>NC_058513.1:18487751-18797195 GCF_020382885.2 Scatophagus argus | reverse complement strand
ATCAGTCCTCCCAGGAAACTGGCTTTCAGAGAAGCTTCAACATCCAGCAGATTAGACTTGTCATCAATGGCGTCAGATGCAATGATTTCAAATGCACTGCTAGGCTGAGGGCAGTCAAGGGTGTTTTGTTCTATATGGTCAGGTTCCCACAATTTGGAATCTGAAAGAAGCAAAGAAACAAACATCAGCCATCAGTTGGCGTAGGCCAGTCAATGCTTCAAGAATAAAATGCTCATTTGCATGTGTCAGTTTGTTGCAAGCTAGCAAGGGCTAACAGTCTGTCACTGTTTCAAGAGTTGGCATCTGTTCAGTTGGTTACTCAACTGAAATAATTTAGTAGCTGTTCAAATTGATTTTCAGTTTACCTGGGATCAGTTTATCTCGCCGACCATCATAGAGCGCCCCTAAGGTGAAAGGTCTACCAAGGGCAGCCACTACTAAGATGTCTGAAGACATGACTTCAACCTGTTGGCAAAGATCAACAGCATTTGTCAAAGAGACAGTGCAGACAGGTAAGTGAAAGATGTCCTCGTTAGGAAAGACAGTAATCTAACAGTATTACATAGACTGGGGACAGTAAAAGTCCATGTGTCCACCCAGTCTGTCCTCACCTGATGAAGTTGTGCAGATCAACTGTGTTGTCTTGACTTCTAACTGGAGTTTCCAGTCTGATGGTGTGTGATGCTGTGTGATTACTTATATCCTCCAGATAGCCTGCTGACTCCTCCCTCTGACACGCCTCCAGCTCACCTGGAACCTGTACCACAGCAAGGATTTTCCCACAGCTGATTTTCATTTTAGTAATATTTGATTGCCTGATAATTATGTTTTTAAACTCCTGTGAATTAACATGCAAAGATGTTGCATGTCTGGACAGTAATGAGCAGAGCCATATTCATATCCCCCACGGCTAACAGGCAGTAAATACATCCAAGAGACATTTGGACTCAGTCAGTCAGTGGACAGTCCATCTTGAAAACTACTGAACGTTTTATTTGTTTATTTTAGGCAGGTAACAAGAATACTAAATGGCAAATCAATAATGCCTTTTATTGACCACTTGAAAGGTTGATCACCACACATGGAACTTTATTAGTTGGAATCAACTTTTTCATATGTTTTATGCTTTTTCTTTTTCTAGGTTTCAGACATTTTTTCAGATGACATGATGATGTTGTTCGTGCAAAAAGCCTTCAGCAGAAAGATGAAGTCAGTCTTTTCACAAAGTGACTGACTGATCATGTAAGAGTTCACAGCATATCAGTTTCATTTATTGGTATTATACTGTGAAGAAAACTGATAACTTTGGCACAGTCAACATTTGAAACTACAGTAAAAGAAAGCATACAGTGTTGAACTCAGGTCTCCACTTTATTGAATATTCTGCTGAGGAGGACAGTGAACATATCCAACAGGTGTTTCAGTGTGACAGGTATTGAAACGATATGCACTTTATCCACAGAACTTCAGTACAAACAGCTGAGCAAATCAAGAATTACAACAGAAAGTTACAACTGAAAACATATCTGTGATGTGCCAAACAGTGAAAACTGATTGAGAAGCTGTGAATCACAAACTGGTTTGTAATGAAGGCTGCGCATCAAATCAACACGAATTCTAATCAAGAATCCTGGTCCCCCTGGGATTTATTTAATACATTGTTTAATTGGTGAAGCATGTTAAAGCTAGAAGCCTGTGAATATTCTCATTCATCCAGGTCATGGTTATCTCAAGGAAATTCAATCGAATGCAACTGGACTTAGTTATTTACTATTACTTATACAAATAAGTAAGTCCAGTTGCATTCGATTGAATTTTCATGTTAAAGCTACAATGACTCTAAAGTTGCTACTCTTATATGAATTCTGTCACGACTAAGTAATTGCCACATTTTCCAACCCAGAAGCATGGGTACACAGGCTCAGTGAACTTGGTCTGAAAGGTGTAGAGGTGAGTCGGGTCACCAAAGGAGACATTGTAGAAGGACAGAGTGCCAGCATCATAGTTCAGTAACACCCCAACCCTTTCACAGCCACCACAGGGAAAAGGACCCTCCCACACCTGACCATTGTGCCATGCTTTGAGTACGGGTTGTGGTGAACCAGGTGCAGCATATTGGCCAAAGCACCACGAGATGGAATTGTTTCCAAACTGGCTGTCTGAGCTTGTTGATTTTCTGTCAATCTCACCGTATGCGACCCCTACATAAACAGATTCATCAGGACTGGTGCTCCATTCTACCTCCCAGTAAGAGCTCTCCTTCAGGCTGTCTCTAGAAAACACCTGAGGATTTGCAGCAAACCTCTCTAGGCGATCAGGATATGACTGCCATGCTCCATATGTTGCCTTTCTGTTTCCCTCAGACAGAGTGAGGCGGTTGTTTGCAGTGTCTGGATCCAGCGTGAGATCACAGGCATCTGATGGAGAGAGCAAAACAAAATGTGTTAGTACTCATTCTGATGGCCATTAGTCATTAATAAGCTGTATTATGACTCAAAAAGCATGGACACGTTTTCTTGTCTTCATATCATGGTTTTTAAAGTTCCTGCTAGCAGAGCTGTGACAGGCACATATATTTAGAAATATCTTTGAAACAAGAGAGTAGTGGAGTCAAGACTTACATGCCATCAGATCACTTTTCTGAACATCAGCAGGTGCTTTGGTCTTTGAGGCCATTTCTCCAACCTGTTCAGAAATGTAAGGTAAGTGAACACACAGCCTTCAGCACTTCATGTACACTGTCTTCATCAGGAGGACTTTCCTCACCTGGTGAAGGTGTGATGATCAGCTGAGTTTAGTGCGAGTCCTCTTGACTTCCAACTGAAGCTTCCAGTCTGATTGTTCTGTGATGCTGCAACATTATTTATATCCTCCCATGGCATGCCTCCGGACATAACAACAACCACTATGTAGTGTAACAGGTAACCGTTTCAGTGAATGAGTCAGAGTTTAATACTTGACTTGCTTCCAGTGTTTCAAAAGGTAAATAAGCACACCTTGTTCCCAAGATGTCACAGTAACATAGGAGAGGCTTCAAGGAAACAAAATAGAATGACAGTTTTAACATAGAATGTAAAATGACAAATTTGCACAAAACCAAAGGCTGTTTATTTGCTGCTTTGCTTTATGTTTCAAGCATTGTTTTATTGAGAGCAGGGTGATGAAGGCAGTCATTCCACAGCCAAGAGAAAACAAAGGTTTGTTTGTTTGTTTCTTAAATTATAGATAATATGAATAAACCATATTGATCTCAACATTGGTTGTCATTGCTGTTACAGATCCAGGGCCACATAATTCAGACTTTTTTCAACCTAAAAGCATGAGTAAATCCGCTCAGTGAATTTGGTCTGAAACATGCGGGGGTGACTCGCACTCAGCATAAGACTGATATGGACCCATATGCTGCTTTCCTCAGACAGAGTGAGGAGGTAGTTTGCAGTGTCTGGATCATGACAAAAC
This sequence comes from Scatophagus argus, assembly GCF_020382885.2. NCBI lineage: Eukaryota > Metazoa > Chordata > Actinopteri > Scatophagidae > Scatophagus > Scatophagus argus. Next base: position 18,793,736 of record NC_058513.1, on the reverse strand, counting down.
CAGGAAACACACAGTTTACACAGAAATGTCTACAAGTTTAATAACTAACATACAATAACTTAAGAACTGGTTAACTCAGTGTAAATCAGTGTGTCAGCAGGTGGATGACCGTTACCCAGGGAGTGGAGAGTTGGATGATGGTTGGATGTTACGTTAAAGCATATACGTAATGTACGTAACCATATATTCATTTTATCCACAACCAGATAACTCCTGGCACTGACTAGTGTTAAATTCCCAAGAGGCATGGCTTCTTTTGGTGGAAATAAGTTCTGATATTCCATTATAAGAGCAACCACTGCAACTTTAAGCTCATAATAAGCTAAGCACATACACACAGTCACAAATCACATGTTAAATCATCAACCAAATACACACACAAGATACCAAAGAAAGGTAATCGTTGTTTTGAGTAGCACTCAAAACCAATCCCAAACCTCCACACCACATTTGTAATAAAGTTGAGACATAGAATGTCACCTCTCAGGTTGGGAAGACAGATAGATAGATGGATAGATGGATTCATGGATGGGTAGGTAGGTAGGTAGGTAGGTAGGTAGGTAGGTAGGTAGGTAGATAGATAGATAGATAGATAGATAGATAGATAGATAGATAGATAGATAGATAGATAGATAGATAGTGTGCAATGCAAACCATCCAGACATACAGTCCAAATGTTACGAACTGTTAAGGAATGATAATATCTGCCTCCACTACAGATACTGGCATATACCTGCATACCTTTCATATAAGAATTGTCTCTAGACTGGCTGTCTGAAACAAGGCAAACACCTGAAGATGTGCTGTGCATCAAACTTCTGTGGGTGATGAGAATATGGCTGACATGCTCCATATGTTGTTTCACTCAGACACAAAGAGGTGGTTGTTTGCAAAATCTGGATGCAGGTGAAATCATCTGATGGATGATAAGAGTTGATCACATATTTTTCCACAGAAATAAAGGCAACTTGAACAAAAAACAACTTCACTGTGATTACAGAGTTCCTCTGAAACCAATATTTGATAAGTTATCAGTGTTTTAAAAGTTAATGTGTAAGCCTGTGATTGCACAGTAACAGAAGAGATTTGACAGATAGGCATCAGATAGGCAAAGAGATTTACTCAGACGGGTAAGTTTAACAATTATTACATTAATAATTTATATGATACATGAATGTTACTTTATTTCCATTTCTTGAATTGATTCCTTGATGCTACTCAAATCAAGGGAAGTTTGACATACATATAATCAGGGTTTTTCGCATAGCTGGTATGACCGGAAAACATGGATAGCAGGCTGTGAAGCAGCTAACACATTGTTTTGCTACCCCTGCGTTGTGTTTCACCCTGATGTAGGACCGGCATGGACAGTGAATGGACAACTACAGGTGTCACCGACATGCATCATCTGTCAGAGAAGGTGAAAAAGCACAAGTTGTCAAAGATGCATATGGACAGCTGCCTTAAACTGTCAGCCTTTGGAAGGGTCAACATTGCCACACAGTTGGATGAGAGCTACAGGCTGGCTGTGCGCTGTCACAACGAGGAAGTTAGCAAGAACTGCTACATTCTAACCCGTCTTATCGATTGTGTGAAGTTTTGGGGCGTGTTCGAGTTAACCTTACAAGCCAAGGATGAAAGTGAGTGTTCCAGCAACCCAGAGGTTTTTTGTGGACTACTGGACTTTGTGGCATCGCTAGACAAGGTCTGCCTCCATCTTCAAGGGCACTTCAAAGACCATACAAAATGAGCTTTTGGACTGCATGTTAACTGTCATCAGGGAACGCAGAGGAAGTGAACGCAGCTAAGTTTGTTGCAATTCAAGCTGATGAGACCACAGACGTCTCTACACAGACTCGGCTGACGCTCGTTCTGAGATACATTGACATGAACCATGATGTGCGTGAATGTTTCTTTGAACTCATGCACATCTCGGATGCAACGGCCAACTTGATTGCCAGTGCAGTTTTGGAGACTGAATATTCTTTTCTCAGTTCTCGAACAAGGTGATTAACTGCAAAAATCACAAGTGTCTGATCCACGAATCAACCACTAAATGTTCTGGTTCAGGGACAGTCCTCTTCATCATGCTGTTCACACCTAACAACTGATCAACAGTACCTGGACATGGCGAGGTTTCAAACGGGACGTTCTCAGAGAGTGTCACAGGGTGTCGTCAGCAGGTTTCAACTAAGACACAGAGAGACTGGAAGAGACACAGGAGGGCATAGAAGTGGACGTCCTTTGGCCACATCCCATGCTGATGACGTTTCATTGTGAACAGTGTCCTGTGGAACCGGATGATGAATGCCACTCAACTCCAGGCACGTTTAAGTGAGATGAGAGGCACCATTCAAATCTGCTTACATCAGCATGGTTGCTAGACGACCTACAAGGGTAGTTGATCACACCTTAAGTCACAGGTATCATTGTCTTGCATGGGCGAGGGAGCATTTGCGCTGGACGAGGAACCAGTGGGCCTCAGCACTGAGGGCTGTCCTCTGATGAAATTCGATTCACATTGAGCAGAAATGATGGCCGCCAATGCTATTGGAGACATCGAGGAGAGCACTATGCATCAGCCACTGTTATCACCAGTCGAGCCTTTGGAGGTGGTGGTGTCACATTCTGGGCAGATGTGTCTTGTCAATACAGAACAGCCATACTCAGAATCAGAATCAGAAATTCCTTTATTTATCCCTGGAGGGAAATTCTTATTGTTACAGACATTGCACATGCAGTATTCCTGACCAAGAAAGGTGAAAAGTGAAGAGTATAAAGATAGGATAAACAAAAACTAAAATCTCAAAGTACAAGTATTTACAATGTGTTCAAATTTTTTAAGAAAATTTAAAAATACAGGTATGTACATGTGTAAAAAAAAAAAAAAAATATATATACATTGTATATATAAGTGAGTGTGTCCGTCACAGTGCTGAGTTTAACAGTTTGATGGCGACAGGCAGGAATGATTTCCTGTGTCGCTCTGTGGTGCATCGTGGCAGTATGAGTCTGTGGCTGAACGAGCTCCTGTAGCCGATCAGCACATTGTGGAGAGGGTGAGAGGGAAAGTCCAGTATAGTCCTTATTTTGGACAACATCCTCCTCTCAGACACCACTGTCAGAGAGTCCAGTTCCTCTCCCACAACATGGCGGCCTTCTTAATGATTCTGTTGAGTCTGTTGGTGTCCCTCACCCTCAGGCAGCTGCCCCAGCAGACAGCAGCATATGTGATGGCACTGGACACCACAGACTCATAGAACATCCTCAGCATCGTCCTGCAGATGTTGAAGGACCTCAGCCACCTCAGAAAGTAGAGGACTTTGCTTTGAGATGAGCAACACAGGACTGATTTCATCTTCATGGATGACAGTGCACCAGTTCATCGAGGTTACATCATCGAGGAACGGCTGAAAACCGATGGGAGCAGCTGAGTTGTTGTGTTGTGGGTCGTAACCCTGCACCCCAGAACCTCAATGACCTGAGGGCAGGCCTTCAAGAAGAGGGGAACGTCATGTCTCAGCAGACAATAAGTTGACTTGTAAACAGCATGGCACGTCGTTGTCAAGCTGTAATTAATGTTGAGGACACAGGACAAGATATTGGGACATTGACATTTCTTGCTGTGGTATACCCACCACTGTTGCATGCTTCTACTTAAATGCCCTATGTTCATGAAATAATATCACTGTAGCATGAAATTTCACCTGAAAGTCAGATATCCCTAACTTTTTGTGAGTAGTGTGTGTGTCAGAATTAGTTTAAACAATTAAAACTATTTGCAAGTTACATTTTGCATGCAGCCTTTTATTTTGAATGTTTCAAAACTGCATCGTCAAGCATATTATTCAATCACATTCAAAAGCTATTTTCAAGTCCATAAGTACACAATTATCACTGTGCTGTCGCTCAGACTGGCTTCTACTTTCATTCCCTGTGCTGCTGCAGTGACCAGCTGTCAATGCAGTGTGACTGAAGAAAACAAATGCAAATAGATGAAACACAGACAAATTAAGAAAACATCTTTATAAATTTGTCAACAGATGAACAGCAGTTAGACAAATGAGCTGCAGGTACAGTCAAAGTCTTCCCAGAGGACACTAATGTTGACAGCTTGTTGTTGCGGTGTGAGACTCATTGAAGTCAGGTCTGCGACTTGTCCAGTGGCCTTCAGGGCTTCTTCTGCAGGAAAGCTCTTTGCAGAACCCTCGCTGACAGAAAACCAGTGGCTGATGTTGGTAAAGGGCCTATTTTAACCTCAACCATCAATTAAGCACCTAACAAAGTAGTTTTATTGCCTAATCCCAATAAAACTCAATGATGTCTTACAAACAATAACAATCAGCAGTTTCACAGTGTGTTTCCCGCAGGACAGAAAGCTTTGTCTCCTGGGTGGGAGCTGGACAGAGAGGTTCTTGCTGCAGGTGTGGAGGATACTCTGAGATTTGTTTTGTTTTCAGCTCTCAGGTGAGTCCTGACCTTGATGAGGTGGCAGCCTAGGTGGCAGGAAAATGCAAAAGCTTCCCACGATCTCGCCAAAACAAAGAAGAGAAACAGCAGGTTATGTTTGATCTTAGCAAATACGAAACACAAAGGAGCAACCAAACCAATTTTTTATTTCTTTATTCTTGTGAAACACAACATGCCTATCTGAGAAAATATCACTGGTGTGTTAGTTTAGCAGGTAATCAACAACTTTTAAAATGGAAACCAAACAAAGGTTTGTTCCACAGAATTTGGCCTGGTCAGTAGTAAATGTTGACTGTGATATTCCCAGTAAGTGTTTTTATTAGCATTAAAAAACTTCGGTTACACATTAACTTCTATAAATCTCACGCTCAGCATAGTTCTTCTGTTTTTCTGTTTCTGATTCTGTGTATGTAAGCTGAGTACAAGGGAGTTGAAAGAAAAGGAAAAGGGGCCAAACTTGGAAGTAATGATATATCGTGGACTTTCGGCAAAAGATATAAACACACTTAAGACCTTTCATAATGATAAGGAAATAAGATTACCTATTCCCTCTGGAGGCTTCAATAGAGTATTGGGGTGTTCCTGGACCCCCACAAAGACAGACAACCACACCCTCTCACACTCACACCTAGGGGGCCATTTATACTAGCCAGTTAATGTGCATGTTCTTGGTATTGTGGGAGGAAGCCAGAGAACCCGGAGAAAACCCACGCAGGCACAGGGAGAACATGCAAACTCCACATAGAAGGGCCCAGACCGGGATTCGAACCTGGAACCCTCTTGCTATGAGGTGACAGTGCTAACCACTGCATCACCGTGCCGCCCTAAATGCGTATTGATTTAAAGTTAATTTTCATTCCTTCCCAAGTGGAATCTTTTTATTTTTCTCAGGTGTGTAGCTGAAGTGTGACATTAGGTTATTAATTTACTGTTCTTAGCAGTGAACCACTGCTCACAGCATTTTGTCAGATGTTTACTCACACTGAAACACCTGTTGGATATGTTCACTGTTCTCTTGAGCGGAATATTTAATAAAGTGGAGACCTCAGCTTACCACTGTGTGCTACGTCCTTATTTCCTGTTGATTTAAAAGCTGACTGTACCAAAGTTAAAAGCTTTATCACTACTGAGACATCAGCATCTGGGGCGACCCATCCTGATGTTTGAATTTGTGTTCCACTCAGAAAGTGGAGGCTAGTTAGCGCAGGTGCTAATGTTACAACTGATCAACCTGGTAAATGATTTCTGTATCAAAAGATTTTTTTTGAATCTCAATCATGTTTTTATTTAATACTTTATTTCAACAGTTAGTCTCCTTGAGACTCCGTCCTTAACAGAGCTGTGCAACCAATCCTGATGGTATCAATACTACAGTACAGATGGACAACTCTGTGCAACACTTTGAAGATGTTTTATCACATTGATTTCATGTTCTGCAAAATCAAAATTCTGTACAGACTTTGGGTAGCTGAAGGTCGTCACTGCAGAGTCAGTCTGTACATCACAGCCAGTAAGTCCTCCAAATTAAAGGGAAAAAATAGGCACAAACACAACTTGATTTGGGTGAAGAGAAGACTTTGGTCTCACTAAAAATAAGAACTTAAACACATATGTTGTTCTTCTTGGGAGAACAGTCTCATCGTAGCCTAAAATGTTAACTGATTATTCCTCAGCTTTTTTGTCTAATTATATCGTCCCTAAGTCCACTTGACTGGTTCCATGTTTGCTTCACAGGTAGAAGTCAGCCTGTAGTGGCAGATTGTGCTAATTCAAGTATCAGGAAATAAGTACACACCACACAATGTTCAACTCAGGTATCCACTTTATTAATTTCTTGATTCGTGCAGAGAACAAACTCATCCAACAGCTGTTACAGCAGATACTGAACAAGAGAGAGACAGAAAAGAGTGTCACCCTGATGTCTAAATACTGACTGAGAAATCTGACTCTTCCCAGCTCCTTTCACAAAATACAGAACAGACCAGCAGAGTGCATTCCTGAGTGGTAAACGATATTTGTTTCGAAAGAAAGAAAGAAAGAAAGAAAGAAAGAAAGAAAGAAAGAAAGAAGAACTTTTTTACTTGATAAATTGAGACCTGTGATGGTTAAAAACACAAAGAAGTATAATTGTTAAGTCACACAAGGAGCATCACACTGTAATTACTATGATATATTAAACATAACCAGCTTTGCTAACTTGCATGCATTACAGTGAACAGATGTAGACTGAACACGTACAGCGTGTGGTGATCACATAAATATAAATCCATCGAAGTAAGATTAGGCTAAATTAAGCCTGCTTCTAATCATTACTGTTTAATTTAAAGCGGCATGCAGAAAAACTTTTGAAAGTAAAAAGAATGATTTTAATAATTCAATGTTTAGAGCAGTTATTTGAGAACAGATGTTAAACCATGTCAAAGTGACTTAAAGTATGACTTATAAACAAACAAACAAAAAAAGAAATTTTGTTTACCTGCTGGATTTATTTATTTAATGTATTATTTTATTTTATTTATTTATTTTTTATTTTTCATCACTGTTATGTGCATCTTTATGCCATAGTTTGTGCCTCACATAGGAAATTGATGTTTGTCAGAACAGAACAGAGTACATGTTCTGTGCATTTTGATCCAGATCCAGATCCAGAATATTAAGGTTCCTAAAGAACATGGATTTAGACAATCGTGAGGTCTTGTGTCGCACTCTGAGGGCTTTCTTGTGTCAGCGACTGTGTTTCAAAGTAAGCTGACCGTTCCATGGTCAAAGCCAGACCCAAGACGGAAGGCTGGATAAACAGGCTCAGTGAATTTGGTGCGGATGCTGTGAATGTGTTGCACCTCGTTAGAGGAGACCATGAAGAAGGCCAGACCGCCAGCACGCCAGTCGAGATACACTCCCAGTCGTTTAAAGCCAGGAGAAGCCACAGTGACATTTTTGTTTGTTTTATCATGTTTAAAACTGTATCCTTTTCTGGGCTCATAATCTAAAGCCCAGGAGCTCCAATTCTCTCCAACAGCACAGGGCTGGTTTGTCCCTTTCCTGCCGATTGATACATACGAGACACCTACACGAACATATCCAGTCCACTCCACCTCCCAGTAATGGCACCCGGTCAGCCTCTCTTTGCACATCACCTGTTGAAGGCAGTCGAACCTCTCTGGGTGATCACGATATTTCTGCTGTTTTCCAGACTCCACGTGTTTGTTGTCATCAGATAGAGTGAGGAGATAGTTTAGTGTGTTTGGGTCGAAGCTCAGGTCACAGGAATCTGATGGAAAGACCAAGACACAGTCTATTACCAGTCATCCTCATCTCCACTCAAACTGCATCTTGAGATAACATGTCTTCAAAGACAGAAATGTTCTACTTATCACTTTTTATTCCCCAGAAGTTTCATATTTGACAACATTTACAACACAAAAACGTCATGTCATGGTGACCTTCTGGACCCAGTTATTTCCAACCTCTACATTAGATGCCCTCAAACTGCCTACCTTACCCTTATGGATTTGCTTTCAAATTGCAAGTCTGTTTTGTTTTTTGTTTGGTTGGTTTTTTTCATTTGTCTGTTTGTTTTTTAGGATTTATTAAAAGACCATATAGTCATCTTACCCTGCTGAAGTGTCTGCATTTGGGTCAGCAACTTGAAGGTAATTCAAACAAGCAAAAAAAAAACTTATACAGAAAGGCAGGAAGTCTAAAACAGGCAACAAAGCAGATTTTCCTGAACAGGGACAAATATAGGGAACAGGAAAAAGGACAAACAAGAATGAGAAAGAGGGACCCCAGAGGGTCTGAATCAGGTGGCAAATGGTGGAGAGGGAGACACAGGGCAGATGTCCAGCAAGGTACAATTCCAAATAATGTCTAAAGAGGAGGAAAGTACTTTGAGTGTAATTTATTTTTGCTTTAATGTGAATAAGAAAGAATTACTTACACCAGAGTAAATCTCTTCTGTCTTTGATGTTGTCCACCATAGGCATGCGAGGGAATGTGAAGTCATCAGTGACCAGACTGCCTTCCTTGTAGTAGTAGATAGTTGCTCCTTGATATTTGTCGTTTGCCATGGCAGCTGTGAGGAAGCGGACATTCTTGCTGTCCTTCAGGTTGTTGGCAAGTTCACTAAAATTCCGGGCTTTTTGTTTCATTTTGATTATCACCCGAGGGGAGAAACACCACAGGTCTTCAGTAGATGGAGGGACATATGTAGTGTCTTCTGAATTAGGTGATTCCAAAAAGTTGGACAACACTCTAGGGTAGGGATCAGTGCGATCCAGGGAGGTGAAAACAAAGCACACAGCATGCTTTGCATCTGGAGCGAGAACTTCTTTATCCAGCTCTGTCTGATTTGAGACAAACTTTGTCTGTGTTTCGTCCATTGCGCCTACACAGGCCTTTAAGGCACTGATTTCTCTCTCTATGGTATCCAGCCACGCGCTCACATTTTCATTGCTGAATGGTGACTTGGCCCTATCTGCAATTATCTTCTCTATTGAACTCTCATCTTCTGTACCTCCCCGAATCAGTGGAACTTTCTTTGCAATTGTCTGTTTCACAGAAAGAGTGTAGTCCTGAAATATCTGTAGGAAATTGCTAATCCTGTCATAAATCAACGGGAACTGTCTTACAATTTTGTCATCCATAGAATCAGTGCATCTCATCTTCAGCCGACACAAGTCTTGCAAGATACTGTGAATCTTTCTTACTCTACCAAGAGTGATCTCACGGACCAGCTGCTCAGCTTTAGAATAGAATCTCCTCAAGGGGACCAGCCAGACCTTCACAGGAACTGTTTCTGTTCCTTCTCCAAGAAGATTTGGAAGTTTCTGGTAAGTCTTCACTGCATCTTCAAAGGTTGTAGGGAGGCTTTCAAGAATGAAGTCTCCATGAAACTTGCAGGAGAGATTGTTGGCCAAGGTCTTTTCTTCATCAGTCAGTTTGACAGATCCTGACCCCTCAATACTAACAGTAGGAATCTTCTTTATCACAGCTTCCATTTTACCCTGGATGTCCTGAAGGTTGCTATCATCTAACTTCTCACTGTCAAATACAAAAAACGCATTTGCCCCATAAAGGATGCCTGTGACTACATGTGTTGCCAAGCCCTGGTCAGTAATGGATGTTTGCTGCACCTTCACACTTCCAGGAGGAGCTGTGAATTGTTTATAAGTGGTAGTAACTTTGTAGTTGAGTGTGACTCTGCTCTGATTCTGGTATTTCTTTGTATCATTCAGGTACTTAGCAGATCCAGCAACTTCAACCAGTCCACCCAGCATACTGACTCCAAGAGAGGCTTGAATGTTCATCATAGAGGACTTGGAATCAATGGAATCAGAGGCAATGGTTTGGAACTCACAGCTGTTTTGAGTGCTGACTGATGTATATTTTTCCAGAACTTCATCACCAAACAATGAGAAACCTACAGAAAAGAACAGCAGGCTGGTAATGTTCTTACTGGGTGTTCAGACCAAACTGCACTGTGTTAAATAAGAAATTCATGATGACTGCTCTGGAGGTGCTGACTAAGAGGTGAGGTGAGGTGGGTTCATATGAATTTGACAGGGCAAACTTTTGCTGGACAAATCCTGCACACTGACAGCCCCATTATGCCACTGCAATGGTCACATTAACATAGATCGGAAAGCTGAGGTTTTCCAGATGCTCTGGATTTTGGTGTGAGCACATTCATAATATGTTATCAAACATCTATGCTTCTGTAGTGTAATTAGCTGGAATATCATGACAAAATTTTCAGTTTGATGGGTGCAGCCTTTTCTTAACCTCCCCATTTTTCAAATCTAATTAAATCACACTGTTTTACTGTGCCTCCTTTCACCAAAAGTGGAAAAAATTTGATTTCATCTTTTGCTGCAGACCATTATATAGTCAGAAAAAAACTGTAAAACTTGGGCTAAAGCTAAAAATAAAGTTTTGTGGAAATTCTGCAGGCCAGATACTTACATTCCTCAAACCCTTTGCATGGACTGACACGTTACATGAACGTGGTAAAAGGGGTGTGCAAAAAAATAAATAATCAGGATGTGTGGACAGCGTAAGCACAGAAATTATTCCTGTGCATAAGGCTGTGACAAGTTGATGTAGCTCGATCGATTGCAATTCAGCCATGGATTTATCATGGACATCTGTATGAATGGTTCCTACTACTGGTAATTACTGGTCTTCTTGTTCCCAAAAGCTAATAAACAATAGTGAAGTATGAATGAAGCAGCTAATAGCGAAAGTCGTTAATTCAAGAGCATCTGCAGAGCTCTGTCTAAACTGACACAATGCTAGATTAATTTAATTCTAAAGAAGTTCACTTCAGAACTTACCTGGGATCATTTTCTCTCGGCGGGCGTCATACAGCATCCCCAGGGTGAAAGGTCGACTCAGACCAGGCATTTCCAAGATGTCTGTGGCCATGTCTGCAACCTTTGAAGACACATTCATCAATGTGGCTCCACTTTAAACCACAATATGAGTTTTTGCCGTCTCATACATAGAGTGGAGTTCACTGAAAGTTATTTCTTACCTGATGAAGATCTGTAGATCAGCAGTCTTGTCTGAGTCTTCTTGACTTTCAACTGGAGCTTGCAGCCTGATAGTGTGTGATGTTGGAGATTATTTATAGCTTATCAGATCCCGTGTCCTTGTTACTCCTCCCCCTGACCCTCACACCTGTAATATTTCAGCTGAACACAGTGTTTTCTTACACGTTTCAAGGAGTGCAGGCTGAAATAAAGTTGCTTCACACCCTTTTTTCATATTGCTCATTTTGCATTGAGAGACAATGCATGACTTTGCATCCAAAGCTTTTGCATGTCTGAGCCCAGTCATATTCATACATTTTAATAATTACCCTCTTCATCTCCCATCATGAGGTAGTCACAAGCAGGAAAAATATGTGTATATAAAAATATATAATATCATATAAAGTGACATCAATTTTTTTTGCTTTTTTTTTTTTTTTTAAACCATCAAACCAACTTCTTTCCAAGTCAGTCTGTTTCAATGATCAATAAAACTGTCAGTCAAAGAGATAGACAGACAAACGATATTGAGTTCAGTTGTTTATTGAACAATAAGCTCTCTTCTCTAACTGCTCCAAAACAGATTGAGGAAAAAACAACAAAAAATCCTCCATGTGATAACTGAAAACATAATAAACACAATGTTTTGTGTGTGTACACAGTAGAGAAGTAGAACAAGTAAGACTGACACTACTGGCCTGTGGAAAAGTGACTAAAGGATTAAGGATGAAATACATACATACTGGAGGTACAGTATGTATGTACATCTGCTTTCACACACTAAAACCACTTCAAACACACACACACACTCACGCACACACATTTAAGAGTTATTAAACTCATAAACCAATCTTCTATTTGTTTTTCTCATACCCGGGTAAAACAATTAATTTTTCTTTGTACTTTTAAGTAACCTTTTCTTGGATTTGTTTGGAGTGTGTGTTTGTTTCATGTGTTTGTTTGTGTTTGTTCTTCTTGTCTTCATGGTGTAATTGTAGCTGGGAATACTGATTAACCAGGACTGGACCAGACACAGGTGACTTTACACGACAGTCACTCGAGAAACATTGATTGCACTCAGGTGATCTCTATTTCAGTAACTATGAGACTTCTAGCACCAATTATTGAGAACCGTTTTATTCAAAATGAAATGAATACATTTTGCTATGAAATAAAGCCGAAAAAATAAATAAATAAATGATAATAATACATGTATTTATATCAAAATTATGTTTTTCATAAGTCTACATTGAATTATTTCACAGGATTTTATTTCAGAATGTCACATTTATTTCATGGCTCTGTTTATTTCCAGTTCTAATATACAAATGACGGCGCACGGTCATCTTCAGGCCAAAGCAGATGCACCACATCACAGAAGCCATTGTGCAGATAGTGTGAAAGTGAAAGTGACATATTTTGTCATTGGAGGGAACTCACTCCAACGAAATTCGTGCTCTGCATTTAACCCACCCAAGTGACGTGCACACACACACAGCAAACCCGGGGCAGTGGGCGACCGCGTGCAGCGCCCGGGGAGCAGTGGGGGTTAGGTACCTTGCTCAAGGGTACCTCAGCCATGGACACCGGGACGGGGAATCGAACCAGCGACCCACCGGTTACGGGTCCGACACCCTAACTGCTGATCCACGAATCCCCCAAACTACGGACCTGAACCCAAACGCACAACTCGCAGAAAAAAGTTTTTATTCACAAAAGTACAAACTGAAAATCACTCTTCACAGAGCAAAAAAAACTTACACTAAACTAAGAAACAAAAACTGACTGGTTGGAGTCATGTCTTCAGACATCTTAGTAGTGGCTGCCCTGGGTAGACCTTTCACCTTAGGGACGCTCTATGATGCTCAGCAAGATAGACTGATCCCAAGTAAATAGAAAATCACTGTGCAAAGCTACTAAATTATTTCTGATTGGTTAAATCCATTCATCTATTTTCCATACTGCTTATCCGTTCATTGGTATCCAGTCAGTCGCAGGGCCAACACACAAAAACAGACAACCACACACTCACACCTCGGGGCAATGTAGAGCAGCCAATTAACCTAATGTGAATGTTTATGGTATGGTGGGAGGAAGCCGCAGAACCCGGAGAAAACCCACGTAGGCACAGGGAGAACATGCAAACTCCACACAGAAAGGCCGACTGCCTGAATAGACAGACACAATTCAGCAACATTAGTAAGTGTCTGGTAAGTGTCAGTCAGACAGTATTTCACAGCAAGTCAGACAGCAGCTAAGCTTTGCTCATATCGTAGGTGCAAAACCTGTTTTCCCATTTAGCTTTCTCTCTGTTTGTATTTCGATGAAGGTGTGTCTTTATTTCCATGGATAAACATTCAATTTATGTCAATTAGGAAATCACAAATCTTTCACTTCAAACAGCACATAACACAGAAGCAGATCTGAACATTTCTGTTGTGAATTTACAGGCTTGTTTCTATTATAACCAAGCAAAGAAAAATGTTTCTTGACTACTACTTCATCAAGGCCTGTGTCTGCACCTCCATTTGATTGATTGATTTAGTTATTTTAGTCAAATCTGTGAAATTTCAGACGCACCAGAGCAGCCAATGAAAATGTTTGATTGCACTTCACTGATTTTTGGGAGAATTTGTGACCAAAATGGTGACACCCAGGAGCCCTGAGGTGTAAAACCTGTTGGTGGTTTCACAATCACCAGGGTTTTTTGGTTTGTTTTTCTTAAAAATACCACAAGCAGGTGTTGCACCTGTTGTGCAACACAAAAAGTCCCGAGGGGCAGATTTTGCATGTAGAGATCTACACAGCGATGCCCCTCAAGGACATTTGAAAAATGTCTTCTGTCTTTTTAATTATAGTTAAACATGGAGACATGTCATGGGAAGTGCCAGTCAGACAGTTTCTCACAGCAAGTCAGAGAGCAGCTCAGTTATCGAGTTCACACACACATTTAAGAGTTATTAAACTCATAAACCAATCTTCTATTTGTTTTTCTCATACCCGGGTAAAACAATTAATTTTTCTTTGTACTTTTAAGTAACCTTTTCTTGGATTTGTTTGGAGTGTGTGTTTGTTTCATGTGCTTGTTTGTGTTTGTTCTTCTTGTCTTCATGGTGTAATTGTAGCTGGGAATACTGATTAACCAGGACTGGACCAGACACAGGTGACTTTACACGACAGTCACTCGAGAAACATTGATTGCACTCAGGTGATCTCTATTTCAGTAACTATGAGACTTCTAGCACCAATTATTGAGAACCGTTTTATTCAAAATGAAATGAATACATTTTGCTATGAAATAAAGCCGAAAAAATAAATAAATAAATGATAATAATACATGTATTTATATCAAAATTATGTTTTTCATAAGTCTGCATTGAATTATTTCGCAGGATTTTATTTCAGAATGTCACATTTATTTCATGGCTCTGTTTATTTCCAGTTCTAATATACAAATGACGGCGCACGGTCATCTTCAGGCCAAAGCAGATGCACCACATCACAGAAGCCATTGTGCAGATAGTGTCATGACCAAACTACGGACCTGAACCCAAACGCACAACTCGCAGAAAAAAGTTTTTATTCACAAAAGTACAAACTGAAAATCACTCTTCACAGAGCAAAAAAAACTTACACTAAACTAAGAAACAAAAACTGACTGGACTGAAGCTCGGCTAAGAAAACAAACAGAAAAATCACTAGAACAAAGTAACAAAATAAAAAGACTTGGTAATGTCTGACACAAGAGACAAGACAAACTGGCACAGGACAAAGGGAGATGAGGACTATATATACACACAAGGTAAGGGCACAGGTGGAACCAATCGGGGCGGAGACAGGTAATCCCAAAGGAGGGAAAACAGACAAAGGGACAAAGCAAAGCTGACCACAATAGACGCAGGCAGGAAGCACTGACAAAATAAAGCAGGAAATCACAAGACAAAACTGATTAAATAAACTTAACATTGTTTCTTGGACATGGCAGCTAGGATGGAAGATGTTAGTGATGTCTGAGAAAGCATGCTAAACTTCACTGCTGAAATTGATCAACACCATTTTGGCACGCAATGGCACAAGGAATACCGATTGTACGCATCAGTAACAGGATAAAGTGAATAAAATCAGTGAAGATTTGCTTGGGTGCAGGAAGTTGCAATTTACTGTGGGCAGTGAGAGTGAAAGCATCACTTTTGATTCTAAACACCTTCACAGTGCAGCTACAGCCAGTGTCTTTACAGTGTGTGCAGTAGTGTTTTATGATTAAAATACAAGGACTGCACACATTTTATTAAAATGGTTTATTCACTGCCTGTTAGCTTAGGGGGATGAATACGGCTCTGCTCATTACTGCCCATCAGCATCCTTGCATGTTAATTAAACAAAGTTTAAAAACATAATTATCAGGAAATCAAATATTACTAAAATGAAAATCAGCTGTGGGAAAATCCTTGCTGTGGTACAGGTTCCAGGTGAGCTGGAGGCGTGTCAGAGGGAGGAGTCAGCAGGCTATCTGGAGGATATAAGTAATCACACAGCATCACACACCATCAGACTGGAAACTCCAGTTAGAAGTCAACACAGCTAAACTTCATCAGGTGATATCTAAATTATTTCTGATTGGTTAAATCCATTCATCTATTTTCCATACTGCTTATCCGTTCATTGGTATCCAGTCAGTCGCAGGGCTGACACACAAAAACAGACAATCACACACTCACACCTCGGGGCAATGTAGAGCAGCCAATTAACCTAATGTGAATGTTTATGGTATGGTGGGAGGAAGCCGCAGAACCCGGAGAAAACCCACGTAGGCACAGGGAGAACATGCAAACTCCACACAGAAAGGCCGACTGCCTGAATAGACAGACAAAATTCAGCAACATTAGTAAGTGTCTGGTAGGTACGAGTCGCCCAACCCTGAAAGTAATTTTGGAGGTGAAAAAAAAAAAGAATTAAAAATCAAGATGGGCAGTGACATGGCATCATGTTGGGCTGATCAGTGCCGACTGAAGGCCACTGGCATGTCAACCAAAGTCAGATACCAGTTTTGCAAATGTCTTCATCGAGATGCCTATCTGTAAAATGTATTCTGTTTCAGTTATAATTTACTGAAAATGTGTTTCTTGACTAATATTTGGTCAAAGATGCACACTTGACTTTTTAATTATTTTTTTGTTTATTTTAGTCAGGCCTGCTAAACTTCAGGTGCACCAAAGCGGCCAATAAAAATATTTGGTTGTACCTCTCAGATTTCTGGGAGAATTCATGACCAGAATGCCCCCTGGATCCCTGGGGTGCAAGACCGGTTGGTGGTTTCACAAACCCTTTTGCTTTCTTTCTTTCTTCTTTCTTCTTTTTTTTTTTTACCTGTCAGAATATATAATTCATTGACTGCTATCAGGATGATTTTCAAGAAATATCACAAAAATGCTTCTAACACACATGTAAGTAGAAATTACTCAAAACTCTGGAATCTGTGGTACAAATACCACAAATAGGTGCTGCACCTGTTGTACAACACAAGCAGAACAGATGTCACAGAAGTCCTGAGGGACAGATTTTGTATATAGAGATCTACACAGCAATGCCCCTCAGGGACATCTGAGAAATGTCTTCTGTCTCTTTAATTATAGTTAAACATGGGACATGTCATGGGAAGTGTCAGTCAGACAGTATTTCACAGCAAGTCAGACAGCAGCTCAGTTATTGAGTTCACAGGACTGCACAGCCCTGGTGAACACAATGCTAAGGATACATCCAACTCAACGGAAACCACTAGTCCCTGTGGTGGCACGTAGCAAACCAGTTGATGATTACAGGAATAACAACAAAATAAAGTTTAAAGAAGTCTGTGTGCAGCATTATTTGTACGTTTTCTCCCATGTATAATATTACCTCATCAATAACACATAAATAACTCATCAATATGTGCCCTTGCACTGCCCCTGCATGACATTCATTTATTCTCTTATTATTATTCTCAGCAGCCATTCATATGAATAATTTGTTAGTGAGGTTTGTTCACCTTTGGCCTTGATGCCCCTTCATGTGGCCTTTCTGACCTCAAAAAATCCCCCAATGGAGGCCAACTGGATTACTTCACAAAAGTTTGTGGAGTGTTGTTTCAGCTTTTCTGAATTTTCCTTTAACAAAGAACATTCTCAGGCACCATAAGTTGGTACTCATCTTCTACAACTCACACTACATCTGGTGTCCTACAAAGTTCGGTTTTAGGTTGAATAATATAATCATATTCTATCCACATGGTCTCATTTGGCCAAATCGTTCCACATCACCACATACAATACCTTCTAAACCAGCACAAAAAGCAGCAGTCCTGTCTGATGATTCTTCCATTATTTCAGAGAGTCTACAAACATGAACTCTTGAAACATGTGATTTACCTGCAACGTAGGCACTTTTCTGTCTTTCCTGCAAGTTTGTGGTTCTGAATTGTGCTTTTGTGTGTTTGGTTGTGACTGTTGCCTTTTGTTATTATTATTGTTGAAAATGTAAAGACTTAAATATTCCTTTGCTCTGTCTTCTTCTCATACATTTAAGAGAGACAGCCATGTCAGCAGGGACAGAAAGAATTTCACTGCACATTGTACCGTGCATGATTGTGTGTGTGACAAATAAACCTATCTTGTATCTTGTATCTTGTATCTTGTCATGTCCTCTGAGGATTTATTTTCATTGAGTATTGGAGGCATTGAAAGATGCTGAAGTTTCATAAAAGACTGAGCTTTAAACCTTTGGTACAATCAGCTTTGAAATCAACAGGAAATAAGGACGTAGCACACAGTGGTAAGCTGAGGTCTCCACTTTATTGAATATTCTGCTCAAGAGAACAGTGAACATATCCAACAGGTGTTTCAGTGTCAGTAAACATCTGACAAAATGGTTTGAACAGTGGTTCCCTGAACAGGAAATTAACAACCCAATGTCGGATTTTAGGTACAGAACTGAGAAAAATTAAAAGATTCCCCTTGTTTTATACAGCACAAAGAAGAATAGGAACAAACAATAAATTTAAATCAATATGCAATTATGGAAACTTTGTGCCCCAACGTAATGAACATCAATTAAACCAAACCAGCTAATCTATCAGGTTTTCTTTCCACATACTTGTGTTGTCATATCAGTGATTTATTGATAGAAACTCATCAACATTACTTTAGCAAATTTCCAATGAAAAATAACCGATGTCCCAAACAAGAGAAATTCAAACTGATTGTGAAGCTGTGAAGCAAAAGCCAGTTTAAGAAGAGCATTTCCAAACTCAAAATGACAGTTAGAGTCACTTTATGACACCATTAATTATCCTATTATTCCCTCTGGATTTGAATGCATTTTTACTAATTAGTAAGTGGTACATGTTCAGGCTAAAATGGGGTGATACGTTTTTCTTTAACTTTAAATGTAAGCGCATATAACAGACCAAGGATCTAACAAATCCTTGTCATTGTTCTTATGCAAATGAACAAAAGCCTGCATAGTTGTTGTCGCGTGCAGCCCACAGGCCTGGGTAAACAGGCTCAGTGAATGTGGCGCTGTAGGTGTGGAGGTGACTCAGTCTGTTAGAGGTGACTTTGTAGAAGGACATAGTGCCACCAGGGCAGTCCAGGAACACCCCAACTCTATTGAGGCCTCCAGAGGGAATAGGTAATTTTGTTTGCTTGTCATTATAAAAGGTCTTAAGTGTGTTTTCATCTGATCTTTTGCCAAAAACCCATGATATATCATTACTTCCAAGTTCGGCCCCTTTACCTTTTCCTTTTCTCTCAACTCCCTTGTACCCTAACAATACATACACAGAATCATTAGAAGTATTGCTCCACTCCACCTCCCAGTAATGGCGCCCAGTTAACCCCTCTTTGCACAACACTTGAGGAAGTTCATTAAACCTCTCTGGGACATCAGGATACGACTGCCAGTTTCCAAAGGATATCTTTTTGTTTTCTTGAGACAGAATGAGTTTGTTGTATGCAGTGTCTGGATCCAGGGTGAGATCAGTGGCATCTGATGGAGAGAGGAAACAAAATGTGCTATCAATCGTTGTGATGGTCAAACAGGTTTCTGGAGGAGAGGAAATTATACAGGATAGTTTTTACTCAAAGCATTTCAATTACTTACACCAAATCAAATCTTTACTGTCGGTGATGCTCTTCACAGGAGGAAGGTCGGACTTTGAAAAGTCATCAGTGACCAGGATGCCATTTCTGTAATGGTAGATGGTTGCTCCTTTGTGTTTGTTGTTATCAATGGCTCCTATCAGGAAAAGAAATCGGCTGCTGCTCTTCAGTGCTTTGGCAAGACTGCCAACTCGTTCTGCTTCTTCTCTCGTTTTGGTTATTGCTTCACCTGAGTAGTACCACAGGTCTTCACTGGTACTCTCTGCTTCACGTGACTCCAAGAAGGCTGCCATCACATCAAGACCAGGGTCAGGAGTCTCCAGGGAAGTGAAAACAAAGCACAGGGCCTCCTCTACACCTGGAGCAAGAACCTCTCTGTCCAGCTCTGACCGACTTTGGACAATCTTCACTCCATCCATGGTATCTACACAGGACTTGATGATGTTGATTTCTCTCTCTTTCTGATCCAGCCACTTGTCTAGATTTTTATAGCTGAATGGTGACTTCTGTCTGTCGTCGAGGAGTTGGTTTACCGAACTCTCATCTTCTTTACCTTCACGGATGAGGGGGAATTTCTCTGCCATGGTCCGCTTGAGGTTGGACTCATAGTACTCACACAACTGTTGGAATCTAGTTAACTCAGCTTGAATCTGTGGAAAATTCTGCACCACTTTGTCAACCAGAGAATCATTGCACCTCATTCTGATTTCTCTTAATTCCTGCAGAGCATCCTGTGCCTTCCTCACCAGTCCAACGCTGATCCCACTCACCAGCTCAGCAGTTTTAGAGTGAAAAAAGTTCAGTGGCATCAGCCAGACCTCCAGTGGAACACTGTTGTCTCCATTCCCTCCCAGTAGCTTTGGAAGTTCTACGTAGGTCTTCACTGCATCTGTAAATGTTGCAGGGTTGCTTTCAAGAATGAAATCTCCATAGAATTTGCAGGAGAATTTGTTGGTCAGATCTTTTTCTTCTTCTGTCAGCTTGATGTCAACTCTGCCCTCAATACTAAATGAGGGGATCTTCTTTATCACAGCTTCCATGCTGCCCTGGATGTCCTGAACGCTGCTGTCTTCTAACTTCTCACTGTCAAACACAAAGAAAGCATTTGCCCCATACAGGATGCCTGTGACTACATGAGTTGCCAAACCCTTCTCAATAATACCTGTCTGCTGGGTGTTCATTTCTTTAAGGTCAATCACTGACAACTCCTTGAAGTTGGTGGTAGCTTTGTACTGACACGTCACTCTGCTCTGATTTTTGAACTGTTTCTTATCATTCAGATACTTGGCAGATCCTCCAACTTCAACCAGTCCCCCAAGGAAACTGGCCTTGAGAGAAGCATCAACTTTCAGCATGGAAGACTTGGATTCAATGGTGTCAGATGAAGAAATTTCAAATGTACTGGAGGGCTTATTGGTTGCAGTTATCTTCGGTAGCAGAGTTGCATCATCCCACAGTCTCAAACCTATAGAAAATGGAAAAAACGTCAAACAGCAGAGAAATCATTTTCTTCATGTAAAGTTATAAAAAAAATATATCGTAATCTTTTGTGTCTCTGCATATTGTAGGTTTTTAATCTGCTAACTAACTAACTTTTTTGTTTGAGTCATCCTTTGACATCCTTTTTTAGGGTCCAATCCCTGACCGGGCAGAACCCTACTGGTTTATTTTAGTATATTTAGTTTGCCTCAATTTGCTGTCAACTGAAACAAGATAGAGACATGAAACTTTGACCCATACCTGGATATCATGTGCAATTGCTTCACAAGGTACACGACTCCAATCACACATAACACATTGTGTTATTATTAATGGCCAAACAAAAATGTTAAAAGGCCATCACAGCCACGCCATTGGCGTCTGTTCTAATATGCTTCTGCGAAATTAGAACCAGTCAACAATCTGATTGGGATCAGAGTCAACCCTAATCCAGGTCTGTTGTAAAATGGTTCATAGTTATGGGCAATTCTGCAACAAATTATAATTATCTAATTTCATATATAGCAGGATAATATATTGACCACCAGTATACCAACAGCTGTAAAATTCAAATGAATGAAATGTCCACAAATGAATGGCCAGCATCTGCTAATTCTTTTTATGTTGTGCTTTAATGTTGAATGTGTCAGGTTAACATACTGTTGGCACATTATACAAAGAAGGTCCTGTAAGCAGAGCTGTGACAGGCAGATTTATTTAGCAGTATATTTTTAATAAAAGTGTTGTTTAAATCAAGGCTTACCTGGCAGAAGCTCATTTTTCCGAGCATCATAGAGCATTCCTAGGGTGAAAGGTTGACCCAGGGCAACAACCTTCATGTTATCAGAGGCCATTTCTCCAACCTGTAAGTGACCACACAGACTTCAGTGCTTCATTTACACTGTCGTCCCTAACACTGGGAATCAAGTTTCCTCAACAGGAAGGATGATAAAAACAAAAACCAGGAAGGCTGACAGTTCACTGTACTTACACATGCAGTATTTTCCTCTATAGAGATTAGTCTGACAGTGATGGCTTTACACAAATTGGAGTTCAGTGAAAGTCTAAACATAAATGCATTTTTGTCATCCTCCATTTCTGTCCACCCACTTTGTCCTCACCTGGTGAAGGTGTGAGCTGATGAGCTGAGTTGTGTGCGAGTCTCCTTCTTCTTCTTGGCTTCCAACTGGAGCTGCCAGTGTGATGATCCCTGATGCTGTGAGAGTATTTATACCCTGTCAGACACTCTCTTCCACTGTCTCCTCCCTTAAAATGCTTCCAGTTATGAAAACTATCTGACTCCAACTTGTTAGTTTGCTCTAGATGCTTAGACTGGAATTTTAATTAGAGGTTTGAATACGTTCCAACATTCTGAAACCACAAAGTGGTTTTGCACGTTTGACAGGTTTGACAGACAGAATATGTGTCTGTGGTCATGGAGTTTAATAACCACTGAAGTAGTAGTCATTACATAAATTCATTATTACAACTGTAATGTGATTAAAAGAACACACATAACATGAAATAGGGAGTGGAAGCAGAAGTACAGTGAACTTAAACCACCAGTTGGTGCTGTGTAAAGTAAGTGTGGATATTGGTAATATAGTCAAGCCAGCATTAAACAAATTATGCTTTACAAAATGACATGAGAAAACTTCTTGAGAAGAAAGGAGACAAGAAGTGAATAAACAAAGTGAACAACTACTTGCTTTTGTGCCAGGTATTCATTTCTTAATGTTTCTTGTATCAATTTTTTAATTTTTTCTGCAGAAGAAAAAAGAGGAAATGAAGTTAAAAACTCCTCATGTCTGTAATACCCTGTTGAAGAGGAAAATTAATTGCAGAGGGTAATTGCAGAGACATACTCCCCTCCCCGCCCACTTCGAAGCATTTAACCCTACTGTCACGACTGTGGGACTTAAGCCAATTCCATCATGCATAATTATGTAGTTAGACAAGAAAAGGGAGTCTAGCAGCGTACCAACGGCAGAGAGCTCATACTTGTCACATTTCACCTTTTTATTTAATCATTTGTCAGACATTTTTTTGTGGATGAACAGCGAGGACTCAGTGTTCATGCTGGCAGCCCTCACAGAAGGTGTCTGCGCAAGGGGCTGAGCGACTCAGTCAAGTCAGACCAGATCTTCCTGCCATTACGAAGTGCAAAGGAGAATGACAGACGAGCCGCTCCTATTCTTGTGGTATCTGGACTTCTCACCGTTTTTGTAAATTACGTAAGAGCTGAGTTTGCACTTACATAATTTATAAAATACTGAGTGCACTGAAGCCAAACAAGTGTATCAATCAGTATGTCACTGAGAAATAATCACTCATATTGTCCTTTGCAGGAGCAATACATGCAATGCAGTCTGTTAAATGTAATTTTATCATAATTATTATTATTTTTTTGTTGTTGTACGACTGGAGGAGGTTTTCAAGTCATTCCAAACAGCCGATGGGCCCAGAGGCAGCATGAAGCATGATGATCTCCATGATCTCCATCTCTCATCACATGTGAATATTCCCATGCATACCTGCATGCGCACACGCACACACAAACGCCCCGTTCAGTCTGCTCGTGGAGTGACAGCAGCTGAACGTTGTGGAAAAGATTAGAAATTAATGCAGGTTGAACACTTCCACAATAGCTTCACTTTTCAGACTCAGAAGCTCCATCCATATTTTATACAGTCTATGGGTTAATCAACCATATGTCCAAAAACCTGAATTATTTCTTTGCCCACACAGCTGCAGTATTTAGGACGTTATAAAAGACACTTGTTAGATAGAATAGAATGGATCAAACAAAGTAAGGGCTGATAGTTTCCATTCGTTTTCGGAAACAGAAGCTCCAGAGTGTTTCACCAAAGCTGGACTGACATAATCAGCCTTTGAAAAAAGAGTGGGTGAAGGTGTCCATTGCTATGCAGCTCCTCCCATGTACATGCCTGTGCAGAAATGCCATGCAAACATTCACAGGCTTGCTGTTACATGCAAACAAACATAACATAGCATAATATAACATAACAGTATGATGTAGAATTCACACATCACTGCCAACCCTTTGATAAGTCATGTTGTGCTGTTGTCGTTTTCTGCATCTGCACTGCAAAGCATTGTGTTCATGTCAGCCTGCAGCCCGCAGCATGAACATCCACATGAACAGAGCATAGAATAAAGAAAATAAAGAAATAAGAAAACCCCAACAATCAGGAGATGCAAAGCACTGTGATAATACCTTTAAACGTCATCAGTAAAGCTTGCTCAGGTGTTTTCACAGAGCTGTTGCCATGCATTTGCTGAATTGTTCAGTTGCAGGATGAGACACATGAGGATGCAGGTTTGTTTGTGTCAGTGTGTTGACTGCACCGTAAACAATGTAATTCCACTATGTGAACAGCAAAGGATGTGTAAGGAAAACTGGAGAATAACAGCAGTGATCACAGCAACTCAGTCGTGCTGCACATTTCACAGACAGTTTTACAGGCTATGAAAACACGCATCACTGCTGAGAAAACAAAAATCTCTTTCCAAGTTTTGGCATGTTGATAGATTCCAGTCACTCTTCATATTAAGCTAGTGAAGTAATGAAAAGTGCACCCGTAATTTCTTAGAATTGTTGTGCTGAAATGTGCTCTGATCATTTCAGAAGTGGGTAATGTAGAGGCACAACTTCATTGCTAAACATTCTCTGCATCCACACTGTGCATTAGTTTCTTGAGCTCAACATGAAATTTAAAACAATGGGTGATTGGACCAATCAGAACAAACAGACTAAAGGATGAGAGCAGATCATGTTACGCTACAAACTGCAACTAGAAACAAATTTTAATGATAGCCTGATGTTCTTGCAATTGAAACTCAGGGGAACACACAGTCAAAAGGCTTAAATAGTTTGTGAAGACACTTGATCACAGCTGGAGCTGGAGCGAAGGTTCAGAGGAGAATGGGGGGGAAGTGGAGAGAAAAGCTGGAGCTTGTAGTTTTCAAACCATAGTTCAGACCAGCCGTCATTTACAGCATACTGTATTTCCCTCATCAACACACACACAAACAGCATACTTTAGTGGTGCTTCAATGTCAGAAGTCAGGCAGACAGAGAAGAGAAACTGAGCTGGTGCAATGTTGGCCAATCCAGTGCAACAGTACAAAAGGAAAGGAAAGCAGAAATCACACTGTTCCATGTAAGCAGGGTTGGTTCACATTAAATGTGATTCTTGTGTCCAGGGGGGATCAAGGAATACAAATGCCATGATCACCGATATAAGTACAGATATTAATGTTTTGGTTTTAATTTTTTAATCAATGAATTTAAAAAATTAATACTTTCAATAGTTTTCTATAGATAAAATATGCCATTATTTCCTCACCTGAGGCAAGGTGAAAGGCTTCTTTTATTCATTGGCACCTTTACAGCTGCGAGCTTACATAACTCACTGGCTCTCTGCCAGGTGCACTTTACATACTGTACTAATGTTCAGGTGTACTTTGTATACTGAAGAGCATGACTACTTCATGCTGCGTGCTTTGCAAGCTACATTCTTTAGCACTACACACACTATGTCAGAAAATTATACCACACTATCAGGGAGATGATTTCACATGGGGTGAGGTGAGCCGTTTAAAGTTCACTGATTGGGCTGCTGTAGTTATTACTGGAGCCTGTTGGAGACACACCCACTTATGCAGACACATAACTAACACTGGGTTCCTTTGATACTAAACAAAAGTAAATCCAAGTCTTCCTTAATCTGAGTCAAAGTTTAGTCCACCGAGCTAAACAACAATGTTGTTAGTGTGTTTGCAGAAGCCCTCGGAGCCTGTAGCCCCACCTGGCTTTATTAATCACCCCCCCACTGCTGACTGGGGCAGATGTTCAAGCGTTTTAATTGGCTGAATGCAGCTGCTGTTGATTTTTGGAAAAGCAGTGGAATATGTGTTTGCTGGCAAATGCAGCAGTTTAATCAGAGCTGCAGGAGATGTGCATGTTTTTCCTGTTGAGACTCTGAGACGGAGTTGAAGAAGTGGGCAGATGAGAACCAGAGTACTTTTTCATAGTGCCGACCGTCTCCTCCATGTCTCCCCCACCCCACCCCACCTCCACTCCTCACTCGTCTCCCTGCTGCTCAGTCTGATCAGGCCTGACAACAGCATTCACTATTTATTAGGAGAAGTTAACAAGGAACGTGGATCACTGTAAGCCTCAAGCAGAAATTCAGGTGAGGTGAGTTAATCAGAAAAAAACCCTAAGAACCTAAAGTGCGGACATCTTTGAATGTAGAAAACTGAAAGACAACATTATTAAGAGATAAAACATAAAGGAATGTTTATTAAAGTGTAGAAAATAGAAGCAGCCCAGTCCCACCAGTCTGATTCACTGGGTTTTCACTTGTCCACAGGCACAGCACCTTTTGCTCCCACCTCTACCTGGAAAGGAGGGAGCTGTTGAACTCAGTGTGCAGGAAAGTGTGGACTATCGAGTCAGTTTTCATAAGGTCAGTGTGTCCTGATTGAAATTTTTCTCCAACCAGTAGATAATGGTGTAACCTGCACTCCAAAAGCAAAAAAAATATTTTGGCCAACTAACAGTAATGAGGTCACATGACTGTTCAACATACATACTGAATAGAGTCAATTAAACTGAGAAGATAGCTGAAATCGAGTGTACAGTTAGGCAGGTTTAATTATTCTGTTCATTCACAACAACAGCGTTAAGATGAGTAAACAAATACCAGAATAAATGGCAAAAAAAACGTGTAAACACAGTGTCCAGTTTTCCATAACTTCTTATGAGAAGCAGTTGAGTTGATGCTCTTCATTTAATCCTCCGGGATGAATGTTGTGGAAGTAAGAAACCTTTTTTGACTGATGACGCCTTGTGATTGTTTTGATACCACAGAACTCACGGTTAGCCTCCTAGCCACTTCGACCTTCTGACTGCAGTCTTGTCAATGTCTGCCACATTGGGAACAACAATGTTTTCCGTCTATTCTGTTCAACACTGGTTAAAGTTTGGTGTTGTATTCCTTGTCTCTCAGTCTCTTTCCTGTGGACTTCTCTATTCAAATTTCCATTGTCCTCAGTGAGCACCATACAGTCCAGAAATGATAATCTATTTTCTTTAGGATCCTCCCTGGTGTGTTCAGTGAAATCTACCTCTCGGGTTGTGATTTTGACCAAGGTGTTGTCCACATATCTAAACCAGTGGCGAGGAGTTGTTCCTCTGAAGGAGCTCAGCGCCTTGCTTTCAAATTCCACTTAGAGGTTAGGTATGATGCGTGCACCCATGGCACATCTATGCTTTTGTTTGTATAAACCTCCATTGTACACCCAAGATGACAATGCCACACCAGGAGAAACAGATTAGAATTCAGTAATATACAAATAAGATGATGATTTACGTTTTGCTGAGACAAAGAAAATACTATTAAGAGGCAACATTTTCCTCTGAGGAAACACTGTACAACTTCACTCAGTGTTGAACAGTTGATTTTCAGTGTCCACTTCCACTTGGATAACTGTGTGAGTGGAAATGAAGCTTGTGCACATACATACATGTGTTTATGGAGGGGGGGGCAAACACAATCCATGAGAACCTGTGAGACAAAAAAGCACAAAGCTGGAATGTGTTCAAATCTCGAATTAAAATTCCAGTCTGTGTGTCTTCATTTTCTACGCATGTCAAGCATTTAGAGCAATTCCATGACCAAACCTGTCAAACGTGCAAAACCACTTTGTGGTTTCAGAATGTTGGAACGTATTCAAACCTCTAATTAAAATTCCAGTCTAAGCATCTAGAGCAAACTAACAAGTTGGAGTCAGATAGTTTTCATAACTGGAAGCATTTTAAGGGAGGAGACAGTGGAAGAGAGTGTCTGACAGGGTATAAATACTCTCACAGCATCAGGGATCATCACACTGGCAGCTCCAGTTGGAAGCCAAGAAGAAGAAGGAGACTCGCACACAACTCAGCTCATCAGCTCACACCTTCACCAGGTGAGGACAAAGTGGGTGGACAGAAACTGAGGGTGACAAAAATGCATTTATGTTTAGACTTTCACTGAACTCCAGTTTGTGTAAAGCCATCACTGTCAGACTAATCTCTATAGAGGAAAATACTGCATGTGTAAGTACAGTGAACTGTCAGCCTTCCTGGTTTTTGTTTTTATCATCCTTCCTGTTGAGGAAACTTGATTCCCAGTGTTAGGGACGACAGTGTAAATGAAGCACTGAAGTCTGTGTGGTCACTTACAGGTTGGAGAAATGGCCTCTGATAACATGAAGGTTGTTGCCCTGGGTCAACCTTTCACCCTAGGAATGCTCTATGATGCTCGGAAAAATGAGCTTCTGCCAGGTAAGCCTGAAAACTTCATATCAAACAAAAAATCATGCAATTAAGATATTAATCACTGGCAGGATACAGAAATTGCATGCAAAATTTATAAGATTATGATTAGTATTTGTGACTTTATGTTCATAACATTATTCCTCTGGTGTCTGGTGTCCATTTTCTATAGGTTTGAAGTTGTGGGATGATGCAACTATACACATGAATATCACTGAAATACCTAAACCTTTCAGTGAATTTGAAATTACCGCATCTGACACCATTGAATCCAGGTCTTCTATGCTGCAAGTTGATGCTTCTCTCAAGGCCAGTTTCCTTGGGGGACTGGTTGAAGTTGGAGGATCTGCCAAGTATCTGAATGATAAGAAACAATTCAAAAATCAGAGCAGAGTGACGTGTCAGTACAAAGCTACCACCAACTTCAAGGAGTTGTCAGTGTTAGACCTTGAAAACCTGAACGACCAGCAGGTAGATGTTATTGAGAAGGGCTCAGCAACTCATGTAGTCACAGGCATCCTGTATGGGGCAAATGCTTTCTTTGTGTTTGACAGTGAAAAGGTAGATGCCAGCAGCGTTCAGGACATCCAGGGCAGCATGGAAGCTGTGATAAAGAAGATGCCCTCATTTAGTATTGATGGCAGAGTTGACATCAAGCTGACAGAAGAAGAAAAAGCTCTGACCAACAAATTCTCCTGCAAATTCTATGGAGATTTCATTCTTGAAAGCAACCCTGCAACATTTACAGATGCAGTGAAGACCTACGTAGAACTTCCAAAGCTACTGGGAGGGAATGGAGAGAACAGTGTTCCACTGGAGGTCTGGCTGATGCCAATAAACGTTTTTCACTCTAAAGCAGCTGGGCTGGTGAGTGGGATCAGCGTTGGACTGGTGAGTAAGGCACAGGATGCTCTGCAGGAATTAAGAGAAATCAGAATGAGGTGCAATGATTCTCTGGTTGACAAAGTGGTGCAGAATTTTCCACAGATTCAAGCTGAGTTAACCAGATTCCAACAGTTGTGTGAGTACTATGAGTCCAACCTCAAGCAGACCATGGCAGAGAAATTCCCCCTCATCCGTGAAGGTAAAGAAGATGAGAGCTCAGTAAACCAACTCCTTGAAGACAGACAGAAGTCACCATTCAGCTATAAAAATCTAGACAAGTGGCTGGATCAGAAAGAGAGAGAAATCAACATCATCAAGTCCTGTGTAGATACCTTGGATGGAATGAAGATTGTCCAAAGTCAGTCAGAGCTGGACAGAGAGGTTCTTGTCGCAGGTGTAGAGGAGGCCCTGTGCTTTGTTTTCACTTCCCTGGAGACTCCTGACCCTGGTCTTGATGTGATGGCAGCCTTCTTGGAGTCACGTGAAGCAGAGAGTACCAGTGAAGACCTGTGGTACTACTCAGATGAGGTGATAACCAAACTGAGGGGAAAAGCCAAAGATGTCAGGGATCTTGCCAAAGGACTGAAGGGCAGCAGCCGATTTCTTTTCCTGATAGGAGCCATTGATAACAACAAACACAAAGGAGCAACCATCTACCATTACAGAAATGGCATCCTGGTCACTGATGACTTTTCAAAGCCCGACCTTCCTCCTGTGAAGAGCATCACTGACAGTAAAGATTTGATTTGGTGTAAGTAATTGAAATGCTTTGAGTAAAAACTATCCTGTATAATTTCCTCTCCTCCAGAAACCTGTTTGACCATCACAACGATTGATAGCACATTTTGTTTCCTCTCTCCATCAGATGCCACTGATCTCACCCTGGATCCAGACACTGCATACAACAAACTCATTCTGTCTCAAGAAAACAAAAAGATATCCTTTGGAAACTGGCAGTCGTATCCTGATGTCCCAGAGAGGTTTAATGAACTTCCTCAAGTGTTGTGCAAAGAGGGGTTAACTGGGCGCCATTACTGGGAGGTGGAGTGGAGCAATACTTCTAATGATTCTGTGTATGTATTGTTTGGGTACAAGGGAGTTGATAGAAAAGGAAAAGGTAAAGGGGCCGAACTTGGAAATAATGATATATCATGGGTTTTTGGCAAAAGATCAGATGAAAACACACTTAAGACCTTTCATAATGATAAGGAAATAAAATTACCTATTCCCTCTGGAGGCTTCAATAGAGTTGGGGTGTTCCTGGACTGCCCTGGTGGCACTATGTCCTTCTACAAAGTCTCCTCTAACAGACTGAGTCACCTCCACACCTACAGCGCCACATTCACTGAGCCTGTTTACCCAGGCCTGTGGGCTGCACGCGACAACAACTATGCAGGCTTTTGTTCATTTGCATAAGAACAATGACAAGGATTTGTTAGATCCTTGGTCTGTTATATGCGCTTACATTTAAAGTTAAAGAAAATGTAACACCTCAATTTCAGCCTGAACATGTACCACCTACTAATTAGTAAAAATGCATTCAAATCCAGAGGGAATAATAGGATAATTAATGGTGTCATAAAGTGACTCTAACTGTCATTTTCTGTGTTTGAGTGCGTGTTGGTTTTAATACTTTTTCCTCAAACCCACTTTTGCTTCACAGCTTCACAGTCAGTTTGAACTTCTCTTGTTCTCTTGACATCAGTTATTTTTTAATGGTAATTTTCTGTCGTAATGAAGTTTCTATCAATACATCGCAGCTATGTCTGGTTGAATTTATATTAATTAAGTTGGGGCATAAGATTTTCTTCATGTTTGTTCCTCAGTGTGCAGTACTATAAAAAGTTATCTTTTTCTAATACAAGTGGAATCTTTTTATTTTTCTCAGGTGTGAAGCTGAAGTGTGACATTAGGTTAATAATTTACTGTTCTTAGCAGTGAACCACTGCTCACAGCATTTTGTCAGATGTTAAACACACTGCTGATGTGTTGGATATGTTCACTGTTCTCTTGAGCAGAATATTCAATAAAGTGGAGACCTCAGCTTACCACTGTGTGCTACGTCCCTATTTCCTGTTGATTTAAAAGCTGATTGTACCAAAGGTTTAAAGCTCAATCTTTTATGAAACTTCAGCATCTTTCAGTGCCTGGAATACTAAGTGAACATAAATCCTCAGAGGACATGAAGTGACTTTCTCTCTTCACTGTGTAGATAGATAAGGTAAGACTTTAGGTAAGACTTTATTGTCACTGTAGTTTTACAAAGAAATTTGTATCATAAGAACACAGAGGACAATAATACTTGTTAAGTCGCTACATTTTTAACAATACTTTTATCAGCTTTTCCAAAGTTCCACAACAACAACGTTAATACAACATTAACCACCAAACACATAAAAACAAGGACAATTGAGATCAACAAACTAAAACCGGAGGCGACAGGAA
Source organism: Scatophagus argus (assembly GCF_020382885.2). NCBI lineage: Eukaryota > Metazoa > Chordata > Actinopteri > Scatophagidae > Scatophagus > Scatophagus argus. The sequence continues at coordinate 18,762,444 of NC_058513.1, read as the reverse complement.
AGATTCACTGACTGGAAAGGCAGGTAAATCGCAGGTTACAAGAGCTCATAATGAAGAAACTCCTTAAAATAATGGAAGAAATCAGAAATCAGGTCCAGGTTAGTTGAAACAAGGCTACCAGACTTCGTAGAACTGATCTGCTTTGGTAAGTCAGATAGTTGCAAGATATTCCAAAGGAACCACCTCAAATACAATTTTATATCATCCTTTAACAGAAAGGCCCTTATCACTAGTTCACTTTAATAACCTAATTTTCTCGCAGTAAAAGTAAGAACTTTTTGCTGGCTTCAGCAGTTCTATTACTGTTTAGGACAGCCAAAATCAAAGACACTTGGTCCATTTCTAAATGTTCAATACTTTCTTCCCATTTCACATAATATTTCAGACCAATACATCTGTAACTTAGAATATGGCCAGGCCTCACTCCAAATATCCTCCCATGTCTTACAGTTTCTGCTCCCACATGCCCTTAATCCTCTGTGACTTAGCTGGAGACATGCTGCAGTGAGCTAACAGACACCTTTCTTCTTGCTGAAGAAGTATTTTCTCAGTAGCAGATATTTTGGGGTGATTTGTAAGGGCTGTCTTAGTGACATAATGCCTCCTTTGTAATAAATTATTCAAAAGTAACTCTTTCAGTTTGTTAACATCTTTGTTGTCCAATTGCTGGGGGGACAGGATTAAAAATTCTTAGCATAAATTGAATGTAGAAGTTCATTTGTGTCTCCTCTAAAGATGCCGGACTGACTTCTATACACTGCACTAGGCAGCTGACATTTTCAGTGTGGCATATTATTAGATATGGCTTCAAGCTGCTGATTTGTTGGAGTTCATCTTATATCAGGAAAGCAGTTCAACTAACCTAATGAGAACTGGTACTGATATCTCAAGGTCAGATAAAAACACTAGCATGTCATCGGCATACAAAGGTATTTCATGATATACCTCTCATCCTGCGTTGAGTGTGTCCTTCTAATGGCTCAATCAGGGTCTAAATAGTTAGGAGAGGTGACAGAGAATAGCCCTGTATTACTCCAAGCTTTAAAAAGTACTTTGATTTTAATCCATCAGTGATAAATGCACCCTAGGAGTTTTTATATGACTTTAACCAATTTCACATGATCACAACCAAGAGCAAATTTCAAAGCAATTTTCAGTCTACATTCAGAAGGACTATTTGTCTATAAAATGAACAAGACTCAGGATATTTTCCTTTTTTAATATAAGTGATATGGTAGCTCCCTTGAGAGTCTGCTGCAATTCTGCTGTAGAAACAAATAAGATCTCGTAAGATCTGAGCTCAGTTTAACATCAGTATGAGCACTGCACTGACATTCATTTGTCTGAAACAACAATCTCTTGAGAAAATGAGACTTGACTAGTTTCTGAACAAGCCTGCATGGTGCATTACTAGTAGAGCAGTGGCTCGTGGTGCTACAGAGAGGGCTCACCAAAACAGCCAGAGGCCCATACTACACCTGGTACTTGTTATTTCCACATGTTGTAAAATGTCACACACACACACAGGCCAGTTGGAAGCAGTGAAAACGTCTTCAAGTATTTGCACCACAAGTTCCAGCATTTTGAGTGATTTTTAAATAATTGCTAAAAGCACCAACAGGTCCTGATTTTCATGATCTGAATTTACTGTTCACAAGTACAGCACGACATTAAGCACATTTCTAAAATGGAGCAGAATACATTGACAGTACATGTTGTGTTTGCACAAAACCAAGACACATTTAAATATATTTGTTTAAATGTATTACATTTCCTATTTTTGTGACAACGAGGGGAGGTCAGTCGGCCTTTAGCTTTTTTTAAGAAATAAAATTGGTACATCTTCAGCTTTCTAGTGAGAACAGTCTTGGTCAAGACATTTGTGTACATATCCATTCATATTCCTTGGAAAGAGTGAGGTATTCTCACTTTCAATTTATGTCTGCTATTAGGCACACTCAAAGCAAATTAGAAAAATGTTAGTACTCAAAGAATTTATTATGTTCATGTTTGTTTAATGATTGATTGGATTTGTGTTTTGATGGACATGGTTGGTCCAAGTTAATTCAAAACACTGATTCTGACACTGTGGCTTTTGTGCAAACTCCACACCGACTGGATGTAGAAAACCCAAGGAGGAAGCCGATAGAAGCTTAAAGAATTTAAACAGACACATGCAGGAATAGATATACAGATGTAAATATTCCTGCATATTTACAAGTGTTTCACATCCTTGATGTCAACGGTAAGTCATTTTGCATATACATGGATGTGTTTAGTTCAAGAGGAGGAGTGATGAACAAATGATGCTGTAATTCAAATGTGACAATAACTGTTACAATAAAATGTGCACTGAAGTGTTTTGTTTTTTGGCGAGGGTACTTAGTGAAGAAGCTGTTGGTCGGGAAAAAAAATGAATAAATGTGATTCGAGAGCTCTGAGTTGTGTGCGGCACCGAGGACGATCAGAGCGAGCAACACCAGCTGACTGGTGAAACTCACGAGAGAGACAAACCTGGTGAAACTTCTGATGCACACACACACACACACACTGAAGGACACACATAAAATTAAACACACACATAAGCTTGTGTGCATCACATTGAGAGAATGATGACTCCACTAAACAGAACATCCTGACCTTACATCCGCACCACCGCAGCACTCAGACAGCAAATCATCCACCAGCCAAAAACTTCAAGGTAAAAGAAAAGACAGCAGACAGACAGACAGACAGACATATTTGTACAGCTATACTTGTGAGGACCCTCTCTGACCCTACTTAACCTTAATCTGATTCTAACCTTGACCCTCAAACAGCCCTTTGAAGATCCAGCAGCAGCTATAATAAGTCACATTAAAGCCTTCATCTCAACTTCATTTAAAAAAAATCATTGAACCAGCAAACAAACATTCTCCAAATATTGATGTATTTCTTTTCAAGAAAAAAAAACTATATTAGGACTCAGCAATAGACTGACGGAGGCTTTTGCAGTGTATGCATTTCTGTGTTGCTGGACTGCATGTATTTCGTTTTAGTTCCAGTGATAAGTGTGCAAACAAAGGCTTACAAAATGTTTCATAAATTACAGATATTATGAAAATGTAATAAGCTACCAACACTGTTTGACACAAAATATGTTTGTGTGTATAAGTAATAGCCACCATATTTGCAGTTTAAGCTAAAATGAGCAAAACATCTTTAACAGTTAGTTTTAATAAAGAAAAATCTGCCAACCTTGATAACCAGAGCTCGTTAAAAAACACTCAGCAAAAACACAAACCACACTGGACTCCACACACAAATTAAAAAAGCTGTAATGAAAACTAACACAAGCTCTCAGCTGAATTCAAATAGAGCACAAAGTTTGAAAGTGGAGTAACAGTGAAGGACAAACCTGCAGTACGGCTACAGTTAGTGTCAAACCTGCTGGACGCTCGGCTCATATCTCACATGTTTGAAGGAGCCGTCAGTCAGGATTGGCAGCAAATGTTGCTGTGGTTTACTGTGGCAAAGCCTGCAAGTCAAGCTTTTCTCCTGCCGTCAATTTTAAACCCTTTAGCTACGTTCCCCCTGATCATCTGGGGTGTTTATGGTTGGTCTGGAATCAAAACACAGAAGTGACTGATAGTCACTGAAATTCACCCACATTACACATTACATAAGTGCAACTCCAACCTGTAGCTCACCTGTACAAGCCTGTCATCCTGTTATACAGACACTCTGAGGTACTTCACTCTCCTTCAGTCTGCTTGAATATACTTACTTTCTGATCATCAGTGCAATCATGTTTCCCGTGTTTACTCCATGTTCTTTGTGATTGAAATAAACACATGTATGCTTTACATTGAACAAGTAACTTAAACAAGAAGTAGAACGAGAGGGAAGGTTCATTTACACCATCTGATGGTTGCTGTGGGAGTCATTTAGGATCATGAAGGAGAGTTGCAGTCTGTTTGTCTGTTTGAATGTTTCCCACATGCATTGATGTGCTGAGTAGACTCTGCGTGTCTGGATGTTTGGATAAGATGAATTTCGTAGAGACTCCAGACTCCCTTAATAATACAAAACCAAGAGGCAACACTGACCAAGAATCACAAACAGTTTAGAGCAGTGTTTCACCTCATGTTTGGTTTGATCCAGTCAGATGTGATGTACAAGCTGAACTTCGTGCTCTGTCGGCTTGTGTTGCTCAGCAGTCAGTGAGCGTCTGTTAATGGCCGAGCAGAACAGCACTGGCCAGTCAATACTACAGACTGGATGAGACAGAGCCAGAATACTAAAACACGTCATCACAACCACACACGCTACTACTTTGAGGTGTTGGACTGAGGTTTGTGTCTGTACTGCTGAGACCACAGGAGAATCAGAAGGTATCACCGCGACACCACATCCTGAGAGGAACTCAACGAGACGCTTCAGCTCATCAGCTTCATGAGTGTGAGTGTAAAGCGTACAAAGAGGGTACGGCCAATTTGTGTGTGTGTGGGTGTGTGTTATAAACTCACAGCCTGTAAATACCTGAGCAAAGCAGCAGCAGAGGAGTTAAAAATCAATGTACTTGTTGATTGAGACAACACAAACATCTACTCGTGAGTAAAAAATTCATTTCAAGGCAGCAGGCCATGCCTAAAGCAAGTTTCAATGATTCATTTATTTTTATACTAATCCTACAGGAGGACTGACTGTGTGTGTGTGTGTGTGTGTGTGTGTGTGTGTGTGTGTGTGTGTTGCCTCCATCACGTCTCCTCTTCAGGATTATTGTAGCCTGCGGCAGCTTGAATAAGATGGGATAACACAAACTGCAGTTACATGTAGGAGCATGCAGTATATTTGAAACTGCATGCTGTGGATGCACTGGGCTGATTTAAAGCTTCAGGCTGACAACATTATATATTTTTATTATTTAAACAAACAAAAATCAATGTCTCTCTGTACTCTCTAACTTCCTCTACAGTATGTGGCCTGTGGGTCCACAGTCAAAATCTGTGGTTTCATTCGTAGAATAGCTCAGTAATTGGAAAAAGGACAAAAACTGTGAAAAAACCACACACCACCCGTCAAACCGGCTTGCCGTCTCGTCGCTGTGCGAATGTGAGCTGAGGTTTGAACTTCTCTCTCTTCTCTTTCATCCTGAGTACAACTATTTCACTTTCACCAGAAGAAAGCAGTACTTTTAAACAGTCACATGTGTTTATTGCTTGAGTGTCCACATACTTTTGACCTTACGGAGTAGTTGCAATGCACCTCACTGAGCCAGTGTATTTTGAACTTTTTTTGCCTGACCTCTCTGTGTTCTCCCACCTTACTCTTCTTCCAACACTCTCAAACTTTCCTCTCACTGCGACTGCGATGCTGCAAGCATCCAGTCAAAAAGTGCAAAACAAAGTTGCAGAATTCCCTCAACTCGTCTCGTGCTCCCCTTCTAGCTTCTTTATCTGTCTGTCTTTCTGTCAGTCTGTCACTGACCCCCCCCCCCCCCACACACACACACACACACATTTCTAAGCAGTGGACAGGAGGCAGGAACCAACTTTCCCCACACAAAACTCCATGGGGGACAGATTTCAGCATTGCATGTTAAATTATTGATGAAGCATCTCCCTCCTTCTTCTCATCTGTCCCCCGAGGCTTCATGCTGAGGGACGCTTAGAGAAAACAGAAATCTCTGAGGACTCCCTCTGCATCTCAACACACCGCAGCGTGACTGCAGACGACCAGCCGACTGCAGGTACAGGCTGATCTGGTCCTTACTGGACAACACACACACACAAATATACAGTATAGACTGTGGAGCAGTAATAAACTTTACGTGGTTCAACGATCTCTGAGGAGTTCATTTAAATCTTTCTGCAAATACTGACTGACATAAAAACACAAAACACACACACACATACATGACACTTACTGGTTGGACAGGATGAGCTGCAGTCTAACATTCCAACAGTGGCCCCTAGAGGCTACAAAGTTCATTGCACCTCACAATAAAAAGTGAGAACAAACTTACTGATGCTTCCTTCACAAAACCGTTCCAAATCAAACTCCATTTACTGGCTGTGTCTTCAGAGCGTCAGCCTCACTCTGCATCTCATGGAAGAGCACATACACCTGTAGAGCTCACAGCACTGAAGCATCAAGTCCAGTCTCGTCAAGTCCGTTTTAGTCCTATAAAACCCAGAATCACACATCACAGTCCCTCAGTGAGCTACAACAACCTCCTGATTGGTGACTCCTCTGATTGGTGACCTCAGAAGTGGCTTGATGAATCAGTCCCCAGTAAAGGTCCACTCGCAGGCTTTTCTAGCATTTTCATCCATCCATCCATTTTCTATACCGCTTATCCGTCAGGGTCGCAGGGGAGCTGGAGCCTATCCCAGCTGACTACGGGCGAGAGGCGGGGTTCACCCTGGACTGGTCGCCAGTCAATCGCAGGGCCTCTGGCATTTTCAATCAACTTCAAAATTATAGTCATAAAAGTGCTAAAAAGTTCTGCTGTATTGCTGTTTATTGCATTACAAAAATGCACTAAAGCATATACTGTACATGCGTGTGTGTGTGTGTGGGTGTGTGTGTGCGAGTTGCTTAGTTTTACAAGTGGAACAGCAGCTGGTTTCAGCCTTAGTCAAGTCAACTTTATTTCTTCAGCCCATTTTTACAAGCAGTTTGTCTCAAAGGGCTTAACATAACATCAGCAACATCCTCTGCCCTTCGACCCTCACATCGACTAAGGAAAAACTCCCAGAAAAACCTTTAACAGGAAACACTGGGAGAAACCTCAGGGTGAGCAACAGAGGAGGGATCCCTCACCCAGGACGGGCAGACGTGCAATGGATGTTGTACAGGCAGGAAAGCAATTTGCAACATGAGAAATGACATTACTAAAAAGATAAGCAAAACAAAATCTCAACTGTTTAGTTTCACTTTTTGCTACCATCTCAATATGATTTTAACATTTCACAAGTTATAGGAAATTTATAGTATTGAAAATTATAATGAACTGCTGTAACATTCATGTATTCTTTTTTGATGTGATGTTGAGAATCACTATCCTATCAGTTCGATTTCGGCCCGTAGGGAGAACCACCCCGCCCATAGTCGGTACATAGAGGAATGACAGGTAGATGTCAACAATACTACTAGTCCAGATATTAGGCAGATATTAACAGTTTACTGCCACAGAGGAGAACACACACACACACACACAGGGACCTGCACCATCTCCTTCCTCTGCTGGACCAGGTGAGGTCATCTGCCAAGTGAACACCGAGGAACTTGGCGCTCTTGGCGATCTCCACGGTGGAGCCATCAATGTTCAGCAGAGTGGTCACTCCAGTGTTGGGAAAGTTCACTTTCTACATGAACTAGTTCAAAGTTCAGTTCACAAATCTTAAAATGAACCACCAGTTCAGTTCATAGGTCATAATTCAAAGTTCTGAATTGAGTTCAGGGTTCCTAAAATGAACTGGTTCATAGTTCTTTCATTGTCTTCCATACGCTGCTGCGAGCTATGGTTTGTCAGCTTATTGCCACAGGCCGCAGAGAACCACAGACAGCAATTATTTTATCAGTTTTAACACTGAAACTACGTGTCACATTCATCTTCAAACGCCGTAGAGTCTGAGCGGTCCGAGCTCGCGCTGCCTTCCTCCACGCGCCGTATTTTGATGACGTATTTGTTAGTGCGACAGGTATGACAGCTGTTGCCAGGTTGGGTGGTTTTTCCGCTACATGTTAAGGACTGTTTACGGTGTGTTTAGCGTGGGTTTTCGCCCGGGAGGCTCTGTGGAAATCTGGCGCGCTCTTGAACGAAGTTACACCGTGAGAGAGCGCCGTTCTCAAACGCCAGAATGAACGCATTCAGAGTGGGTGCATCACCTCGCTGTGATGGAGAAACTGTTCAGTCTCTGCAATGTAAATGATGGAGCAGCAGGAGGGACTGGAGGAATCCTTTGGTCTATGAATAATGTAGGCTTTGGACGACGCTTTGACAGGATGTCAAAACATGTCATTCTGAATTCACCAAAAGTCGGACTGTGAAGAAACACCAGCTCTGTTCCCTCCACCACCACATCTAGGGCAGAGGAGCAGCTGTCAATCAACGCTTCTGTGCAGCGCAGTCAAGTCAGTCAACAAACCAGATGCTGCAGTCTGAAATCATCAGCAGACATGACCAAGAGCTGCTAGTTTCATTTACTAACGAAAGCATCTCGGTTACAATCCTGAACTCAGGTTAAAGACTGACCAACGTCTCACAGCCAGAAAGACAGACAGGAATACAGCAAAGATGTAAAGCTGGACTGAGGAGGACAAATCTAACCCTTAAAATCAAGTCAAATCAAACCAACAGCCCTTTGAAGTTATGAGGACCCACAACAATGTCCTCGCAAGGGAATAAAATGTCCTCAGTGAGGTTCACTTGATCGGGTCCTCACTCTGCAGTAAGCACAAGTACACATCGACAGAAAGCCTGTCACACACAAATCTGACAAAAACCAAATCACATGCGTACAGATGTAACCACCCACAGGTGCTCAGAGAGGGTCAGGACGACTGCCAAGGCTATTCAGCACAACACAACACACACACACACACACACACACAAAATTACATGCTGTCAGTACAGCAGCACAGCACGTTTTAACGAGCTGGTGTTGTATAATTTAGCAGACATCAGTGTGTGTGTGTGTGTGTGTCAGTCTTTGCACTGCGAGCCTCACACACACACAGCTACTCTAAGTGTAGTGCTGGTGTCACCTCCTCTAACCTCAACACAAACACCGGGTGCCGAGCAGCATTTTGAAGCAGCTGCTGAAACAATCACAGGGATTATTTTCAGAGTTTAAGGTGCCCAGCGGAGTTTCTTTGTAAACAAACATTCAGTCGTGATTCTCGCCAGAACACTTTGTGTGCATCCTCCAGCTGCTCCAACAAACATGCTGAATGCATTTCCATCTTCAGCAACAACATACTATGTCCAGCAGCATATAAGCGAATTAAAATGATCCCCACCTTAACCAGCTGCACTAAACTATAGTAAAGTTAGTGCATGTCTTGGAGCTTTAGCACCACCTGCAGGTCAGTGGAGGAACTTGCACCTGCTGACAAACCAAACGGGAATCCGCTCATAAAGTAAAACTGCTCCAAAACTCAGACAGACGACATTTCATATCAGTTTTAACAGAATACATCAACTCAAGGGACAAAGAAAAGCCAGTTTAAATAAAATAAATCAAATATCTTTTTCTTTTCTTTTTTTTATTCAATCTTGTCAACAACATAAACACACACACAGATCACAGCAGTCTGCTCAGCACCATTAAGCTGCTTCAGCTCTGAGACTGACGGATACTGTGCATGTTATTAGTAACACCTGTCCTGTCCTGAGCTACAATCAGGTGACAGAAGTGAAAACACCTGTGTGAGTGGATCTCTCAGGTTAAGAGAGAGGAGGAGACTGTCAGTAACAGTTTGATTTGTTACATTTTCCTCACACAACATAAACTGATGCCTCAGTGTTTTGCCTGCATCAAACACACACCGTCACCGACGTGACCTCAGCCAGGACGTGCATGAAGCACATCACATGTATGAACCACAGATAATCCCTTTACTCTGAGCTCAGCAGTTAGGAAGGTGTTTTTAACTCTGAGGAAGCAGCACCCTCTACTGACCAACAACTGCAGTTTATCATATCCACACTGAAGTCTGTGTGTGTGTGTGCAGTCGACAGTCACTCACCTCACCTCGCCTCACCTGGAGCCGCTGCTCACACTGCCAGGTCACTCTGAGCCCATCTGAAGAAGGTGGACTGGGATCAGTTCATGGGTTTTGTTAACAATAAGAAAAATACAGAATAACATCAGCTTTACCTTCTAAAACACAACAGGCAAATCACACAATCACATATCTTATACTGGATTTTAAATAGAAAAATTCTAACCCAGTAATTGCAGCTTTTTTTGTTTGGAACTTGATTTTTGGACATTTTTATGCTGATTTTATGCTTGAAATGCGGTCAACTGCACCTACTCAACGTCAGTAACTTCTTAAGCGTCAAACTGAAGCGATGACGAGCATATCCAAAGCGCTCAGCACTGCGGTGTCCTCCGGCAGCTCGTCACCAAAACACATTTCTTAATTTGTGTGTGTGTTTTGTTAAGCTGAGCTCTGTTGACCTCTGTAAGTCATCATACTGAAAATATTCTTTGGAATAATGACTTAGTACCTCAAATAAAATAATTCTCATTACTTTGAGAAAGTTTGTCATTATTTTGAGATGACTATAATGACTTCAAGGACATTTTGGCAGAAACTGGCCTCCTTACATCATAAAAATACAATTCTTCAGCCCAAAAACACTTATGCTGGTGAACTGTTGATGCTCTGCAGGAGGTCAAACGCCAACCGGATTCAGCTGCTGTTGCTAGGCAACCAAGGGAAGATGGCTATCGAGAAACATAATGGGAAGTCGTTACTAAAAGGTCCACCTTGCAAGCCAACAATAGCAGTCAATATAAATAAATGTGGTAAATAAATCCACACCAGAAACTGCAGGACTTGTAATGTTGCCTTCGTATTGTGTTTCCTGTGAAGTCTGCTGTGCCTGAACCCGAACTCATTTGGTGATCAGAACTCCATACGCACCCTGGATGCAGCATCCGTCTCACGTATCGACCTGCTGGGACACGGACACACACTCTGTAGAATAAAGAGGACGGATGCTCCTGGACCACACTGAGGGATCCATTAAGAACAGCTCTGATGTACAGAACTGTTACTACCAAGCCTCCATCACTCAATCATCTCATCGATTTCCTTCCATCCAGACATCCAGCATTTCTGTTCATCAGCTGAAAAGAGACATCATCGTCCTCACAGTGCTATACATTTGCTGGAAAATATTCTGAAAAGTCTCCCTAATCTGCATGAACGCTTGTCACTCTTGGTTGCAGGTGAAAACTAGAAGCAGAGAAGTTATGGTAGAAACACAGAAGGTGAAAAACATTTATTATGAAAGAACAAAAGGGACATCTGCTCATCTTCTGCTCCGTCCTTCCTCTCATCATATTTATGTGTCTCAGACTCCAGACTCAACGTGCCAACACGAGGACCCCGACTGAAACAACACATTCCCAAAATCCAACTCCTAATCTCAGCTCCATCCTCGTTTCACTCCACAACCTAAAACCCCCAAACAGCCACAGTCAGAACAGGACAAAATCTTCCAAAGTGTCCTCGCCTTCCCTCACTTCACAAAAGGCTACAGTTCAAGTAACAAATGAGTCTTTCCAGTTATGAAAAGGCTGCCCTAACACTACTGGAGGAGGTACGTTCTTCCATTTCCACAAACTTGTATGACAAATACATGGAACAAACATGACATGATTCTGTTCTGATCCATGATCTGGATCCAGATGCCGAAGTGCAAAAGTTTGAACTGTAACGTGTCCAAATAGAGCTTGGACATCTCTGTCTCACTGTCCTCACTGTCAATTCAATTCAGTTTATTTATATAGTGCCAATTCAGAACAAAAGTTATCTCATGACACTTTCCAATTAGAGCAGATCTAGTCCTCCTTCCTCCTGTTTTGTTTGCAGCAAACAGAGAGTTTAAACAGCTGAGTAGAAACCTAAAAGGAGAAGTGAGTGCAGTAAGTCATAATTTAGCTCCTCGTCCTGCAGCTCGTCTTCCTCTCTCTCCTCCCAGGCAGTATTCCTAATCCGAGCTGACGTTTCTGACATCTCCACTCCCTCCTGCCTCCTGCATCTATAATTAATCAGTTGGTGAGGGTTAGAGGAGCAGCGTCAGCCGGGCAGAAACAGGTGGAGGTCAGAGGGTCAAGTTATCACGGTGAGAAAAACAAGCCGCAGCGTTTCGCCTGTCAAAGCCGCCGACAGTCGAGAAGAGCAGTGGAGACGTGGAGGTCTGAAACCAGTTAAAAAATACAAAAAAACAAACAACAAACAAACCAGAATCGAGTGCGACGTGATTCAACGTGATGATTTAACACATGGAACGATGAGCTGAAACATGTTGGGACAGTCTCTTCTGATTGGCTGGAAGGGGGCTTGTATCCCCCAGCCTTCAACCACATCTCAGAGTGTGGAAACACACACACACACACACACACACACACAGCCTGCGGTCTGTTCACCTGCGGGCAGACATTGTTTAATAATGTTATCGATCTCTGTGAGCTTGTGCAAGGACATGTGATCAGCCTGCTGAACAGAAGCACAGGCAGACAGACAGGCAGGCAGGCAGGCAGAGAGACAGACAGACAGACAGACAGGCAGGCAGGCAGGCAGGCAAACAGACAGGCAGGAAGAGAGACAGACAGACAGACAGACAGACAGACAGGCAGGCAGGCAAACAGACAGGCAGGAAGAGAGACAGGCAGGCAGGCAGAGAGACAGACAGACAGGCAGAGAGACAGGCGGACAGACAGGCAGGCAGAGAGACAGACGGACAGACAGGCAGGCAGGCAAACAGACAGGCAGGAAGAGAGACAGACAGACAGACAGGCAGGTAGGCAGAGAGACAGACAGACAGGCAGGCAGGCAGAGAGACAAACGGACAGACAGGCAGGCAGACAGGCAGACAGACAGACGGACAGACAGACAGATAGGCAGGCAGGCAGGCAGAGAGACAGACAGACAGACAGGCAGGCAAACAGACAGGCAGGAAGAGAGACAGACAGACAGATGGATACTGAAAATGAAAGATAAAAGAAAAATTGAATTGATTCTGATTCAGTCAACACTGTTGTCTTCTCCAGCATAAATAATTCAACCACTGTCTCAGTGGAAACACACACACACACACACAGACAGACACACAGACAGACACACTAAGGACCGGAGAAGACTAACTTCCAAACGGCCACAATGGAGTCTTGCGATGCAGAATTAGTTGAGAAAAGCTTGAACTAATAAATTAAACCTGCAGTTTTTGATGTGACCCAACAGAATGTGAACTCGAGTCCGAACCCAACAGAGTCTGACCTGCTGCTCAAACATCTTCAGGTGAAAGTAACCTGACTTGTGGACTGAATCTTCTCACTGAGCCGCCTCACACCACATCGCGACAGCAGCACACGACTCTAACAGGAAGGAACCACACGGGACATCTTTGGACAGTGAAAGCATTTTGGGACAGTGAGGACATGAGATCAGACACAGTGACTGTTTTCTCCGGCACTTGAACTGACAGCGAACGCCTCAAAGTGCAGTGGAGAAACACACCATCGATAACAAACAGTCACACACACACATGGTGAGGGACCTGAGGGGCCGATAGAGGAGGCTGATCTTTCATTAGTGGGGCAACACGCCTGATTAAACCCCCCCCACACACACACACACACACACACACACACACACACAGCTGGCCTAATCGATGATCGAAACCTGGTCTGCAGGGAGCAGGACGGTCCTGTGATGTGTGAAGAAACAAATGAGTGAGTGTGATTTGGGATGTAAAGGGAGACAATGAGGGAGGAAGGAAGGATCGCTGGAGTGAAATGAGACAAATGAGTGTGTCGGGGGCTTTGTGTGTGTGTGTGTGTGTGTGTGTGTGTGTGTGTGGCCATTTGACTGCGTGACCATTGATCTGCATGTTTTCTGTGTGTGTATGTGTGTGTGTGTTGTTCCTGCTGCATCACAACATCAAAGGGCCAGCAGTCGGCCGTCATCGGGCGGCGTGTGGACGACCGTCACCTGGAGTCTCCCTGTAGTGCTCTCTGATTGGCTGTTCAGGCTGGTGGATTCAGTGTGATCTTTCCTCATCATCGTCCCAGCTGGCACCTTGACGATGATCTCTGCGCATCACGTAGGTTGTGGGCTGTGGTTGGTCAGGGTCCACCATGTGTCTCAATCACGTCTCCACACAAACTTCCAACTCTGAATCTGAAACTGTGTGAGACGCCGTGTCTCATCAGTGAGACGGCAGACGGTCAGGAGGCTCCCGTGTGATATGACGTTTTCGTTCATCTTAAAACACCTGAACTTCACTCCATACATTTGAAATTAATTTTACACGTCTGCGCCAAGTTTGAAAAAGTCTCGCTTTTCTGTTAAATTTGCAAAAATGTAAAGTGAAAATGTCCCCCGGGTGACAGGCCACCGCTGACTTCCTGCTGAGAAGGTCAGCTCACACACGTGACGTTTATTCTGGTGACTTGGCTGAAAACTGAAGTCACACGAATCATTTGTTGTTATATGCAATAAAAACAAGTTTTCTAAAAATAGTTTTTCCTAATGAAATATGAAATACTGGCTGATGAACTTTCAGGTAGACATTAAATTTATTTTCTCTCAAAAAAGAGAAAAAAGTTAACATTTTAAGCATTTCTCAGCTTGCTTGTCCATGATGCAAGACGCTGAAACAAGAAACATAAAAGATTTCAGAGACTTTGAACCTTCCATCTGAAAGTTTTTACTGCAGACTTTTGTCTAAAACTCGGCCAATGAGATCACAGTCTGATTCACTTTTGTATTTAAGTGGCTGAAACTCGCACAAACCACCAGAACGACAGGCCGAGAGTGGAAAACTAACCGCGGCGTTTGATCCGCGGCCCGTGTCCGTCCGCTGGCTGCAACGAGCCGTTTCATTGGCTTTAATGAAGCGCACCGTGTCAGCCAAGCTTCTCCAAACTACCAACTCTGAGCAAAAATCTGCATTTTGTTTGTTTCTAACCAATCAGAGCTCAATGTAAACCCACAGGCCAAAACCTAAAGGGAAACTCTGGTGACATTCTGCTGCCACAAGTCACTAGAGGAGCAAATGTGGATTAGTCCGCCACTGAAATTAGTCCCCAACAAACACTCTATTTCTCTGTTTGAGTGATTTTCAATAAAATCCACAGTGAGCACCCGTCACCGGTCATTTTGGTCTACTGACAACAACAGATTACAGAAAAAAGCTTCATCCTTTACCAAAATATTTCAGCATGAACTCAACTACCAAAAACCGAGCCAAAATTTAACTCCACACAGTCGGGGCTCACGCTGTTGTCGTGTGCAGTTCAGCAAACTGATGACGTCTGCACCAAGCAACAACAGTCTGACTGGTCAAACTAAATCCAGACGAGGGTAACAACATGTCTCAGCTCAGTGCAGGTTTATTTCTACGCCGGGCAGAAATCAGTGGAGAAAAATGGCTGCCTAGAGAGAAGAGCAAAGATCTAAAACACAAAGCATTGATGGCAAATGGGCTAAGATACAACGTGGTCGAGTTCGTACAAAACTTCAAACTCAGAAGACCAAACAGTCCTGTCACGGTGGTGTGAGGGTTTGATCTGTGGCCCGTGTCCGTCCGCTGGCTGCAATGAGCCGTTTCATTGGGTTTAATAAAGCGGAGTGTGCCAGCAACTGTCATGTGAGCCGTGAAGCCAAACCTCCCCACGTGCTCCAGATTGGTGGAGTCAAAAGAAACAAACCCGCAGCCTCGAACAGCGAGGGTCCTCCTGGCCATAAGGAGTCTATTATGCTCCTGTGCCATCTCGGTGCCACGCTGTGGCGTTTGTAAAGGCCCGGCCCGGCAGAGCGCTGGCACACGGCGGTCAGGACACGCTGCTAAATCCCATTAGAGTCTGTCCAGAGGATACAAGGCTGCCAGTTACTGTCAGTCATCATCAGGCTTTTCCCTCAGGGAGCCGCAACGCTTTTAATTAACCTTAAAAACAAAAATCCCAGAGATGAGCTGACGAGCTTTAACATCCAAGACGAATGTAGAGGACACAGAGGAAATATTGTCAGAGACACATCTACAGCAGGCCCAAAACATTACAATTATTATTCATGTGGCTTTAGATTAGAAGCAACCTTTGAGATCAAGTGAAAGCGTAAGATAAGCTGGGCAGCAGCCAGAAAAGTCACCTCAAACTGCCATCACCCTCAGACTTTATTCATCCAGTTAAAGGTCCATTTAGACTTTCTGTAAAGGTTTTCCCCCAGCATGAAAGCCTCCAAGCCTTTCACACAGCTGGGAATAAAATCCTGCGGTACAAACAAACCATGAAGCTTTTATTCATTTTGTTAAATGTGAACATAAAATGATAAACAAACACTTTGCGTGTAGAATTTAAACTCCTTTCAGGCAGCTGAATCCCCCAAATTAATAAAAGACAGAAGGACAGAACCACATTTTGTGTACAGCTGTGGACGAATGTAAAGAATTAAAAATAAAAACACATATAGGCTCAGAAGTTATTTAAAAGAATAATAAGATAATAATAACCAATACAATTTTAAATTAAAACTCGATTATAAGATTTAAAAAGCTGCAGTTTAATTGGTGGAGAAAGTTGTTGTGTCTCTGTAACCTTTAGCTCATTAATTTGCAGGTTAAAATTTGTTCTTCACGTCTGCTTTTAGTTGCACTTTGGGCTTTTTCAGCATGTTTGATTATTTTCTAATATTCAAACTCCTTCAACTTGAAGGCCAAGATGCAAATGAACTGTTTTATTATCATCGAGGAAAATGCTGGTTTTTAATCAGTCACACTGGACGGAGGTTGTCCTCTCATCTCACACCACCTCCCATCTTTCCTTCCTTCCTTCCTCCCTTCCTTCCCTCCTTGGGCCCGCTGCTCTCCTGCTTGGCCGCCTCCATGTGTCGGCCCACTGAGACGCTTCTAATCCTCTTTTGATGAACTTGGCTAATAGACCCCCTGCAGCGCACTTTGGCTCTGTTCATTAGGCAGCACACGACCCTCCCCACGCCGGGGAGAGCGCGCTGCGCGTCCCCGCGGCGCCCACCTCCATAAATTCACCCGTCAAAGTGGACAAAGTTGGACGTGTGTTACTTTGTTGAGCTACTCAGTGAACTTCTTGGCCTTTGGTACAAATCTGCTCCGTGGAACAAGAAGAGCGATGCCGCCGAGTAAAAGCCTCTTCGCGCCTTTCCTCTCCGCGGAGCCGGAGGGCGCAGTCGGCCCCGGGGCTCCGGCGGCTCTCCACGCCGACATCCACGCTGTGCTGCAGCGGCGCCGCGCGCTGGAGCGCACCAGACGCGGATGCGACCACCCAGAGCCTCCGTGCGCCATCGTGGAGCTCCGGCTGGGCCCCGCCGGCGGCGCGCTGCACTACCTCCAGCCGGACAAGTGCGCTCTGGAGCGGGCGCAGAGACGGCGACGCCTCGCTGCCAACGCCCGGGAGAGGAGGAGGATGCTGGGGCTCAACGTCGCCTTCGATCGGCTGCGCAGCGTCATCCCCAACCTGGAGAGCGACAAGAAGCTCTCCAAATCCGAGACGCTCCAAATGGCGCAGATTTACATCGCCACACTGAGTGAACTGCTCCAGGAGGGCGCCGCTCCGCCCTCACTGGGGGCCACACCTGTGGCAGAGGAGCCGTCGGGGCCAGTCAGGGTCTCTCACACCGGGAAGAGCACCGAGCAGGAGCAGAGGAGCTCGGAGGAGGACGTGTGGGACAGAACGAGCGGGACCGAGTGACACTTAAAAACTGAATGCATTTTTAAAAATGAGACTTTTTTCCCCTCCAAGACTGTAATTATTTGTTTCCTGCAGTAAGAAAACACATTAAGACTTTCTCACTTTGTGATGACATTTTTCATTAACTCAAAAGCATACGTTTTTCAGCTGAAATGTGGAGTTTGTTTTGCCAGCAGCATAAAGATCATGAATTTCTCATATACATTACTATGCAATTTAACTTTTATTTCCCTTGTGGCTGAGTTTTGCTGTAAAAACACAGCAGATGTTTTCCAATAATCTGGAAAAAAGTTTACAGATGAACAAATTTCATGTCTCAAAGTTTGATCTCCAGCGCAGAAGATTCACCGGAAGAAAAGAGAAGATGCAGGATGTACGGAAAGTAGCAATTTTTTATTATTTTAAAATTATGTACAGGTAACCAAAGACATCAGTCTGCAAATTGGTACAAAGATCAAGTTTTCCTGCAGTTGGCTTGTTAAGAAGCTCTTGTCTGTCTGTCCAAAACAACAACACGACTGGGAGAAAAGGCTTTAGAAAATGAAAAATAGAGTCAGATTCAGAAAAGTAGAGTCTACCATCTAAACTTAACCCCCACACCACCCACCCCCACCCACCACACCCCCCATGACCCGTCAGCCTCCTCCTACACGAGGAAATCAATCTATGTACAACAACTATGTACAAAAAGCTCTTCCATTCACTCTTACATAAGTCTGTCAATAAAGCTCTTGTAAACTTAAGAAAAGGAGTGTGTGTGTGTGTGTGTGTGTGTGTGTGTGTGTTTCAGTATGGTCACAAATTAACGGGATGAACGTGCTTGATGACACACGTGTCGAACTTTTACAACCAATCAAATTCAACAGAACTCGTCCGTATGCAGAAGAAGATTTTACATCTCAACTTTACGTCTTCATCCCCACCTGGAACATCAAAGAAAACAAACTAAACTAACCACAAGCTCTCAGTAACTTTGCAGGGGAACACAGAGACACTTTGGAACTTAGAAGTCATAGAAACAAATTATTCAAACAAAAAGCTTTCAAATGTGATTTTGCTCAAAGACAAGCTGATTTTTTTTTTCATTTTGGCAAATCCCGTCGTTTTGGTTCTCTGATTGCAAAGTGAATCAGTAAGATCAAGTTGTACATTTTTCTTGTTGGGGGGAAAAAAGTGGGAAGCCACATTTTTCATATTCGACTTCTTCTTCTGCGTTTCAGCTCGACGGCTCGTCTTCAAGCGAGACAAACAAAAGGTCGTAACGCGTTGTGACACGGCAGCTTTTACAAATGCTTTGCGAGCTGTTACTACTGGATTCATTCATGGTTAATTCACGGCTCCAAAAGATCTGGAAACGACCCCGATGATGTCAAAAGGTTTGACAGAAGATGGCGTCTAGAAAGCAGGACAATACTGATACACTTGAGCCTTACTAAAAATCGATCAACAATATGTATTTTTAATAAGGCTCATGGACACATGTGGTTCATTCTGTGTTGTGTTTAAAGCCCTGACAGCTAGATGACAGCGCTGTAGCCAGTCTGCAGCCTTTTGACTCCACAACTCTGACGTAACGTTAACTGAGGCGGGAGAAAGTAACGCACAGTTCGTGGAAAACATTAAAAAATAAATTTGTAAAAATTACAAAGCCGGGGACGGGGATAAAAAAACAAAAAACAAAAAACGTTTTTTAAAGTTGTAATTTAATAATAAAATAACAAAAAAAAAGATCTTTTTCCTCTGAATGTCACCTCCTCCATGATCCTCCCCTCTTGTGTTTACCTAATGGTCCTAATCTGCTCTTTGAGTCCACGTTTTGGACTGATCGACGACCGTCATGCAGCAAAAAACCCAGCGGAAAGGAAACTGCCCAATCGTCCCAGCTTCCCGCACCTTCACCTTCCTCCCAGCTCTGCTGAAATGCATTCTGGGTACAACAGGCCCAGCAAAATGTAAAACACAGCTCTTGAGAGAAAAGCGGCTTTCTGCCATCAGAGGATTCCATAAAGTTTAAGTCCAGACTGTGAACTTATGGATTTAACAGCTACAGCTTGAAGTCCAAAAACAAACGAAAAAGAAGAAGAAATAATCAGCTGGACAGGCGCTCTGCCCTCCTCACCTCTCGGCTGGCCCATCTCAGCTGCCTTTGTACTGTAATTGATGGCTGTTCTCCGAGTGGCGAGCGGACGCGCGGGCGGTAAATTGAAAAAACCTGAAGGAGGACAGGTTCTGGTCCAGAGGGCTCGGGTCCTGCAGAGACACGGAGCTTTGATGCTGAATGAGAGGGCGATCGATTGTTCGAAAGGAAAAAGTTTCTACTTTTGGGCAGTCGTTCAAAGTTCTTAGAATCTGAACAACCTCGAAGCTCATTGAGTTTCAGTCTCAGGTGCGTTGAGCGCGCTCGGCATGCTGGGAGAAACACCTGTTTCAACAAGAGCACAAAAATCAATCGATCTGAAATCAGCCAGCCTGCTGTGGAGGTTGAAGAGGGGAGAAAGGCTCTTGCTTCCAGAGAGAGAAAATTTCTGGTTGTACAGATGACAAAACACCTAAAAACAGACCTCATGCAGACGTTTACAGGCACCTTAAAATACCACCTTAACCTCACAAAAGCCTGCAATTCAGGGTCTCGGCTTGTCATCACTGTGCTCTTCGGCCAGAGAAGATTCCAAACGGCCTCAATCGGACGGAGCCGAGAGGTCAAAGCAGCAAGAAGCAAAGAAGCTGTTTTTTCTCCCAACCACTCGACTTGTTTTGGCGATTATCAGCTCCAGAGGAGGAGCTGAGGGCTGCGAAGCTTTGATGACAGGCGGGAGAAAAACGGCAGCTTCGCTCCAATCTGCCGCCAATCGATACGAAGGTTTGGTCGATTCACGAAGGGGCGGGGGGGTCAGAGAGGAGCTCAACTGTGAGGAAACTTTGAAAGGAAATCCATCAAAAGCAAGAAAAAAATCATCACAGTGAGCAACTTTTATAAATAGAATGAAAAAAAAAAAAAATACCGACTTTATCTTTAGGGAAAGTAAAATAAAATCTGTATAGCTGCAGTGGGGGTGCGTTACCTCGCTAGGCCATAATTCAGTTAATCTCAAGTCAATTTAGGAGAAAAAAAAAAAAAAAAAAAACAAGAGTTTCAGCTGCTGAAACCTTAAAATATACAGCAGAAATTCCTTCATGACACAGAGGAAGATAATGCTGTGTGTGTGTGTGTGTGTGTGTGTGTGTGTGTGTGTGTGTGTGTTAGAAGAAAGAAATGCGCCTGTTTCCAGCAGCTAAATGAATCTGAGACAGTGATGACTGGCAAAGATGAAGGTGACGGTTGTGGTTGTGGGGTGAGAGTGTGTGTGTGTGTGTGTGTGTGTGTGTGTGTGTGTGTGTGTGTGTGGAGGACACACACAGGCTTCTCTCTAGCAGTGCTCCAGATAGTCGATGATCCGGGAGATGGACTTCTGTCCTGCGGTGCCGACGTCACACTGCAGAGAGAGAGAACAGAGGTCAATAACACACACACACACACACACAAACATCTGCATACAACAAGCTCATTCATTCATTCACACACACACACACACACACACACACACACACACACACACACACACACAGCATCCATCCACGCTGGTGGCTTCGCTGAGCGTGACAGGAAGCTCTGCTCACACGTCCATTTGATTCATTTGTCAAAATGTTGTATTCACAAAGAAAAGTTCTTCAGAACCAAGCGTCCACATCAAATTATCTGAATGCACACAAACACAAAAGCTGCTTAACATTTCATCACTGCAAGCCTCACAAGATTTTTATTTAAATTCCACCAAACTTTAATTTGAAGGTTTTCACTGACTTCATATTTTGTACTGTTAAGATCAGAAACTGACATCTGAGTCGAAGACCCTGATTGGTTACTGCGTGACCTGCTCTATCGCCTCCATTTAAACTCATCTTTCTAATAAAAATATAAAAGTGTAATCATATTCTCATTCTGAGTTTGTTTTTATGAGTCGGGACACCAGCCTGAGGTGTTTCAGTAAGCAGCTCAGTGCTGACTGTGTGCAGAAACTCATCATCCACTGCAAGATGATTTGCATGTGAAATGAATTGTGGCGGCTGCTGAGAAGTCAGCTCCTCAGGAAGCATAAGGCATCATATTTAAAATCTGGATGAGAAGCTGCAGGACCTTCCATGAAATCGAGTGTTCAAGCAACTCAAAGCTGTTTTACAAGTACAAAAACACATCTGATGAAATGTTTCACTGCTGGTTTGACGCCATGACTCACAGTGAGGTTCATGAAGTTGAGGAACTTTTTCAGCATTTCTGTCATGATGGAGAAATCTCCTTTTGGCAGGTTCTCCCTCACAGTAGTCACATTCAACTGGTGGAGAGACAGACACAAACAGAAATATGATATACACACAAAATGATCAGAAATCAGATCTCAAAACCCTGAACAACATCCTCAGTTTGAATAAAGTCATTCATCTTGCTGAATACCTTATTTTCTTTGACATCTGTAACATAAATACAGAACACTATAAATATCTGATGCAGCTGCCTCTCTGTCTGCAGTCACTACTGCGCAAGCTCACTCACTGTCCCGCCCACAGCCCCAACACACACACACACATACACAATGGTGTGTTCATGTGCAGTTGGGAAAGAAGAACTTTAAAGCTCTTAAGTTTATCACGTAAAGTTCAGCTGCTATATGTGAGGCAGAGAAGGCCACAGCAGCTACAACAGCAAACACATCACATCTACATCTGACATCCTTCTGGCTGGTGTGTGTGTGTGTGTGTGTGTGTGTGTGTGTCTCTCACTCACCGGGCTCCCCTGACACAGGCAGCCCAGCAGCAGTGCTGTGTAGGAGGCCACGATGCTGTCCTCCATGTGCTTCCCTGCATGCTGCAGAGCTGAGAGGACGAAGAGGATGAAGGACACTTTCAGTTACTGCGTTTTACTTCTCAAATCTTCACACAGCATCTAAAAACAACGCGGGCGCACCTTTGTTGAGGTCCAGCTCCTCGTCCTCCTCGTCCTTCGCGTTCTTCTTGCCGTCATCCTGTCTGTCGGAGTCGTTGTTGTTGTCGTTGGCGACCCACTGGATCTCCCCGCCCGTCTCCTGCCACTCCCCGCTCTGGTCCAGCGTTGGCTTCGGCGCTTCCTTGATGAGGTCATCCGTCTGCGCCTCAGCCAGGACGGCGGCCCGCTCCCGCTGCAGGAAGAGCTGAGGAGGACGAGCAGGAGGACAGTTCACTAACACCGCCGTGTCACCATGACAACAGCGTAGAAATCTGCTCTACTGCCAGGATCATGGGCTCAATGAACAGTCACGGGGTGCATGTGTAAACGTGTATCAGCCGCAAATATCGGTTATCGATTACTAATAATCTGCGTTTCCCCTGAGAAAATGGGAGCAGTCGATTGCTATAAAATGTTTTAAACATGGCTGAAACGTGGCACGACGCTCCACATGGCGCCACAGGAGGTCATTGCTGCCTGTAGCCAGCAGATTTCACAACTCCTCCCTCAGAGAGTCTCTGAGTCACTAGACTGTACGATTTAGCACACATACTGATATATATTACATATTATTTGTGATTGTGAAAGTCACTTTTTGAAGCCTGATGTCATGACAAGCACTCAGCCTTTCATTATTTCTGGAAGCGTTAGAAATGACTGAAAGAGTCCCAGCCTGTTGTTTCCCTTCTCCTCAGACTTTTACAGCCTCTCTTCTCGTTTCTTTGCTCTCCTTACTTTCTGCATGTCATTGCTCATTCTGCTGACGACCTTGCTGGAAGTCAGTCTGGATAAGAGCATCAGCCAAATCTGATTATACGGGATGATTTGATCTAAAAAGAAGCTTTAATGGTGCTCATGGGACACTGAGCTGCCACAGCAGCGCAGAGCAGAACACAGACGAGACGAATCCTGAGTGCTCTGGATAACACAACTATTAATTTACAGTCCAAAACATAAATGTGATCAGTTAGAAATGTTTCTCACGCAGCACCAGCTTCATAAATTACTCACTACACCGTGTGACATGGAAGCAGAGAGACGTTAACAAACTGAATTCCGTTGCTGAGCTGCGTCCTCGTGGAGCCTGAAATCACATCGAGCTGGCACGCACCTGGACGAGCGCGGCGATGGCGCTCAGCGGGCCGGTGCTGGTGATGTCCTGGTGCTGAGGGCTCAGCAGGACGGTGGAGTCGCAGGGACCCTGACCTCCCTCCATCTCCATCTCCATCAGACAGTACTTGTTCCTGGCACTGTACTCCACCAGGTTGATGAGCAGGCCCAGACCCTGAACACCACACACACAGTCAGAGTTAATCTGACACACGTCAAGTCATTTTAACTTTTTATGGCCAGTGTCTCATAGGGTGTCTGCGTCTGCCCCTTTAAACTATTATTTATTATTTTGATGAAGTAAAGTTCAGTTGAATGGATGTTGTGAGAAATAAAAACACCATGTGTCACATGATGTCCTGATGGATGGTGGGAGCAGCTGCTGCGTCAAGTGTGACACTTCGTGGTGAACTACACAAGTCTGGTCCCCCGTCTGGCTTAATATCTAACTATACAAAGATCTTTAGCACAAAGCCCTAGTTTGTTCAAAGACACACTTGTCCCTGGAAATAAAGTCAGTATTATTGAATGAATCACACCAAAAGGAAGTGTGTGTGTGCGTGCATGTTACTCACCAGTACTCTGATGTCAAACCTCCGCTCCTGTGGAAGATACTGAGGGACTTTGAGAACACAGTTCAGAGCTGTAGCGATTAAATCCTTTTGTTCTCCTGTCTTCGTACTGCCCCACTCTGCACACACACAAACACACACTCAGGTCAACACACGTCGGTAGAAACTCTCAACCATCCACTCACACGAATCAACCTTTTAATCAAGTAAGACCTCAGTGCTAGAGACAGTTTACATGCTAACAGTCAGCAGCAGTGAGGTGTGTTTGAGTGTGTGTGTGTGTGTGTGTGTGTGTGTGTGCATGCTCTGACCGTTGTCATGCGTCAGGTTGAGCAGGACTCCGATGACGGCCCTCATGCCGTCCTCCACCGCCTTCGCCACCGCAGCTCGGTCTGAGTTCAGCTCCCTGCTGTAACGCTGGATCATCTCCTCACACCTGCTCAACGCCCTGAGACAGAGAAATGAAAAATAACAGTTTGCACACGTTTCCAGTGAGTTTGGATCAAAGACGTGCATGCAGCAACACCAAAAACAACATGCTCAATCAGAAGAAAAGTAAAAACAATTTTAGATTCACTTGTTCATCACTAACACAAACAAACTGGATTCACATCCAGATGTCATCTGGCCCAGCTTGGCTCTCTTCGTTCCTTTTCTACTCCATCATAAAACAGAGCAGCATTCACACTCACACACACACACACACCGGCTGCAGCAGCAGGGGTGAAGCAGGTCAGCTGCCTGATGCAAATAACTTGATTAAATCTAATGACAGCGGTGGCTGAACAGAGAGCAGAAACCAGTCTGACACCAGGAGAGAGTGAGAGGAAGGAAATAAAGGAAGAAAAGAAGAAACAGAGAACAAGAAAAGACCAGAGTTGCTATAAAATTAAATGTGACCCAAGCAGGATGGGAGGAAGTCGGGATGTGACAAGTCAGAGGTTGTGGAAAACAGATGAGCAAACTACAGGAGAGAGAAACTTCTGATGTCTGAGACGTCATTTCCTTTTTACAAACAGAAGTGAATATTACTTCCTTTCTGTTCTCCCTGTGGGAACTCAGGGAAAACTCACTGAGCAGCACAGATCACAATAATGGACACAAATAAAGAAAATAAAGTTGAATACAAGTTGAAATAAACCAGAGTCATTACAGATACAAGTGTGTCTGTTAGGAGGCAGGTTCTGCTCAGACACAGATGAAGACGGTCAATAAAAAACAGGATGTGTGTGTGAGTGTGTGTGAGTGAGAGAGAAGGCCTGGGTGCCTGGCAGATTATTGAATTAGTCGTGCAGACAGCTGAAACACTCAGAAGGCTGAAGGGTGAATTTGGGCTGAAACAATACGCACAGCGTGTACAGTAACAAAGAGGAGAAAATGGAGGACTGAAAGAAAACGAGAAAAATGAAGTCAGATGGAAGAGGATGAAGAAAGCAGAAGAAAAACAAAACATAAGAAAGATGAAGCAAAAAAGGAAATAAAGAAAATGGCAGAGAACAAAGACCTGGAGTCAGTAGGTACTCAGACTGTATAAGTGTGTGTGTGTGTGTGTGTGCGTGTGTTAGCTAGCAGTTCCCGCTCGTTCACCCTGTGGTTTGTGGGGTTAATCGAGTTAGCAGAGAGGACAGCTGAACGCTCAGACTGAGGCCCGTGTCACCCACTGAAAGAGCAGCTCTTTGTTGACCCATTTAGCCTTCAGCTGGGGCGAAGGTCCGGTCACAGAGGGTGAAGTGGGAGGAGTTGGAAGGTAAAGTGATTCAGTGATTTTTGAGGCTGATATTGAGATTTGACTTATTTTGGTTTTTAACAAACGACCCATAAAACACGAAACTGTGACCAAAGTGTGTACCCAGTGGGACATTTCACTGCTCACTGCTGGACAAACTGTAACGGAGATGCTCTGGCTTGTCTTATTGGGGTGAATCTGGTCCTGGTCTGGCCTAACCGGACCTGCACTGCGCTGTGTCAAAGGCTCCTTCTGGGATCAGTCCGGTTAGCTTGTATTTCTTTAAAACAATGAAATCGCCTCAGGTGGCACTGAGCCCCAGATTCAGCGATGAGATAAAACCAACTGGACAAAACTGACTGTATGAGATCAGATTAAAACAAAATCAACGTGACCCCGAAACATTCAAAGGCAAAGACGCAAAGTGATGCAGAAAAAAAAGAGAGAGAGCAAAATCAAGTGGACGACACACCCACTCCGTCTGCCACTGCTGGGGGTCGGAGGTCAGAGTCATGACTGACAGGATGTCATGACCAGGAAATTGAACGATAAAACCCTGATAATGTCACTCATAATAACCATCAGACTGAGTCAGACTGGCCCATCCACAGGGGGGATGTTGCACTGTTATTCCACCTTGCTGCTCTGCATACTGCGGATTTAGATGGATCTGCGTGTGTGTGTGTGTGTGTGTACGCCTGTTTTCTTACTTTGCAGAGGAGATGATGAGTGATGAGTCTTTGTAGGCAATCAAGTAGCTCTGGTTCTCTGGGTTGTGGACTGTCACCTGCAGGTACACAAACACATACTATTATGTATTTTTCTCTCAGAAGGCAATTTTTGTTCATGATCTCTCGATTGTGAACAAAACCGAAATCTGAGAAGAACCTCTACAGACATGGACACAAAACAGACCAAACTGCACCCAACTGCATCTGAGGAGTCAACATAGTACGTTCCAAACGTACAGGAAGTGTGGGGGTGGGTCTTGCAATGCTTACCGTTTCTGACTGGTCAAGTACTTGCAATATTATATTTTCCCTCCCCACAGTGTGTGTCACACTTACACTCTCCAACACCCGTAAACACCTCTCAGCTCCCCACAGGGACGACACAAGCTTCTCCTTGTCATCCTCCTGGTTCAAGTTATCAACACATTCCTTCACTGTGGACAGAGAAATAAAACACACAGATGGCATGAGAAACCAACCGCACCGTCATCATGTCATCCGTACTGTCTTTTATTATTTTGAGTCAATACAAATTACTCATCATCGTCTTTAACCTTTATCTACTATGTGGTCCAGTCCTCCCAGTAGCCGCAGCTCCTCTTTGAACCAGTCTCCTGCTCGCTTTGAAGTCAGAGACAGCAATGTCTCCATGGCTAAATGACCCGTCTACAGGGAGAGAGGAGGGACATAAGGAATCAACAGGTTACATCTTAAGCCACAATACGCTGCTGCATCACCGATCGTTTCCTGTGGTCGCACAAGTTGGATTGTGTGATGATGATTCATGTCTGATGAATGCTGCCGTGAAATGGCGGCTCTTGACTGTAGCTGATACTGACACCAAAATCTGATATTTACTGTAGACATTTTAGATCACAAAATGATCTGAAGCTCCAGTGGAGCTGCTCGAAATATCTCGACACATGTGGGTGGCTGTGACTCATCCTGACTGAAGGGCTGCTAAAAGAATATCATTAGTCAGAGGTTTCAGTGGAGAGGTGTGATCGTCTCAGTGCTGTTTCAAAGCTTTTCCACCCAGATACTTCTGCAGGAAAGGGTAACAAACAGAATTCAAATGATCCAGCATGATGAAGATTTACACAAAACTAAACAGCAGCAGCTCTGAATAGAGCAGGATCTCCTTTCAGTACCGTTATGTTCTGGAGGTCCAGGTGCTTGTTATGCACGGTGTCGCAGAGCTTCCTGATCTTCTCCTTCATCTTGGCAATTTCCCTTGCACTAAACTGAGGGGTGGTGTCTATTCCGGCCCCGCCACCCTGGTCCTGGTCCAGCTCCAGCAGCCGGATCATCAGGTCCAGACAGGACCGGTCCAGATCCATGTTCAACCGGTCTCTGCTGAGGATGTACATCAGGGACGCCGTACACAGAGCCAGATTCTGCAGAGACAAGAGCGAATAAATCCATTAGAATTCACTTCAACAAGTCTACCTGAAAACTCTGCATTTCATTTTATGCAGATATGTCAGTCTTATACTAATCCTCATAACATAATTTGACATTCTGGACATGAATTTATTTAATATCACACCATCGTACTTCTCGTCCAACTAACTAAGTCAGACAGGAAAATCTGGGCAGCTGCAGCAGTTTGCCTCCAGTCGAGAGCGAAGGTGTGTTTGGTTCGTCTGTACTGACTGATCCTTACCGGGTGCTGCGGGGCGTCGTTCAGTGTTTTGAAGACCTGAGCCACCTTCCCTCTGGCCCTGAGGTGCATCCTGAAGCTGGGCATTGCACAGCGCGTGGCCAGGCTGATCACACTGCAACACACACGCACGCACATTTACGTCACTTAACCACGTTCCTGATGTAGTGTTGAGTAAGCCAACTGTAGAAAGGTAAAACAAACGAGGCTGATTGTGGAGCAGTGGTGTTCTTACCTAAGGCAG
This sequence comes from Scatophagus argus, assembly GCF_020382885.2. Taxonomy (NCBI): domain Eukaryota; kingdom Metazoa; phylum Chordata; class Actinopteri; family Scatophagidae; genus Scatophagus; species Scatophagus argus. The sequence goes on along the minus strand of NC_058513.1, from coordinate 18,733,928 downwards.
CGTGTATTGAGAGGTTGTCCACTCTTCAAACCAGTTGCCAGATATTCAAAGTCATCGGTAAACTCCTGGTTCTCTCCAAACTCCACCACATCATTGAAGTGCTTCACGTGCTGCACGACTGTATACAGCTGAAAAACACAGGGGCGACGATCAATCACGTTCTTTTAGATCGTTTTCATAGCAATTAGTAGAAAGCGAGGGAATGACACAGAACAGTACTGAAGCACACAAACTCTGCACTCTGGGCTAAATCTGAATCAACAGCAAAATGCCTCACCCATCCAAGGATGCACAAGTGCCAAATGCCTTCGACTGCTCATGGCAGCAGATTAAACAAACTGACACATTAAATGTGAAGCTTGTGAGCCTTACAGTTTTAGGAGAAGTGAAAAATGTCTGTATACCTCTTTGTGCTCCTTGCGGCACTTGAGTGCGGTCACAGGGTCCTGGTAGAGATCTGTGGGGACGGTGACACACTTGGTGACCTTGGGAGGAGGGGGAGGAGCCTTAAAGACACCTTCATCCTTCTGAGCATCGGAAGACTCCTTACTGGACCCTCCGGCAGAGACTGGTGCCTGGCAAGATAGACGTGTGAACCAAGCTTAGAAGAAAAAGACAAAAACATAAAAGTAACCTATTTATGACGTGTGTGTGTGTGTGTGTGTGAGAGAGAGTGCTTACAGTTGTTGATTGTGACCGTGAGAAGAAAGGTGGAGGGGGCTCCTCTTCACTCTCCAACGTCCAGTGCCTGGCGTTGTACACAGCTTTGGTGGGAGACTGTGACATGAACACACAGACACACACACACACACACAAATCATGAAAAAGGTTTGTTTTTGACAACAACACTGAACATCAACTAAACTATCTGCATCTGTGAACGACGGTTTTGTTCATACGACTGTCACACACGTTAAAAATTGTGTCGTCTCCGCAGATTTCAGAGGTCGGTATGAAAGATGATGGATAACATGTCCACATGAGAGTGCATCTCATCATAATCTCAGAGTTTTCGGTAATTTCTCATGAACCAGCATGATGCTGTAGATAAAAACAGATGCAGAGATGGAAAACAAGAGTGAGGGAGAAAGAGAAAGAGCTGAAAAGAAGAAGAGAAAACAGAGTCCGCCAGCACTGATCAAACAGCAGGACACACACACGCACACACGCCACCATCCAACCTCATCCTTGGCTCGTCTCCTGTCCTTTCTATATATTTTTGCCAAACCTGTGGTTGGTGGTTGCCTGGGCATTCATAATGAAAAACAAAAGAGGGACGAGCAGGACAAAAAGAAAGAAAAGAAAGAGTGAATTGGCTGTAGAGCAGAGTGCTGAGGGAGGTGGGTGGGTGTGTGTGTGTGGGTGGGTGTGTTTGGGGGGGGGCTACACCACAGGGTTAATAAGCAGAGACAAAAGAGGAGTTTGGGAATGAGCTTTGCTGAGCTGGAACATCAACACACCGAATTAAAGCCTCCTGCAGTAATCTGAATGACACAGGCAGACACCTTCCCCACCTGCCATGGCCACATGCCGCTAAGCAGCCTGGTAGAGGTGAGAGCGAAGGAGGAAGGTGGGCGAGCGTGGCCGCGTTCCCACTGCGGCCCAGAAACAAGACGCACTGTTGGCACTGCGGCGTGTGCATTAACAACAAACCCACAGCAAAAGACTGGGCCTGGTTTTCTGGGCAGTGAAGTGACTCCTGTGGCTGTGAGGGAGGGAAAACAACTCCCTGATGATGTCATCAGGCCGTTCTGCACTCGACACAGCAGGAAGACGGCCGGCCGTGGACGACGTCGGGACTGAACGATGACTACATGATGATTATTTGTTCTCATGCAGGTGAGAACGTACAAACCGGACAGAAAAACAGCTTTGTTACCTTCTCCATTCAAGCAGAGCTTAAGCATCATTCAGTCAAAGTTCAATTTGAAAGAAATAAGTGACAGACTAAAAAATGAACCACTGAAACACTGTGACTTCACCTCCACCCTGCTTTCTGCTCTTTGTTGTTTTCCAGCATGTTCATAATGTCAAAAATGACACATAAGAAAAAACGTCAAAGGAGTCAATCACCTCTTCTTGGCAAGTTTACCCACGTTTTAAGCTGCATGTAAACACATCAGACCCTTAAAGTGATACAGGCCTGATTTTGTCTAACCAGTAACACGATAGCTTGAAATGGTTGCTTTGATACTACTGGGCCAGCAAACAACTTCTCTCTATTCTCAGGTGAGAAACATTAGGATTTCAAATATTAAGATTTTATTTTACCCTTTACCTTCCTTTGTTCATTTTCAAAGAAAGGATAATATCAAAAAACAACTTCTTAAAGTAAGCTTATTGTGCCGTTTAGGTGCAAAACCTCAGGCATCGCGTCGGCACCAGTAATGAAAAACTAAAAAAAAAAAAAAAAGATGGACAGATGAATAACAAACAGAAAGTTCTTCTGTTCCTCCCTTTCCTTGCGGAAACACATTAATGGCACATCAGTGATGGAAGACCCACTTTGGAGAGGGTCACTGTTATGGAAGTAATAACTGCTCGTCCCATAAAAACTTTCCCCAAATAAACCAAACTGCATCTCCTAAATATGGATGAGCCCGTCCAGGCGCCATCATTATAGCAACATCTAATATCTCCCATCGTCCTCGGCTGAATAACCTAACGGCTCTCCGGCTCCGCTCCACCGACACGCAGTTTACTGTAATTGAGGCAGAGTTTTGATAACTCCTCTGTCGAACGGTCACTTCCGAGAGCTACTGCCTCTATAATGAGCTCAACTCGGCCCTCACTTTCAATTACATTAACGAAGATGGAGTGCGAGAGAGAAAGAAAGTATATTAGAGGAGGCAGAGAGGGATGGGGTGAGATAGAGAATGTTATCCAGGGAGGTAAAAAAGTAAAGACTGGGTGGTGAAGAGGAAGTGATGGAGACAGAGAGGAGAGTATTCAGCTGAGAGAGAGGAGTTACTGTGACAGCCAGGCCATGAAACTGGAGAACAAGACAGAATGAGAGAGGACATCAAGTATATTATGATGCTCCTACTGGCGATGTGTCTGCTAATACTCCAATAGCTGGCATGCAGTGGGCAGATGCAGAGGAAATTTACTTTACATTTGGTACTTTGCCTGCAGGTGTTGAGAGTTAACTTAACAAAGTTATCCTGCCTCTGCAAAGGAGTGTTACTTAAAAAGTAAAGGTTGTACTGACTGTCACACTGTCCTCCAGTTTGAGCCATCTGTTGAAAAATAGATGTACTATGGTACTAAAGCTAGTGAGTTTTAGCAGTGAAGGTACAGTGAGCAGGAAACTGGAAACAAGCAAAACACTGTCCTCAAACGTTCTCCCTAAACCACACTCACCTGTGAAACACAAAATGAAGCCGTATCTATGTAAATATACCGTACCTGTGCACAAGAGTTTCACTGTTAACTTGTCCTGAACAATAAGCCCACCAGGTCAAGTGTGTCATTTTCAGTCGTCGCTCTTCATTGTCTGACATGGTTGCGTTTCAGGTGATGGAGAAAACTGCTTGCATTTCCTCTTGAAGACAAAACTATTTTCCAACAGTTTTCACATTTTGCTCAATTTTGTCTTCTGTCATGTTCACTCAAATCTTTTTTTCTTCCTCATCTCCACCCTTTTGTACATTCAGAAGCCTCAACGCCTAACTTGGAATACTGCAACATATATTATGAAAGCATAATGTTGGCTTTTTTATTTGCAAAATTCTTTCTTACATAATAATCCACTGGAGAAGGAAATTTAAAATAGTATTTAAACTGTACATAGTCACCAGAGGCACTGATGACTAAACTGAAATGTTCTGCCCTACCCCTGATTCCCAATTTAAAATTAGTCTTGCTAATTATAGCTACACTCATGATCACAATTGCCCCACAAAACTGATAAATTCTGCCAAAAAAAAAAGACAAAACAAGCTGCTTGCAGAGCTCGACAAGACAAACACAGCAAACTACAGGAAGTGCATTGAGATCTAATTAACAACATTCCTCCAGCTTGACAAGAGACAAATCATCAGTTCAAGCTTTTCACCTGATGGAAGGCTTTAACTGCACCAGGAATCATGAAGAGCCTAACAGTCTCAAGTAGGAAACACTGACAGTAAATATGAGTTCCTAGACTTGCATTTGTGCTGCTGTGGACCGATAATACTGATTGATCCTCTACCATGAAACGCATCTGGCTGAGGCTGACATCCAGTCAGCCCAGTCTGAGAGTCAAGGAGAGACAGGCCATTAGCACACCGATAAATAAAAGAGAAGCAGTTCAGAGATGTTCAAAGACGACTCAATCCCTCCCCTCATCCAGCCATGAATAAACCAGACCCAGCTCCTCTGCTCTGTGCCCACACACACACACACTCTCTCTCTCTCTCTCTCTGTGTGTGTGAGTCATTCCAGGTGTAGGAGGATAGTCCAGACCCCACAGGTACATGCACATCTCTTTTTGAAATGTAATGAGGGAAGGTTTTACACTTGGGGATGAAAACATTTCGCTGAAGTGCTTCATACACATGGAAAGACCCAAAGATGCCACCACGCAAATTAACAATAATGTCAGGTCTTCCAGCGGGGGTCTCTCAGTCAAAACAATGAACACAAAAAGTGCCGCTTCATGACGTGTGGAGGCAGAAACATGTCACCTCGTGAGAGGCTACGACACAACATTTCTTAGGATTAAAACACTGTCAGTTTGGCTCTTGTCATGGGATTCACATACGATAAGAAAAATCTGAACTATCATCAGCCTTATCCTTTACTTTACGTGATAACATTCAATAACATTCAGTAAAATAATGAAAACCTTTGTATCCTTTCACTTCCTGGTCTACATATTCACAGCAAATCCAGGGAATCTAACAAGTGACATTTTTAAAACACTCCCAGACTGAAACATGAAACATGCTGTGACACTTTGTTTTCATCCATGCAACGTGAACCTTTGTGTGATCGGCTGTGATGACGGTGAACGTTTTGTTGTGTCTGACCTTCTTGTGTGCGCTGAAGATCCTCCGGAAGTTGTCCGGGTTCTTCTCGGCTGGTTTGCCCTGAGGCGGCCTCCTGGGAGCCCCGGCCACCACTCTGAGTCCGTCCTCTGAGAAGTCCACGACGTCTGCAGACAGAACAGACAGCCGCTGTCACCAACAACGTCACAGGCAGTGCAGGCAGTTGGGATGAATGGAAATCATTGCTACACTGGGATCACTGCTCTCAAATGAGGACTCTTGTGTATGGGCATCAGTTTTAGAGGAACTTGTGCTGTGTTCTTCCCTCACAGGCTGTTTTAACAGATCATACTTTATCAAGGAAGTGATGTACTTAACAAAATAAAAACTAAAGACTTAATGTTGATTGGATCCTTCATACTTCAGATGATGGGAATGATTTCAGCTTCTCCTTTAGCCTTGTTCACATGATTGGCTGGTTAAGAGGACTGACTCGCGATTGGCTGCTCTGTGTGTATGTGTATGTGTATGTATGTGTGTGTGTATGTATGTGTGTATGTGTGTGTGTGTGTGTGTGTGTGCGTGCATGCGGATGGGATCATTGTACACATGCTGGCAAGAGGGTAAAAACAAAGCGCAGTATGCTGGTGCTTTACGTTTACATATCAACATTACACAAATGACCTTCACACCTGAGTAGGATACAAAATGCAGCCTGGCTGTACTAGTAGCTCCCACTATATGCCTGTCACAGACAAACCTGTGGATTAGGTTACACTACTGCGGCACCTGTGTGTGTCTGTATATGAACGTATATGTGGGTGGTTGGTCAATGATTTAAATTTAAATCCTCCTAAATTGAAATTTGCTTTTTGTGCGCTCAGTCTTCCGTAGTGGTTATCCCGGTCCCACAGTGATGTCAGTGTGTTGCGTATCAAATGGCCGTGCTGCACTCAGACAGCCGACTGGACGGATGGTACTCCAAATATGGGAAGGACAGACACAACAAGAGAGTTTTCTTGCTTTATAGATAAACTATCCAGAAGTGCACAAGGACTTTTCCACTGAAAGAGAGTGTGTGTTTTCACCTGCTCGTATCCTCTTTTCCTGCCTCTCAGAGTTGTTCTTGTTCTCCTTGACCGCCGGTCTTTCCCGAATCTCCAGCCTTTCGAAGGGATCCGGTGGGTCATCATCCTGTGTTTCTTCCACAGTAACCACCGGCGTCTCCTTGGCGACTGCAGGCTTCTTGGCCCTCCTCCTCTCTTTGGAGCCGCCGTTGTCATCGTCGTCTGCGCCGTCGCTGTCGCTCATGTCATCGAAGCCAAAGTATTTGATCTTGTAACTGGACCCGCCGTCCGTGTGGTCAGCACTGCTGTCCTCCTGAAGGGTGTCAGCCTCTTCAAAACCAAACAGCTCCAGCTTACTGTGCTTCTTTGACTTGGTCTGCGTCTGCCTGAACCTGAGGTGAAAACAGGGACACATAAAGAAACACATGCTTTACATCCAGCAGTCATGAAGAAGGCAAACCGTGTTATGAATTTCAAAACTTAACAGGAATGCATTTTTAAAATTTTGCTCTCAGGTGTCCTTCCACATGTCAAAAGCATTTCTTCATTCTAACTTCAGGCTTCGTTAAATCTGCGAAACATTAGCTGACATGAAAAAGGGACCTGCTAGATTTTAATTAATAGTTTAATAAGACCTTTTCCAGTTCAGGAAACTAATCTGTTCATTTCCACACATTTAATGAAAGCCTACTTAATTAAAATTTTGTTTCTTGCATGGTTTCAAAAATTCAGAAGGCAAATTCTGTGGTGGTGAGGGGTCGTCTCACTTCGATGTGTGGCAGGCTCTGGCAGTCATAAAATTACTTTGCATTTACTGTCCTTGGTAAAATGAAAGAGTGAAAGAGCATAAAATGAAAGAGTGAAAGAGCATAAAATGAAAGAGCACTTTAACATGAACCTCATGCTGACGGATGGAAAGAAGTCATAGATGTAAAATGTATGAAATGAAAAGCTTCAAAATGACATTTTCCAGAATAATAAACTGTCCCTGTGTCTGTGAGCGGACACATGCCTATGGACAAAACCTGCTCAAGCAATTTGCATTACTAATTTTTTTCCCTTTTCACCAAACTTTTCAGCAAAACCATTCAGAAAGTGACCAGAGACGTTATGCAATCAGACAGCAAAGAAGCTTGAATGTTGAGCTGGGAGATCAACCGTATTTTATTTTTCAGTTACATTTCTGGCTTTCAACCATTACAAAAACACGATCGTTGAGATAAAATCACTATTGTGCTGCATTTTGTCTTGCAATGATGCTCTCGCTTGTGTTATAAATCTACCGCAGCAGTGCAGCCCCAACTCATTCTCAGGGTGATGGAAGAAGACAGCCTCTGGTCAGCAAGAAAGGTAACGCCAATTCTGATACAATTCAACCAACCAATTCAATGGACAATTTGTCCAAATATTTGAATGACACACAACAACAGCAATGTGAACACTAAGAGTTACTTTTCGACAGGTGTCGTCCACAGTGATGGTTGTAGTAAAGTGGTGTCGCCGTACCTGTTCATTTGTATAAGGGATGAAATCTGACCTTTCTAGCTAACCAAAAATAAATCCTTGTAGCTATCATTAGCTAACACCGGAGCTAGCTAGTGTGTGATGTGACACTGAAGTGCAGAAGAGATATTTTTTTAAGTTATTTAACAATATCTAACAAAAAAAGCAGTTGAGAAAAGGCCCATCCCTGCCACCTAGCGTTGTCCTACCTTGTGTTTTGTTGTTCTGTCTTCTTCCGCTGCCATCCTGCCTCTCCCGGCTCCGCCGTACTGCCAGATCCAGCACTGCTGCTGCCACTAGAGGGTGCTGCATCAGTACTAAACTCCTCCACTCCTCGGTCCTGGATGGTGACGTTACACATTGACATGGATGAGGGGTGGAGCACTGTATAGTCCCTCGTCCTGCCCCGTCCTCCTCTACCACCTGTCTTATTACTGCCATCAGATGAGGGAGGATCTGTTCCAAAAACAGTGCTGGCAAAGCCACTGGAGTCCGCTGCTTTGCCCTGTTTGTTCGGCCTCCTGTATGTCCGACAGTTAGAGTTTCTCACAAGTGATGAAGAAGAGGACGTCTGGGAGTAGTCTGACGTCTCGACAAGGAAGTCTGAGTCTCCCCCTATGTCATCGCTCTCACTAAGACTCTGCAGCCGTGGAGGAGAGGGGGGCTTCTCCTGCCGGGTCTGTCTGAGGTCACAGTCGCCAGCTGAAGCCCAAGAGAGCGTGGGGGCAGGGTTGCGAGGTTCCTGGCTGGGCGAGGGCGGACGGAGACCCATGATGGCATCCCATGAGTCGTAGGCGGACTCTGCCTTGGACCCTGTCTTCAGAGTGGTGGTTTGTGCCAGGGGCTTCTTATCACTCTCAGAAGCATTTTGGTACCACGAGTAGCTGTGCTGGTTCTCTGACAAAGAACTTTGCTGGGACTTTCCTGTGGAAAAGGACAACAGACTGAGGATCAGCACAGACAAACAAACGTGTGGAATCACGTGTCTAATATTAAGTTAATTTTCTGAACCTGGCTCACTGTAGTAGTAACTCAACTGAACAAAATGAATGGACTATTTAGTTAACATGCAGAATCATAAACGGTTAAACTTATTTCATAATTCTCCAATGTGTTTGCTGTGACTCCACCTCTTGTAGGCCTGTCACTTTCGTTTAACTTGTTTGATGATAAATTGTCCTAGTAATAATAAATAACATATCATTAAACATTTAATTAAATGCATGTACACCCTTTCAAAGAGCAATGAACTATTAATTCTTCAAAATATTAAGACAATGGAATGTCAAAAAATAAATAAAAAATATATAAAAATATCAAAAATAAATAAGCCACACAACCAAAATAATTAATAAAATGGACTTGCAGTTTGCAATGCAGTTTCTCAATAGTTGGAAGCAGCAGAGATAACCCTGCTGTTTACTCATGTGCGCCAAAATGTTTTGAGGTAAACAAACACATGTCAACACAAAGGAGGATACACTGAGGTCAGCAAAAATTACAGAGCTCATGTCTTTTTGGTGTACGATAAAGCTGGCAACGTAGACATTGTGATAGGTTTGACATCTGGGGCAGAAAAACATGTGCCCACAGTCTTCCATATTTTCAAAAAAGCTTCGTTCATGCTGAACAGAGAAACCTACAGAAGGCTGGCTGCTCCAAACACACAACACAACACAACACAACACAACACAACACAACACAACACAACACCGGCTTTGGACCGACTTCACAGGCTGCTCAGCTGAACAATGGTGTTCATAACGACTGCACCATTTCCAAAACCACCTTTACACCACGAAAACAGGTCAAACACACACACACACACCTGGAGCTGCTGCCGAGCCTCACAGTAAAGGCTCATTTTCCAGTTGATGTATTTTGTCAGAAAAATCAAAAGGGTCTGGACTGAGTTGCCAGGACAACATGCACACTCTGGTTATTAGCACCCAAAAAGCCATTTGTGCCATCACAGATAACAAGCAGCAAACGGGTGCCAACACTGGACTTGTTACTCTGAGCAAAGACAGGAAATTGCTTCACGACATAAGATCAAAGAGTGTGTATGTGTGTGTGCGTGCTCTGTAAAAGAGTTTGTTCTGGAAGGCTGTGTCGTCAGAGGGTAAGAGCAACAAAGCTAGAAAACAGACCACATTTAAATAAATAATAAATAAATACACGATCAGTCACAAACAACAATTAGCTTGGAAGGGACGTACAACACCTGTGCATCATTTGGGTTAGTCTGGACAATCCCAAACTCCTCAGTGTCATCCAACAGAGAGAATGGCAACAAGAGGAGGACGAGGAGGTTTTTAAGTCGATTTAGTCGTGGACCGATTAAGCTTCTATATTGGAACCTCCCTTTTAGAATTACTCCAACCCTAAATATACTCTGAAACGGACACAGAAAACAGAGCAGACCCTTGCAGACCCAAGCACATAACACAACACCATCTCAGCAGTGAAAGTATAGCTGCTTCCACTGTAAACAGCTACAGACCTCTACACAGGAGGTAATGCAATAAATAAATTAAACTCTAATGTGAATTTCATCACGGGTTGGTTTGACCACCTGAGCCCAAAATCCTCAACACCAGAGTTGGGGACCGATGTGATGCAGCATTGTTATCAGGAGCCAACTGATGCAGATGCCAATCGAGATTTCTGTGTGATGTTTTTATTAATTATAAATATGTAGTAAAATAACTGTAAGGCCAAGTGCTGCATCATAATCTACTACTAATTTAATTAGTAGAGTCATTACTAGAAAATATGCAAATCCAAGTATCAGAACCCAGTCGGAGCTGAAACAAAGTGGCTCAGTGCATCTCTGCTGAATACTGTCACACAGTGCCGTCCCACAACGCCTGGGTGCAGTGGCTCACAACGCTCATTGAAAATTGGGTGTAGCACCGCAGTTTGTACTTAAAGTACATTTTTTAAACACAGCTGAATCAAACTGTTCACATTTAGCTGAAACCGGGAGACATGAAGCAGTTTAGATTTGTTTTACAGTCTTTTCAGCAGGAGACCATCCATGTGCCAGTCTGTAACCGTTCCTGCACCTTTAAAGTGATACTCATAACAACAGACAGCTTCATCTGATAACGTTTTTTAGTGAGCCAATCACAAGTCACATTGAACTGCTTGTAATGATTGGTTGCGAGTTGTGGTACCAACAGCATTTTATTTTACAGATTTGGTTTAAAAAAAAAAGGACCAAATGCAGGTATTATTTGACTGATATTTTCAGGCTACTTGGTGCTGGGTTTTCTCTTTTGATGCCCAACCATACATGCATCAGGAATAAAACTAGCTTTTAAACTAGCAGCTGGATATCGAGAAATGACACTGAAATTGAGGGAAACTGACTGTAGTTTTAACACAAAGTGGCTCCCTGATGCTCAGCTACAACTGCTGGCTTCTGCTTATCTGGTGCCACTCCATGTTTGTCTCCCGTACACAACACAACAGGCAGCACCAGCAGACAGATGAGGTGTTTTAAAGGCGGTTCTGACAGCTGACCTACGAGGAGCAGAAATTGCCACAGAAAATCAGTCTGATCAAATTCATGTGCACTTTTAGGTTCTGAAACAAATGCAGACTCACAAAAACAAAACTGTAATTCACATTTCCTGGCACGCAGTTTGTACACAGAATCATCGCATTTGATGTACAGCTGCTATTTTATGGACTGAATAAAAGTCTGACCACAGTTGGATCGGAGCTAACGGCTTCATATACAATGCTGTCACATTACACACATTGAAAATATATATATACGGTACACATATACATAATCAGAACATATAGCATACAGCTACAGCTCAGTAGCATCACTTTCTGATTTTATTCTCTGTTCAGTGTCTCAAATATTCCTGAATGAATCAGTAACAGTCAGCTCTTAAATACTGGCAGACCTTTAACAAGAGTTATTTGGTCAAGGATTTTGTCATATTTGCTGAGTCAACATTGCCAGCCTTAGTAAGCAGATAACGCAGCTGTTGACTGCAGTGTTTCACTTGAACTTCGGTGTCGCGCTGGCTGCCCTTCAATACAGCTCAGTGTCTTAACACTGTGGAAACGTCACTCTGAGCTGAAGTGCTCACTGAGGCGCAGCTTGTTGGTCACAGTCAGCTGGAGTGGCTCGCGTCTCTGGCAGGTGGCCAGCAGCGGTCAGGGAAAGCTGAGGGCAAGTCAAGTTGAAAGCGACGACCATGCGTGAGGAAAACAATAAAACTGACTCCTCACTAAAATCTCAAGGGGAAAAAAACACTTCTGGAAACCACAAGCATCAATTGTTCTTGATGCTTAAAATAGCTTCAAAAGGGGCTCATGAGGAGACAAATGCAGAGCCCAAGGGAGCATTTACCAAGTTGGTCATCTGAAGACCCAGAATTCAGTCAGCATCTGTGAGCCAACTGATTCCATCGCAAGATCAACAATGACTTTCCCCACACAGGATTTCTGTTCCATGCCAGAAGTAAAGCGTGTGGTTAACATGAGCCTGAGGATGACACCAGACTGAGCGGTCATCTGCATCTACGTTTGTTCTCAGTCCCTTCAGAATAAAAGTCAGACTCATGATGCATTCATCATGCAGCCAGAGGTTTTTCCTCTTTAACAGATAAAACAATTCAGAGAGCCCCAGCTTATTAGAAGTGAGCGCAGCCATTCAGAGTCGGCTTCTGTCAAGTAGACAGTCGCCACTGTAGAAGATAATTTAAAAAATACACTGAGCACCATTTTTTTAATGTGATCACACTGTTTTGCATGTTTCATTCTAACATGAACTACCAGAAAGTTAGTATTTTCAAAATGAAATCTTGGGTTGCTGTTTTAAACTGCCATCTATAAATTGTAGTAAAACTACAAGCTGCTGTAATGACTTGGCTCCATCATCCTTTTTGTTTTAAAGAATAAATTTGCCCTGCTAAGACACCACTTTGACATCCAGTAACCTCTTACGGACATCCATGATTAATTGACAATTTATAGGTTGAACAACTAAGTAATCAGTCATGTGTAGACACAGATGCTGTCCTAGCACAGATCAACACACACTTAAAGGTTTCAAATTCTCTGTGTTACCTATACTAGCACTGCTGTTGAAGAACCGAGCTGTATCCTCCAGCACCCTGGGCTGGTTCCCGTCACTGGCCAGCCATGACACCCCTCTAGCAGGCGCCAAGGTACTGGACCCTCCCTGGAGACTGGACCTGCTCCCCGTGTCCAAAGAAACACCCGGCCTTTCTGCCTGGGGAGGCTCTGCCGAGGCTGGCTTGGCGGGTGAAGGCTTGCTGCCACCACGAGATGACACCGGCTTGGATTCCTCATCACTGTCAAATCCAAAAGGATCCTCCAAGCCATCGCCGGACGAACGGGGCCTCTTGTAAGCCCCCAGGACAGAGTCATTTTTGGGAGCACCGACACGCTTAGAGCCCACCTTGGCCTTGTAGGTGGTGTCACCCCATTTGGTACTGAGGGTGCCTCTCTTGGTGGACAGAACCTCGTCAAACTTGGACGTGCCCTCTCCTCCCTTGCGGCTGTAGGTTTTACCGAATCTGGATGTCATTGTTGCATCTGGGTCATATTCTCTAAAAGGACAAACAGCACATCATTTCAGTTCGTAAGAATATTTTTTCCACGGACGTCATAGATATGATTCCCCACATTACACTTTTACACAGTTTTATTCAATAAACACATATCGTATTTTTATGCAAGTTTATTTACTGAACAGCAGCAGCCAGTTTCAGTTATCTTCACTGATCTGTTAGATAACTATTTACATAATTGTGGATTTTATTATATTATCGCAGCCTCTTTGTATGTTTCACAAGAAAATATTAAAATACGTTAATTTTTTCATTGTTCATATTTAACGTAATGAATATTAAGGTTTATGTGGAAGGTGCGTAGCTGGGTGTGAGAATTACTAGCTAACAGCTTCAATACTTCCCAGCCAGCTGGTTTGACAAAACAAGGCTAACATTAGCTCTCCAGCGAGCTAATGGCGCTAAGTTACCCATCAGCTCTGCTAGGCTGCTGCAAAACAATTAATGGATAGACAACAAGACCAACTGATGGAATAGAGACAAATCAGGTGTAGCATCAGTGTAAAGACGAGGCGAGAAATGTGTCATGTACATATACACCGTATTTCCTTAAGTTACTATTATCGTTAGCTCGATTTTTAGCCGTTAGCATTAGCAAAAAGCTCAACAGAGGAGACAGGAGCCGTCACTCCATCCAACTGCTAGCTTGAAGCTAACTACAAATTGACATCGTGTCGTACGACGACCAAATAAAATCAAGCATGCCATTTTCTTTTGTCAAGAAACCACTGACCACTGTTATCCGTATTTCCACTTACTTGGTGAGCTAAAGGGCCGATCCGCACAAAACACTCCAGACCAGAAACGGCCGTTAAACTCGCACAAGACCGGGCCTGCTTCCCTGATTCAAGCTGCCCTGCACAGTATAAACAAGGCCGGTCAGGGGCCCCGATCGGCAAATTAGCGGGCTCGAAACAGGACTGAGAGAACCGCAGACCCAGACTGTTGAGAAAATATATAGTTTATAACCCTATCTATCTATCAAAACGGCTTCTATATTCAAGCTAAATCGCACTCGATTGTTTCCTCCGGGTTGCGACGAAGGCTTCCATTGGACTCCCCCGCTGCGTCAAGTTAATTAGAGATAAAATAACATAACCGGAAGTTTGTTATATATCCTTAAAAATAAAAGTATTCATCGAGCATACGGAAAGAACATTTAACTGAGTCTAATCGGTATAGACTAATTTATATAAGAATGACGTTCAAAAACAGTGAATTTAATGCATACCTGTTCTTATCCAGTGTAATTCGATTTCAAGCTGATACGTTATTTTGCTAGTCTGTGAAAAGGTTGGTTTTTGCTGGTAGTTTTATTTTTAAAATGGTATAAGGAATTGCTCACATATAGCATTTCTACTTTCACACAAGTGACTTCATCAATCTTATCTTTACAAATGCCACGTTCAGGTGCATCCTATTAAACTCGTAAAAAAGACATATATCAACTGACAACCAGTACACACTCTGTAGGTCAAGTAATCCGATAGAGAGCATAATGGAAAAGAAAAAGTTCAGTTCAACAAATTTAATTAAAGGGAAATATAGTTGTGTATGCAGTGTCTTTATTTCTTTGCCAGGAGCATCTTATAATAAATCTGATACTGAGCTCTCTTGCTCTGTCTGTCGCTCTTTCTTTGTGTGTGTGCGTGTGTGTGAGAGAAAGTGAACTCGCATAAGTTCAGAACAAGTCCAAAACAATGTGCCAACCTTCATCAGTCATTGTACAACAGCTACATCACATTACCAGAGCTGCAAACACTAAGAAAAACAGAAATCATATTACAAACACTGGATGCACTCTGCACTCTGTATTCAACCTCACTGAAGGTCACACTCCACACTGACCTTACGGTCAGACTCTGCTGACACCCCCAGTTCCCAGTCTTTGTTGTCGGCCTGAGTTAAATTCAGAAAACATTTTACTGATGTTTTCACTATCAACATTTTGTGACTTTCCAGATATGTTAATCAACAACATTTTGTCATTATATTGATTAAATAAAATAATCTGCGCAGCACTGAGTGACTGTCGGCATAATTTCTCTGAAACAGGATGCACATAACTTTTCATGGTCTTCTCTTGACCGATTTATTCCCCAAGTATTTCTTTATATATATATATAAATTATACTGGAAATAATAACTGCAGTTTCGTTGTATTGTACAGGTGCATTCAGTTCAATCTAGCGCTGAAATCAGTCAAAGTCTGAGCCGTCACAGTCGGAGAATGTTGTGACCTAATTACTGAATGGCTCTTTGTATTAGTCCAGAAACTGACCTCCATTGCAGTCTCTGCATTCTCAGAAATCTCTAATTTCCAACACAATCAACACAAACAAACAGACAGGCTTTGCACTGAAAAAACATGTCACCATCTCCTTGTTTTTGAGGAGCCAAGGGGACTCCAGAGCTGGCCCGATGCTCCTTGCCACAGGACCTGAACTGATCCCAGTGCTTACTGACATGCACCCTGCTAGGGCTGTCTGTCTCTTCGGGGCAGTCAGGTCATACTGGCATCAAGCCTTGCTTCTTCAAACCTCAAAAACCTGTTACTGCAGAGCTTTAAGCCTGGCTGAAATCCCCTCATGGCATGCTGCAGCCCCTGTGCCAGCACCGGCAGTCCTGCCTGCCAGCACACTGACGTTACTGTACTATGAGGGCTTCCACATTCTCACAATGAAGAACAGATCTGAGTTTTTCACGGGGATGCAAAAGCTCAGCGAGCTGGCGTCTGCTGTTGAGAACCTGGCAAAGCTCTGAGGTGGCACATGGAGTGTTCAGGCGTCATACAGTTTTGAAGAATAGACTGGCACAGGAGCTGGCACCAGCGCTGGCAGCTCCTCCTTTAACAACAATTAGGCCTTTGACGTTCAGCAGATAGCAGCTGGAGGATCCACTCTGGCAAAGACCCAGAAGAACGAAGCCAAATGTCTTACCACCCCAATCAGCTCACTGTTTTGGAGAAGATGGTTCAGAGGGGAGGGGGACAAGCAGTTCAGTGCCTAAAGAGGATATTTTTCTTAACTTAAGTGCACGAGATATGGAACTTGTTCACAGAAAATCTTATGCACCAATCAAAGGCAACTCGAGACTCTCTTCATTGATTGTCGTTACTGGCTGAGGGAAAGATGTGAATCTGAAACATTTATAATAAATGTTTATCGTGCTTAAGATGCATTTTAACAGCATAATGTGTCAATTATGCTGCTAAAATGCATCTTCTAATGACTTATTAGGGCCTTACTACCTGTTAACAAACAGCTATTACAAAGATCCTCATATAAAGAGTCAGTGAGCACAAGACTTTCTGCATTAACCGAGAATCTCCCCACTGCAGGACTGATGAAGGTCTATCTAATCTTATTAACTGTGTATGTCAACTGCTGTTTTGGACATAAAGCAGGAAGAGCAAACTTGTCCACTTTAACTGCAGGACACTGGTTCATTTTCAGTTCTGTCAGTGTGATCTTGGTATGTAATGAATATTGTTTGAAACACACTCAGCAGAGAGACCTTCGATGTTGTTGTCCAGCTTTGTCAGTGCGTCGTGCTGTGAGCTTCCATCGGGCTGCAGGAGATCCTCCAACTGTGGTGCCTTCACCCACATTCCTGCATTTCATACATTTACATTTAATAAATTCCACATCTTTAAGCTGGCGTGTCCTGTAGCATGTGACTTCATACTGTTTATTCTGCTTGATTCAGAGCACGACTGGCAGAAGTGTGTCTGAGCAAAAGAGGAAAACAGAATCAGGATTTCTTGTGCTGTGATTCTCGTCTGTCACCACTAGATGTCAGGCTTTACATCTGCAGTATCTCTGCGTCCTTCACGTCTCCTCGTTTTCTCTTCTCACCTCCTTTCCTCTGACCCTGCGATCTCAGTGTCCTTTAGAGAAATGACCTTTGACTTCTGTACTGACAGAACACACATGCAGTGAGGTTACAAGGGCCACATTAATGATAAAATCAGTGAAATACCTTCAGGTGCACATAAGTATCACAACTTATTTCTCTATAAAAATGTCTGGTGAAAGAACCTTAGAGTGCAAATGCCAGATTTTAGAACAACAAACTGTAAAATCTGAGCATCGTGGACTTGAGAAGACACAGACATTCAAACAGTCAACACTTGGCTTGAAAGCTGACATTTGTTACTGCAGATCAGAGCTGGTGCAGGCTGTCATCCTCATGATGCTCGTTTAATTGAAAGGACATCAAATCTGAGTCATAAAGCTAAACATCACTTTCTCTGAAAGATGAATACCAGAAACCAGAACAAGAATCCTCACTGACTCTAACAGTCATCTGAATGGCAAAAGATTCTATTGTATCTAACAATTGATTTCAGACATTTTCATCAAGTTGTGACTCTTGACACCCGTAGACGTTATGTTTGTTTGGATTAGCTGCAACATGGGAAATGTGCTACAAATCTTTTTTATGTCGCACAACAGTGGGAAGTCTTGTGAAAGAACCTTCGAGGCTTTTCCAGCGTCATCTTCCAGAATTTCAGAACACAGCGTTAACACTTTGCACCAAAATGTGAACTGGAAGAAAGACTGACAAGAGGCCGAGATGTTTTCTCAGGCGGTCTGCAAACAGGAGGGACAAACTACCAAGCCACCCTACGTACCAAGAAATAGTTAATATAAAATAAACTACTGAATAAAAAGTGTAAACGAATTACTGCACACACTGTAAAGCTCACTTCAAACTTGTTTTAATTGTTGGCTGAGGCTGAGAGACTCCATTTCCCATCAGCCTGCAGAGAGAATGAGGACGGGGAGGAAAAAGCTGAACTCTGATCTGGATTGGTTTAAAATCTGCATCATGTTTTCAGGCATAAAATTGTGAGGACTTGCAAAATAGTCTCCCCCCAAAATAAAGGCATGTACCAATGAAAAAAGATTTTATTTTATGTTTTTACTGAATCAGTTCAGCAGTTCAGATCTTCTTTTTATCTGATCACAACCTGTGGACAAACGACGTTTTGATATTTCAGAAGAAGACATTGTTAGTTTTATGTGGTGACAAGAAAAACAAATTGGGAACCACTCAGCAACAGATTCTTGTTATAAGATTTATAAATCATTTCCTTTCTCAGTTCATTTTCACATCATCTGTGACTCAAATATTCTGATTTTATTACAGAGCGGAACATGTTTTGCTGTGCAATGTCAACATTTTGGGAGATGCACTTCTTTGCTTTTTGGAGGAGAGTTAGTTGAGAGGTTCTCAACTCAAGAAGAATCTAAATTAGCTATTGGCCATAGCTTCACATCTCTAACAGTCAGATATGATAGCATCCGTTCTAATCATCTAACTGTCTGCAGGGGTAGCAATTAAAAATCTTTAGATTTTTTTTGTTTGTTTGTTTAATTTAGAGATGCTGTTGACGTGTTTCCATGCATTGTTGTGTGATAAGGTGTTTTACTTTGAAGTCGACGCTGTTTTCCGCCAAACGCTTTTATTTTTAATGCTGAAGCCGGAAGCGAAGTCATCTTGACTCAACTTGACGCTGGTGCCTAACAGCTGCCACACTGGACTCGGACTGAGCCGAACTGTGTAAGTAAAGCCACGATCCTCCGCTTTGACAAGCCGTGTGCCACCACACGGTCACACCGCGTTGTCCACGGCCAGACATCCTCCACAGAACATAACAACTCATCAGAGCGAAGTGTCGAAGAGTCAGCTAATGGAGGCGGGAGAGGAAACCGCTCGGTGTTTTCAGGCCTGTGACAGCAGTTTGATCTCCACGGGGGGAGCAGAGCGCTGATGGGTTTATTTATTCGGATGGGTTTGTCACGCTGAACATCGCTGTTGTAGACGTGTGTGCTGATGATGTGTGTATGGACGCTAATGGCGTCCGTAGGGCAGCTACAGCAGCGTGATTACTCGCAAAATGACTGTGATTGAATGAGTTAGGAGCCAGTCGGGTTGATGTGGGGGGGACTGGTGTGTGTTCTCAGTGAGCCGAGCCTCCCGTCGGGCTCTTCGAACTCACTGTGCTTTAAAAGACGCCTCAGAAGTCGTTAGTGTTCAGCCATTAGACGAGTGAAGGAAGCCTCAGCTGTTCTGTTAACCGGTTAATCGTTTCTCAGGCTGAAGCGCCAGCATTGTGCTCCTTCCATTGCTGCGTTGCTTTCACAGAAGACAGTAAACGAAATGTGGACAAAACTTGACATTTGAAGACAACTTTGGCAGTAAATGAAGCGTCTTTGGGTTTTGGACTGCTGGTTGGACAAAAGAAGCAACTTGTCTATTCGGGCTGTGAGAAACTGTGATGAGACTTTTTCAAAGTTTTCTCTTTTTTTCCATTTTAAAGACCAAACGATTGATCGTGAGGCTAATCGATATTGATGGTAATCGTGAGTTGCAGCCCTGTTTCAGTGATGTGTGATATCTCACATCCTGACGTCAGTGAATAGTTTATATAATTATTATTATTATTATTATTATTGAGTTTAATTTGTTTCGAACCTTTCTGCAAATTTTCACTGAGCAAAATATGAACGTCTGAAGTATGTGACAGCAGAAGGTACTTAAAAAAACACACACGATTGGAATGACAGGCCAATAATCAGTCGACTGACAGTATACAGTATATACATACATGTAAATATATTTATAAGTTTCTTTTACTTTGCTACTTTAATATCAAATACTTTTACTCAGCTGCTGTTCTTATGGATGACCTTCACTTTGATCAAAGTCATATTTTAGCACGATGTAGTACTTTTACTCAGGTATGATTTTTGTGTGTGTAGCCAACACCTGGTCTGCTTTAACCAGAGGTGTCCTTGTGTCACTGTGCACAGACACACACCCACTCACGGAGTTACACTTCCTGTTGTACAGCATGAACACGTGGCTCTTCAGGTGTTTTCCTGCATTTTGAAATTCCTCTTCTGCCAGTTTGTTATTTTAGAAAAGCCTGAAACTGAAAGCTGAAGAGCACAAGAGGCTGCGTTCAAATCCTCATCCGCATGTTTTGAGTGTGTTTGTAGGCGCTTGTAGAAGCACGTTTGGTCTGAGAAGGACCAGAAGCTTCTGAAAGCAGAGGGATGTTGTTCCAGAGCAGACAGAAATGATATGACAGTGATGTCAATTCATTTTCGTGGCTTTCGTGGCTCTGTAAATAAATGAGTTTAGGAGCAGTTTGCCCAAAAATGCACTCCAGAATGAACACAAGAGTTCTTCATGCAGCTCATCCGGTGTCTCCGGAAGCCCTGAGATCCCAGACTGATTTGAAAAGATGTTATTTACCCCCTTTTTCAAGCCAGATTTGTGCCCCCAGCGTGCAGAAAGATGCGAATAAACCTTTTTAGGGTTGGGCGAAAGCACACATGCTCGACAGAGTTTTGCCTGAATATGGAGCCTTTCTTTAGCCCCGTCTTCCTGACGAGCTAACCCTAACCCTAACCCTTGGCACCAGTGGATGAGTTAGGCTGAGTAGTGTCACATTATACTCCAGCCTGTGCGTTAGCTTAAAAAGTGTGGGATTAATTCAGTGCGAACGTTCAACCGCAGCTTCGAACTTCTGCGCATAGCTCCTGTAGCTTGAGGTGACACTGACTGTCGATCTGTCCCGCCTCCTGGCAGCGTTCCTGTGATGCCCCAGGGCGGGCTCAGCTGGTCGGGGTCGCGATGCCTTACGTGGACCGACAGAATCGCTTCTGCGGCTTCCTGGACATCGAGGAGAATGAGGGCAGCGGCAAGTTCCTGCGCCGATACTTCATCCTGGACACTCAGCAGGGCAGCCTGCTGTGGTATATGGACAACCCACAGGTGAGGGTGTGTGTGTGTGTGTGTGACAGAGAAATTATTTGATTAGTCGGCACTACAAACATTTTAACCAACCGAGCATATGACTGCATCTATAAATACACGCAGTGAGTATGCTGATGCCGTGTTTGCACTTTGAAAGTATTTTGGTACTTTTTTTTGATGCCTTCATTTTGATTTTGGTTGCTGTTTTGGTCTCTGCAAATCATCATAATTTTCATTCAAGTGAACCACATACACAGTGCAAACTACAGTATGCAGTAGTGTGTAAAGCAGCAGGGCGGGGGCAGGTACCAAGAGGAAGGTGAGTTGTTAACCTATAAAATGTCTCAACAAAGGTACAAACATGTCGAAGGAAAACAATCTAAAGAGGAAGTTGTGAGTTTATGGGACAAAATGGATTTGAGGTCAGCTGGGTGAAACTGTAAGAGGACACGGCTGACTTGTGAGGGACACGTTGGACAGCTTTTATCAGAGCCATCTGAGTGGTTGGACAGCTAAACAGGAACCAGAACAGAAATTGAGCAGGCCGGTGGCAGCAGCAGCTGTATTTCCCACAACTGGGGAATTCCTCAAACGCCTCTTGTTGTTATTTGCTGCTGGTGTAATTATAAACCGGATTCACACACAGGAACATATTGTGTTGATGTTTTTCTGTTGTCTCAATGAAGAAATGTTGTAAACTAACAGCAAACGTCACCATGTTTTGTATGCCTGAAGCATTTTGTCTCATGTAATGCATCACATTAAACCACTCCTTGTTTTCTAACACTATCTATATTTCTTCTTTTACTTCTGCTTGTACTTGTACTACAACAAGAAGTCCTACTACTTGTGTTAGTAAAGCTCCATAGTGAAACTAAAGGTTACGTTTGTGTGTTTCTTGGCTCAGAATCTGCCTCAAGGTGCAGAGAGGGTGGGCTCTCTCAGTCTCACCTACATCTCCAAGGTCAGTGCTCGCTCCCTCAAACGCACCATCTGCCTGTTATTTTCATGACTGTTTGATTCAAGGGGACAACTTCATGTTGCTTCTTTTGTACAACCAGCAGTCCAAGACGCAAAGAATTTTCAGTTGCTGTCAGAAATCACAAAGAAAAGCAGTAAACCCTGACATTCAGATAGATAGATAGATACTTTATTGATCCCGAGGGAAATTCAAGAGCTGAAATTTATGAAGCTGGAAGCAGCAGAGGTTTTTAAGTCGACTGAAATGACTGAAACGAGCGACGGGACAGGAAGGAGATCGAATGAAACATCCACAGCAGTAAAATGCAGCAGACACGTGAACACAGCGGGAATGTTAAGCCAAACCCATTAAAACACTGACAGGGAACACTTCACTGCTCTGTGATTACGTCTACTTTTCATTCTTTCAGTACTTTTGCTCATAATGCTTAGTAAGTAAGGTGTTGGACGCAGGACTTATTTGTTCCTTATTTGTTCCTAAATTAAGTATATATATTTATAAGTATATAATTAAGTATAATATCTGAAAACTTTCGTTGCGTGTTGGCCTCGGCTGTCCGTCCACGTGTGGCAGAGATTTGCAGACTTTTCAGAGAATCTGTGAAGGAGGATATGAAGGAACGTTTCCTTCTGGGACGTTAAAGCTCTTTTCTCTCTCTCGTTCAGGTCAGCGATGCCACCAAACTCAGACCAAAGGCAGAGTTCTGCTTTGGTAAGCTCGCCTTCACTTTCTCCCGCTTATCTTTTGTTCCTTCCTCCCTCTTTCTCTCCCTTCATCCCTCCCTCTTTATCTACAAGAGCTGTGGCTGCAGACTTTTGTGTCTTCCGAGGATCCGTCTCTTCCGTCCAGACCGGGCTAAATGACTGATATTTGAGTCAACGGTGAGCCTCCAGGTTCATAAAAAAAAACAGTTTTCCCAGTTTGGTGTGGAAGAGCTCAACTGTTCCACCCTGATCCCTGACCTCCACTCCACCCATCACCATCCATCACCATCCAACACAATCCAGCAATGACAGAAGAGTGGAAGCTTTCATAGCAGCAGATTAATGCACAGATGGGTGCAGGTGTCTACATACTTTTGGCCATGGACTGGACGTCTCCTCTGCTCTTTCTCCTTCGTTTCCTCCTGTCCAATCTCCTTTATTCCCACTCCTTCCATGTTTCTTTCCTTCCTTGTTTCTCCCCTTCTACCCTTCCTTGTGTTCTTCCCCTCTCTGCCTCCCTCTTTTCCTCTCCCGTTAGGTTTATTTCCTCCCTTTTGTCCCTTGCTGCTTGTTGTTGTTCCTCTGGTGGCCAACATTAGCTTTTCGTCACTCAATAGCAGGAAACTGTACAATATGAGCTGACGTGTGTGTGTGTGTGAGTGAGTGTGTGTGTGCGCGTGCAGGCATCTGGATGAGATGTTAGCAAACACACACACACTCACATCCTGTGCCTCTGAGAAACCAGAAATATTTTTGGATCGGGTTTTGCATGAAGCTTAGTGTAGCTTTTCTTTTTCCTGTTGTGTTTTCTAGTTTCAACATGAGGAGAAGATAAAAACCATTTCCATCTCTCTCTCTCTCTCTGTAGTTATAAACGCAGGAATGAGGAAGTTTTATCTGCAGGCCAACGACCAGCAGGATTTGGTGGAGTGGATCAGTGTCCTCAACAACGCCACCAAGATTACAGTGAGCATCACACACACACACTCACACACAGTCTCTCTCTCGCACACGCACACACACACACTGTCCGATGGATCAATAGGTGACCCTGTTTCTCCTGTTGGTGTAGCCGTCTTCTGCCTCAGGCTCCAGCAGATGGAAAATTACCCATCAGGCCAGAGGGATCAGTTCAGTTCAGGCTAGCAGAGAGAGAACAGGGAAACGATGTTTAGGGACTGTTTTCATCAGTGCATTAATCCTTGTTTGGTTCTCTGGAGAGTATCTGTGGCAGCAGGACAGTAAATGTTGGACTGAGTCAAGCTGAGCTACAGTGTGTGCGTGTGTGTGTGTGTGTGTGTGATGAGGCTTGGTGGAATCAGGTTGGTCATATTCAATACAAAAAGACCAAAAACCAACACTGAATTGTTTGCATATCGAAAACATTTTAAGCTCCTGCATTGGAGCAAAAATCAAAAAATTTGCTGATGTGGGTGAAGTGACAAGAAAAAGATGTGATCATGAAAACTTGTGTGTGCGTGAATGACAGACTTCCTGTCCGACAAGCGTTTGTTCATCTCTCGTTGTGTCTTCAGGTGCCAAAGCCCGGCGAGGGTCACACTGCCCACACAGAGACGCCCCAGGAGATACTGGGAGCCACGAAGCAGGTCTCCTACAGGACCGAGATCATAGGAGGAGTCCCCATCATCACTGCTACGCAGGTAACACACACACCCACACACACACACAGGTCCAGTCCTGTCTGTGAAAGTATGCAGCCAGGAACACATGACCAAACACACACCAGTGCAGGCGAGTGACGACTGGTTGGAGTTTTATGACTCGAAGACTCGGCTGCACAGAAAAAAAATCAAGGAAAAATAATTCAGTTATTAAAGGGGAGCTTCACCTGATCAAAGTCCAGGTTTTGAGTCCTGAGTCCTGTAGATAAAGTCTGAGGTGTCACCAGAGGGAGCAGCGAGGCGTCTGGTAAACGTCCTCCAGTCAGCACGTGTTTGGTCTGAAGGTGACAAAAGATCAATAAAATCTGAAGGTGTGAAGGAAAATGTGAGTTCACCAGACGCCTGCTGCGCTCACAGCTGAGGACTCGAATGACTGAGCTGAGGGGGGAAGTACTCAAATTAGAAGTTTGGGGGCACAGTTTGGTTATTTTAGGCAACAATTTAAATTTTTCAGTTTGTATCTCTATGATGTGTTAGTAGCTCAACTAAAAATATTGTGACTGTCCTGTATCGTACGCCCAAAAGTACCCAGAGATGTACTGACTCATCTGTTGTTTGATGAGACAATACAGTGTGTGTGTGTGTGTGTGTGTGTGTGTGCTTTTCAGGAGCAGGGGGAGGGGCAGAACGGGGCAGAGCGTGGAGGATTGAAGCGGGGTCAGAATCAGCTTCCCTACTTCCTGTCCAGAGGAGCACAGGACCAGACTGTCATCAAGGCTGGATACTGTGTCAAACAGGGAGCTGTGGTGAGAGAGCACACACTCACACACACACTCACACACACACGCTTAAGATAAGAGGGAAGTTCTGGTTGCTGGTCCTGATCATATTTATAAGAATCTCACCTGTGACCACTGACATCCATCCATCCATCCATCCATCCATTTCCTATAGCGCTTATCCATCATGGTGGTGATGTGATGTGATGAGACTTATGTCATGAAAAGGGTGAAAATCAGTTAGTCAGTGTCAGGGAATACACTTTTACAGTAACAAATGCAGTGATGTTGATGGCTCTGCTCCTCCTCCTCAGATGAAGAACTGGAAGAGGAGGTACTTCACGCTGGATGAAAACGCCGTCAGCTACTACAAATCTGACCTGGTGAGAACATGTGGTGCGCTGATCATTTAAAAACACATCATGTTACAGCTGAGAACACACACACATACACACACACACACACACCACACACCACACACACACACACACAGTTTCCTGGACAACAATAAAACAGCAAGAAAGTCTAGTAAATCCCAAGTGAAAATGGAAGACGGAAAGAGAGTGTGTGTGTGTGTGTGTGTGTGTGTGTGTGTGGTGTGTGTGTCTGTGCGTTTGTGTGCGGTGAGGCTTGTTTTGCTCTCAGTTAGTTGTGTGTCTGTACTCGCAGTGGCATGTGTCCTGAATACCTCCTCACATGAGCCACGTGTGGACAGATTATTGAGTCGTAACCACAGGCTGTTAGTGCACGTAAATGGACACACCCAGTGTGTGTGTGTGTGTGTGTGTGCGCACTGACTGCGCATGCCTTCATGTTAAACTGTCATGCATGTAGATGATTGCATTGATATAATTAAATTTCAGAGCACAGAATGATTGAATATCTTATTCTCAGTTTGTTTCTGTCAGGTTTGGTTGATGGCTCTTATTAAAGAGTTAAAATGTCTGTTATGTTTAAAAAATGAGACTTGTGGCACTCAGTCAGAGAGTTTCCCCCCAGAAAAACAGAATAAAATATTTTAAATTGATTTCTTCATTTATAATTTTGCCAAACCTGCATTATATTCCACAATACTTTGACTTGTCTCCTGCTTTCCTTTACATGAAATAAGGACATGTCCACAATAAATGGTGTCAGAAAGCCACAGATGGATGCATAAGACATCATCAGAATGCAGGATATCACAAGTTAGGTGCTCAGAATTTCACTCTCACTTAATACAAACCAAACCTACACCTTCCCCAGACACCTGGTGCAGAAAAGGAAATGAACGACTATACATTAGCTCAAGATATCCAGATGTATGAGGGGGGTTGGCTGCACTGCAGTTGTTTGGTCCAAGGCTGCCAGCTACAACTATGAGCTCATGATTCGTGATATTATAACATCCTGTGTGCCGCCTCAGTCTGTTATAAAACACCCTGATGTCACCTAAATAATGTGAGCACGCTGCCTAATTTCAGCTAAAATCCTCCTAAGAGCTACCAACCACAAACAGTCTCACTGTAAAAGTCACGCCGCACACACGACGTCTGAAGTGAGACCGGACCATCAAATGCAGTTCGCCACACGTATAAAAGTTCTTTAAATAGCCTGTAATTGTCAGCCGTGATGAGTCAGTGAGCAACAGAGGAATGCCAGCGTGGAGTCGCCTGCTAAGGCTGTTTTTGTAAGACGGGCCGTGACCCACTGCACTGTTGGTCTCTGTGTTCCCACGCCTGGTGGTGATGATGTGTGGACATCCTGGACTGTTTATGTCCAGGTTAGATCAGCGCCTGTAGTGGAGCTGTACTCCTGTGTGTTAACTGTTATTCCCTTCAATGGATCTGCTATCCCAACGTGGCCTTTTGGCTGGATGTGAACACAGCTGACCCTCCTTCACCTCTGAATCGTCTGCACGCTTGTGTTTTCTGCCAGGAGGAAGTGACCAGAAAGTATCCTGTTCCTGTGAAAGTCTAAATCGAATCATGAAACACGATAGAAAGAGCACGGATGAGTCATGAAGAGCCATACCTGCGGTCATTCACGTTTTAGTTTGTGTTCTTGTTTCCTCTCTTCGTCGTTTCAGGAGAGGGAAGCGCTGAAGGTCATCCCGCTGAAGGAGATCCATAAAGTTCAGGAGTGCAAACAGAGGTCAGTGGGTTGTGCTGCTGTCCTGATGGTTGTGTGCTCTCAGGTCGTCACGCTAACATGTGCTTTACTTTCTGTTGTGTATCCTGCAGTGACCTGATGATGAGGGACAACCTGTTTGAGATGGTCACCTCCTCCAGGACCTTCTACGTACAGGTAACCCACAGGGGGAGGAGCAGCACTGACAGACACACTGGGCAGTTAGCATCTGTTAGCGTCAGTTAGCTCCATTCTGCCGTATTGTCAGGCATAGTGCAGGCGATGGGAACACCTCCTGTAGTGCTAATTAGCAAATTTTAGCATGCTAACATGTTAGCACTGAGCTGAAATAACAGCCTGCCAGAGCCATTAGCTTGGCTGCAGACTGTCAGCCTTGTTTACTTTCACTTCATTTTTATCATTTCTATTCAGCTCTAAACCTACTCTCGCTGTCATTTTACTTCTTCCTCATAAGCTTTACATGATTTCATTTACACCAAGCTCTACTGTTCTTCTACTACGGACTTCTTTCACATCCTAATTCAGATGTACCGTTGAAGAACAATAAGACATTGTGATTGTCTCTGTCTGTCTTTGTTAGGCTGACAGTCCAGAGGACATGCACAGCTGGATTAAGGCCATCTCAGGGGCCATCGTGGCTCAGCGCGGCTCCGGACGCTCGGCTAACACCGTAGGTGTCCTGTCAGACTCAAGTCTTACTGTCGAAACCGGTTCATTAACACTCGGAGCTGTCCGAGGACTTAACATAAATGTGGTCAAATGTTAGTTTAAAAAAAAGAAAAAGAAACAAAGGTCAAACTCAGGAAAGTGAGACAGAAATAAATCACAGACACTTACTGATTTTGGTACTGAACTAGAAAAACTGAATTAAGAAATTTCTAAACTTTGAAGTCAGTACAAAAACCTTTCAAATTCATGTCCTAGATAGAAGATGAGCATTTTACATAACTTATACTTATAACAACTTATAACTTTTACTCATTTCATCAGCCACAGGGATAAAAGACAACGCTCAGATAAAGAAAGTGCATTGTGCTTTATGATTTTAATGAAATCTCTCTCACTAATAATCGACGAGCTCATGTTGTTCACGTCTCAGCAGGTAAAGCGGCTCCATCTTGTGGCAGAATGAGTTACTGCATCAGACGGACGCTTTAATGAGGTTTAAAACAACAGCAAAAAACTTCAAAAAATTGTTCTTATTTTGCTCAGTTTCAGTCTCACGTCATCTGTATCCCATATCTTAGGATATGATAAGTAAATGAGCCATGGTCAGTGTTAAGTCAATATGATGTACTTCACATGTTGCACAGATTCAGTTTATGTTTTATTAATTTTTTCCCTTTTATTAGGAGTTTCAGAACCTGGTAATGACACTCTGTGCTACCATGTCTGTCAGTTCACACACACACACACACACACACACACACACACTCACACTCACACTCACTGGTACTGATATTTCTCCCTCTCTTTGTCCATTCTTATCCTCCCTCCGTCTCTTCTCTCTGTTTGAAGAGTTTCTTTCAAAAGCCACACAGTTTAAGATCAATAAGTGACTGTAAAGTGAAACATGAGTGTAGAAAAGTTAATTAACTCCAGAGGTAGACATCTAGTGGTGGGATGCATCACGGACAGTTACTATGGTACAAGTCAGCCTTGAAACAAATGTTAGCTCACAGACAGAAGCCATCCAGTCATCTGAAAATAATGCAGCCAATCAGCTGAGCACATTCTCTGTGGTCGCTTCTGTCGTGTAGAGAGAGCGTTTCCAGGCAACGTTTTCCAAACATTTATAATAAGAATGTTCTTTCTGCTATTTGGCAAAATTAGAATCTGGCCAGTGTCACATTTCAACCAAAAAAAAACACAAGTTACAGCTAACCTTAAATTAATGCAAAATAATTGTACAGGAAAAACTGATGCGATGTGCCGTGAGACTCAGCTCAGGGCAGCAGGGCCTCTGCGGGTGGATGTGTGCCGCTTTGGAGAGAAGCTCTTCACTTCACTGTAACTGAGCTGTGCTGTAAACTGTTGTTTTCAGATCCGTCAGGCCAGAAGGCTGTCCAGCCCTTGTATACAGAGGTATACACCGTTCTGCAGTGGTGAATGCAGCACGTATGTGACCCCTGCACCCTTTTCCCAAACTCCCCCATTCATCCCACTGAGCTTTCGCTCTGCACACGACAGGAGCAAAGCCTGTAGTGTTCATTCAGCTGCCGAAACAGTGGAACAGCCCTTTAAAATCATAGCTGTAATGTAGAGTTTGCTGCTCAAAATGGGCAAAACCTGACTGTTCAGGACTGCAGCTCGTCTTCCACCTGTCTTTAATCCAAATCGTCTCTGAATAAACGTCTGCGCCCACAGTGGTCTTCAGTGATGGCGTCCATTTGGATGTGCTGAGCTTTGTTTCGCCCACGCCACTTTGGCACATGTGAGGAAACAACACACTGTATGGGCCCAGGCAGATTTTAAGAAAGCTTCTCAGTAATTTGAAATGCTCAGTCATAATTTTGAGAATTTTCTGACTGAAGTTTGCTGCAGGTGAAAAGTTTTCGGCCTGAGTTCAGACTTGTAGGCAGATGTGCTCAGCTCACTCATCCTCATCCTCCTCCTCCTCCACCGTAACTCGTCCCACATCACCGTCCTCTCATTCATCTTATTGATTTAGATGAGCTCACTGGTCCGTTGACATTCCAGCTTCTCATGATTGCTTTCTCATTTTTGATATTTTCACACATGTTAAGAAATGTGGGCAGCAAAATTAGCGGCCATCCATCCATTCATTCATTTATCCGTCCATTCATTTATCCGTCCATCCATCCATCAGTCCATCAGTCCATCCGTCCATCCATCCATCCGCCCGTCTGTCCATTCATTTATCCATCCGTTGGTCCGTCTGTCCATCCACATGTCAGTCAGGTCAAACTGTACTTTCCCTCATAACACAATGAGCTATCTCTGAACTTTCTATGTTTGTCTTCACTCTTTTCTTCCTCGTCTCAGCTGTCTTCAAGTTGCGTGTCATTATTCACGTCTTGATAATATTTCCAGCGTTCATGACTCCCAGCAGGACTTCGCGAAAGCAAATTCATCACAGGCTTTTTCCTTTTTCCCCTGCTAACTCTCTGTCATGTGGTCTTTCTGTCTTTGTGTGTGTTGGTGTGTGCGTGTCTGCTTTTCAGAGAGTGAGGTGTGACAGTGACGTACTAACTTTCCCCAAATGAGCCCTGCTGCCTACTTCCTGTCCCTCCCACCGCTGCTCATCGTCCAGTCACCAAGCCCCACTGCCTCTCCGCTTCCTTAGCAGCTGCTGCTCGGTCCTGTCCTGCTCCTTGGCAACTGCAGCATCACCCGTTCGTACGTGTTGCTTGTAACTGCATGAACCTTCGTGTTACCGTCACAAAATTCACAGCATTGTGTTTGGATGGATACTGTGTGTGTGTTTCTGATCGGTCCAATAGCTTATCTTTTCATTGTGTTGTGCTGGCTGAAGCGTGGATGTGTTTTCTATAGCTGAAACATATTTCATGCTTAGCCGCTATAATTTCCTTTACTGTCTTCTAGCTTTCGGTGAGCTAAGACTCTCTGGCAGCTCACATTACTAAAATGTAAAAGTTTGTTTTACCGCAGGGGAATTTGTAATAGATAATATCATTTCATCCGGAAACTCTCTGGCCGTTCAGTTATGCTGTGTGTTGTGAAGTTTTATCTACCTGCTAAGTTATCAGACGTGTTGGAAACTGTTTGCAGTCTAGCTGCTCCTGCTGGACACGTGGTGTGTATTTCTGTCACGTTGCTCGTGTGATGTGGCTCCTAATTGTCATATTAATTCAAAATGTTGGCTCATCTTAATTTTAACCCATAAAAGCTGATGCACATGAATGTCCGTCAGGTCATGTGTCAAAATGTATGTTTACTTTATCACCAGTGAACATAACATGACCAAAGCTGAGTGTCTCTTTCTGACGACAGCTTAAGACTGAAAGTTTACATTTCAGACCTGAAGTGAAATGAGTTTATTGATGAGCAAGCTGACGTTAAAGTTCCATATTCTCACCTGCAGTGTAATTAGATGCTTTTGTCTGAATGAAAAGAAAACACCTAACAGACTCCTCCCCTTTTATTTTCCCCTCTGTCCACATTGCTCTCCGTCTCCATCCGTCACACACCCACTGAGTCACCCCTCTGTTCCAGCCACTCATCCATCCATCTCTCCATCCATTCTTCACGCCCATCTTTCTGTTCTGTGTCTCACTTCCTCTCACCTCCCTCCTCTCTCTCTCCAGGAGCACAGTGACCTCTCTCCCATCACAACATCTTCCTCCACCTTCTACTAC
This sequence comes from Scatophagus argus, assembly GCF_020382885.2. Classification (NCBI taxonomy): domain Eukaryota; kingdom Metazoa; phylum Chordata; class Actinopteri; family Scatophagidae; genus Scatophagus; species Scatophagus argus. The sequence goes on along the minus strand of NC_058513.1, from coordinate 18,702,437 downwards.
TCTCTTGACCAGAAACCGCTCCACCCACAATCCCCCTCCAGCACCACCTCAGCGGGCCCTCAGCCTCACACTGGACACGCACCACCAGGACAACTTCCTGGGCCTGCTTCCGTGGCGGCTGAGTGGCGTCCAGTCTGTGACGATGCCCCTCCCGTCAGCGCGCTCCCGCCTGTCGCTGCAGGAGACGGTGCGATCTTCGAAGTGACGGAGGGGGAAAATGAGTCACCATGGAAACGGCGCAGCGAAATCTCCCGGCTGGGATTTGTCAACAGCAGAGGCGGGGAGGAGCCCAGCAGTTGCACCAATGAGAATTCTGACCTGCAGATAACCCTGATTTGATGAGGTCAAACGCGGTGATGACGACGACGATGATGATGATGATGATCACTTCTGCACGAGCTTCATGTGCTCAGAGTGCAGAGAAAACTACCTGACTGGTCAAAAGATCCGCCTACAAAACTTTCTGGGACCATTTTGTTGTGTATGTGCGCACATGTGGAGTAAGACCGTCTTCTGCTGTTTTCTTCCCTCACTTTTGTCTTCCTGGGTGTTATTTACAAAGTAGTGCTGCTGGCAAACAAAAACTGTGTTGTCATGCAGAAAAGAACCGTGAACCCTGCTCAGCGCACAAAGATGTGAGGGTTTCATGAGCCGTGTAAGAAACAGACAAACCAAATGTTACCGCTGTCAAAAGCTTAGGTGTCAGTTATCTGTCAGTTATCTGCTGACTAATCCAGCTTCTCAGTTTATTTTTGAAGACAATCCCTCTTAATATTATGAACTCTCTAATCCTGAATTTCCACTGGAGAACTCAAACGTCTCCTTTCTGAAAATGTCATCCCGTCAAACACGTCCGCGCTTTAGTCAGAGATTTCTGCACTTTGTTTACATCTTCATCAACAAACTTGTTCAAATGATTCATAAGCCAGCAGGTCATTCGTTTCCCAAAGGTGTGGTCACACTGATGCCAGGTCACACTGGCATTTATTGCAGTTAAATCACACATCTGATGGGTTGATTTCCTTGTAATCAGTGGATTCACAGGTGGAGGTGTTCACTTCCACTTGTGTGATCTTTGAACCGAGAGCTTTGGAGTCCATTAGTCGTATTAGCTGTGCTGCTTCTGCCACAGAAAGGAAGCGGCGTGGTTTGAGTGGATGGTGCAAATGTCTGTGGTCAGTGACGGTGCTGCTGGGCTCATTTGACTGTGTAGCAGCAGCTTATTACCAGCTAACTTCCAGCGGCGCCTGTTTTGTGGAGACGTGCGTGTAATTTGGATGTGCACTCAGATGCATTTAGTTTGTAAGCTAAACATAAAATACCATCAACAAACCTCCAGCAGTTATCGTTGTCAGCATTTTTCTCAAAGTGTGAGATCCGTCAGTGCTTTTCCCCGTCCACACGTGCAGCAACTGCCACATTATGTGGCTTTTACATGCAACTGAAAGCATCATATTTCTGAAATGGTGGATTCAAACCTTCTCTGAATTCAAAGAAGATTGTAAATCTTTCAGCTGAAGCAAAAACGTAAAAAGCAAAAATTTCCCAAAGTGGTGACGTCTGATTTTGATAGATGTTATTGTGGGCTCTTCGCTGTGCAGCAGCATGAGTGACGTGTGGAGGGACTGATCTTCATTCTGCTCACCTCCTGCTCTGTACCTTCATGTGGCCGCTCCGTTGTAACTCCTGCAGAACGTTTTTAACCTGCACATGTGGGGAGACGTGAAAACAAACTGTTGATTTGTTGACCTGTAAATGTTGTTTTTGGACTTTTAGGGAGCTGCGAGAGCTCTTCACTCTGTACTGGATGTGGGTGTCTCTTCTGTTCTGATGTGGTTTTAATGATTTTATTATTCACGGTGATGAGATGTGAGATGCTTTTGAGGAAACTATAACACACACACACCCATATGTATGTATGTGTTAAATATATATGTTGTTTACTGACTTTTATAAACGTGTGCACGACTGCATGCACACACACCCTCCCCTGCCGATCCCTGTTAGACATAAGCTGGGTAAAGTGCCTGCGCTGTTCCTTCTGAAGAGGTGCTGAAAAATGACAAACTGTGTGGACCCGTTTTGGTGTGTTCTTCATTCTGAGACCATGTGCTTTGTTTATTAAAAGAAAACTGAAACTAACTTTGACTGGATTCAGGTGTCTAAACTGAAGGAGAGTAGACAGGCAGGTGAAAAGTAAACCTTAAGGTTCATGGAGAGATGAAACATGGAGCAGATAGTTCACACTGGATCCCACTCGAGACATGAATCTTTAAGGATTGCTCATAAATATACACTTTAATAATATTTTTTTCCAAAAAAGAAAAAGTAATTATATAAACATTATTTTGAAACCTTTGGGGTGTTTCACCATATACTTCAATGAGGAACAGAGCTGTGTATGTCCACTAGGTGTCACTGTTTCCAAATGCTGTAAATCTCTCATGTTTCGGGCAGGTTTTTCCTGATTCATAGCTGGGAGAAACCTTCATTGTTCCTGTTGTTGCTCACTGGGTGGAGGGTCTTCAAATCAACTCTTCTGAGGCGGTTGCTGGTCATTGGGTCATGATGACGACGGCTGCAGAGCATCAGTCCCACATCACCTCGACGAGTTGTGTAAGATGAACATCATCGAGGCAGAGTGTGATGAAGACTTTCATCTGAGCTGGTGCGCAGCGATCAGTGCTGAGAGTTATTTCTTCACAATTAAACAGTTCTCAAATGATTTATTAGTATTTTTATTAGCATTAGCCAATTATCAGTTTAGGAGAAAGACTTTTCTGTTTTTCCACATGTTCCTCAGTGAAACAATGAATCACAGTGCACACAATCTTTGTTTCACTGCTCTCTGTAGGCATGTTGCACTTTTGGCCACGTCCCAATCAGAGATCTTGAAGCCTGCCCTGTTGGGTTTAAAACACAGAATGTGGTGAGCCGAGTGGAGCCACCAGCTTTTCACTTCATTTTCTTTGAGAAACGAACGAACTGTGACTTGACAGAGATGAGAATTTGAGGTGCGGTAACCAAAATCACTCGAGCTCTGTCATACATTTACTGTGAATAAATGTGACTCTCTCCTGTGGAAGCCGAGAACAGACATGCGTGATATTATTTTTCAAAGCCATAATCTAGAAATAAGAAGGATTGTTGTGCCATGACAATAACGAGTCAACGATAAAGCAATTTAACACATAACTGAACTAATTCTGGGACATGTGATGCCATGACTTTAGAAGAAGAATAAACACTCTGAATCCTGGCCCAAAGCACAGAATCTGGAGTTATTAATATAAAGGTGCCAAATCTGAATATAGCAGACAACATTACTATAGTTTTTCAGTGTGTGTCTGCGTGGCCAGGATGTCCAAACACAGCCTTCACTTCATTATGTAACATCAGTTCTTCTCCAGCTGTTACAGTCAGCTCTGCTCAAATGTCCACACTGTTCGTTCCAAATCATGTTCAGTTTGTGTGCACTGCTGAGAGAAACTCCCCTACGTGTCCCTCACTTATTCATTCCTGAGGGCGACCGGCCAAACGTCGACTTGGTGAAGTCTCGTCCAGATGTCTGCAGCAGCCAGAGCAGCTTCTGATGTCAGAAAACTGAGGTAAACCACAAGGGTTTTCAGACCGAGCTTCTTAAATCTACTGTGAGGTACTGGAATTTACTAATCATACAGAAATAAATGTTTAAAACCTAAAGTAATTCTTCCACCTCCATTTTATCGAAAGTTTGCTCTTTCAGGGTGAAAATGTCATTTTCCTGCTCCTGGACGGAAATTTTGTGTCAGGCAAAGATTTGTGAGTTTGCGTTTTGTAGTGAATTTCTAATTGGATTTACAAGTTTAGAAAATGAACTCACTCACCTTTCAGTTTGCTGTTGAAATACAGAATATCTGCAGCTTAAATGACATCGTGTGAAATGTGAAAAGGAGAGTCAGCGCCGACATCATATCATCCAAGTGAATTCAGCTATGAAGCACTCCACTGCTTCCACTGTAAGAAACACAAGTTCTTAAGAAGGAAAGTTTTGTTTCTCGAGTTATTGGCCAGGAAGGCCTGAACAAACCCCTGAAACTGACTCACTTCTTCGTGTTCTGTTACAATTTGTCAGTTTCTCCATTTTGCCCACAGATTGTTTTAAGACCAAATCTGTTTGAGGGATAAAGTGTCCAAGGTTCACTTCAGGTCAAGCCCCCTCTACTCAGCCAAAGACCAGCTCGATCCAAAGACCGCAGAGCATCGCAGTGAATCAGTCTTTTGTGACAGTCAAACATCGAGCAAGTGAACAACACAACTAGCCAGCTAATTTAGTCCAACAGAAGGACGTCCAGCTTGGCACCCGTCTTGTCCCCTTTTATTTTGCAAATCCCACATCAGTTACTCACAGCCAGTCTGAGATTCACTCTCGTCTGACCTCTTCCTCTGTCACCTTCCTTTTTTCCCTTCTCAGCCTCCTCTGTCTGACCTGAACAGGTGAGATGGCCCAGAAACGGTAGGTCTGGTTTAGGTCAGGACAAGGTCCTTGACCTGCCAAAGTTGTCTAAGCCCAGTCAACAGAATGTTTTGTGCCAAAGATTAGTGGTTCCACAGGAAGAAGAACTGCTTCTGGTTCTTCTGTTGCTCTGCTCCAGGATGTAGATTTGTCCCCACAGGGCATCACCACTGATGGCTCTTCTGGGGTAAGCGTCCTCACGTGGCTCGTCTGCTCGTCCTCAGATCAAGTTTGGATGTCAGCTTGTCAGCTGAAGGTGGAAGATGTTTTTTGGCTGGGTCTGGACATATATTTTGAATGCCATTTGACTCTATAAAACCACATATATGGCCATTGGAAATAATATGTCAGGCGTCCTGGACCATCGTCCTGTCTTTCCTCATCATATGATTAACGTTGTGAAATGGTTGCAGTTTGGTTAGGTTTCGGCACCTGGTGAAGCTTCTGGAAAGATCATAGTTTGAGTACGTTAAGTACGTTAAGTTGTGTACAGGACATAACTTAAAGGTAACTCACCAATGTTTCACGAGAGGCACGAACAGAGGTCTCCTGGGTGACCAGATTGTAAGTAAATTTCATTCTGGTGCTGTTTTAGGCCCTGAAAGGTTCCTGCTCTGGGTTAAAACTGATGACCTATGATGACCTGGGATCTACTTATTACACTAAACTAAGCAACATGTCCTGGCAGCACCTGTCTCGCCTCGCACGTTTTGTCCTCTACGTCCGCTTCAGGTGGAGTCTTTCGGTCAGATCAGCATGAACCGTCTTAAATTAACACACTCTGGCAGAAACAGCAGAAAGCTGCTCTTCCCCTGTTACACAACCTGCCATCTCTGCTGTGATTTACATTCAGCATTAGACTGAGGCTTTATCAGTGCTGGACTCTGGTGCACCTAAAGAAGCTGCCGCACCGCAGATCAGCACCAACAAGACAAACGGGAGTGAGGGGGGAGCTGACACTCAGGTTACATATTAAATGAGCCCAACTCATACACTAAAGAGAAAAGGACCATGTGTTCCTTCAGAGAAAAACACAGAAGCCAAACAATACAGCCAGTTTAGGATTTAAGAACAAGCTGTGATGCTGCCAGAGAGAACAACATAAGAGCAAAACAGGGAGTTGTGCACTGGGACCCCGCTGCTGTAAATCCAGTTCATAAGCCTCTACATCAGAGTGAACGCTGCTTTATTTGCTTTTCAGTGCAGCAACATGACTGTAAAATGAAATGTTAACTCCTGGTGTGGGATTTCGGTTTATTGTCTGATCTGACTTTTGTTAGAGCAACTTAAATTGCTATAAATTTGGCAACTGTCCTAAATATAAATCACAGCTTTTTGTAACAGTCAAACATCGAGCAAGTGAACAACACAACTAGCCATCTAATTTAGTCCAACAGCAAGACGTCCAGCTCAGCATCCATCATCGGTTACTCACAGCCAGTCTGAGATTCACTCTCGTCTGACCTCTTCCTCGGTCACCCTCCCTTTTTCCCTTCTCAGCCTCCTCTGTCTGACCTGAACAGGTGAGATGGTCCAGAAACAATAGGCCTGGTTTAGGTCAGGACAAGGTCCTTGACCTGCTAAAGTTGTCTAAGCCCAGCCAACAGAATGTTTTGTGCCAAAGATTAGTGCTTCCACAGGAAGAAGAACTGCTTCTGGTTCTTCTGTTGCTCTGCTCCAGGATGTAGATTTGTCCCGATTCGACTGTCTGATCTGGAAACGTCAGATCTGTCAGTGTTAATCTCGTTTTCACCAAACTCAGCATCAAAGATCTTATGTTTTAAGAGACTGCTCACTTGCAGCTGATATCTGAATCCACACACGATGCAGTGAGGAAGCTAAACGTTGCAGAGCGGCTCTGACATGAAGACTTGAGAGGATTGTTTGCATGGATGGGAGGCAGCGTGAGTCATCTGAGAGACAAGCACTCAGCCACAAACACACTCAGACATGTGCACCAGCACTCTGCACAGGCCTGGCAGCTGCACGTTAACATGCGCCAACTCTGACTTTGTTGTTCTCTCTGTTGTGTTTTTCACGCTCTCTTTTTCCCACTCAGACACGCACAGGCATCAATCAAAACGTTAACGCTGACTGACTCATTTTCAGTGGAATCAGACTGAGATTTCACACACACACACACACACTCTGAGTTTCCAGGAAAAGCAGAGCAGAGCGTTTGAGTGGGCTCCAGCAGACTTTACTCCATAAACAGCAGTGATGAGCCATCCGGCTGACTGTGGAGCCGAAGGAGAGACGGGCAGGCAGCTGATTCGTTTGCTGGGATTGGAGCTTTTCTTCATTCATTACATCTTCTGTCTATTTAATGTCACGTTGGACACATTTTGCACTTCTGACTTGCATTTTAAAAATCACATTTCCAAGGTGAAGGATACTTTTCATCTGATGCTCACACAGTATGAGTTTACTGTTTCATATGGATCTCATCGGAAAAGAAAAGGAAATAAAATGTAAATATCACTAAATAACTGTACATAGTAATATAACAGGGTAAAAAGTTACATTTCATTTTGCTTTGTCTCTCCTCTCTTGTGGTGCAAACTGTTATTGTGCAGAAATTCAAGTAATTTTAATAACCAGAGTGGAACAGCCAAACTTTCTCTGATAAACGTTCTTTGCTGTCACATCATGTTAAATTAAACATCCAGCAGTTGTGTATGAGGAGACGAATCACATTATGCTCGTTCCACCAGCGCCCTCATTATGTAACCAAACTAAATCATGTTTTAGAAACGTTAGACCACATACACTTCTGGCAAGGCCTGCATCTGTTTAATTGTTACTTATGATGCTGGGAATCCTTTCAAGGGCCATGGAAACTCCCTCAAGATCTCTTGAACACTTTCAAAAGTCAGTCAAAGCTCATCAAGGGCCAGCGGGACATCTTCAAGGGTCTTTGTAACCCCTTGAACCCCAAGAAAGACCTTTCAGACTACTTTAGTGGCCATTGGCACCTCCTCATAGTTCCCTGGAAACCCTTTAGTGGCCACCGGAACACTCAAGCTCACTGAAACTTTGTCAAGGATTGCTGAAACTCATCCATGACACACTGACAGAATGTCATTCAGGGCCACTGGATCCTCTTCAAGGATCCATGGAACTTCTTTATCTTCAAAGAAACTATAAAAACTACAAACTATAAAACTCTTTACACACATCCATTGCATGAATCCATGGAACTACTTCTTCCAGGATGCCCGAAAGTCCTTGAATGCTCCCTTTTACATCCTCAAAGACCCCTTAAACTCTTTCACTGACCAGAGAACCTGTCAGAGAACATCGGCACCTGTTCAAAGACCACTGGAACACCTTTGAGGATCCCTGGAAGGTCTGCAACGAACTGTACAATCCCTTCAATGATCTCTGTACACTCTCAAGGGATCACCTGAAACTCTTTAAGGACTGTTTGAATCCCCACAAAGACACTGGAACCCAATCAAAGAACCTTGGAAATCTCACAAGGACCTTGAAGAACCATAAGCAACATGCACACATCCTCTTTATTCGGTCAGAGTCTCGAGATCAGCGACGCAGCTCATTGCCTTAAACCTTTTTTAGTGAGTCTGCGTGGCAACGAGGGTGGCAACGGCAACACACACAAACAGAGAGACACAAGGACGGATGAAAATCCCCTTTAAGTCACGTCTTTTCTTGGACTGATGGGATGCAGCAGGAGCAGCTGGCTGGTCCCGACGGTCCAGAGCGATCACATTATCCGACATGACGTTTATAAAGCCACACTCAGGGTCTAAAGGCCCCACCAGAGGCCTCCAGAGGCCAGGCTGCTCTCTGTATCAGCCCTTAGCAAGGAGTTTGACTGACAGGGTGTGACAAAAATGTGGACCTAGTAGTGCAGAGCATAACATCAGAAAAGAGTTTCTTCAGTCTCAAGCTGGGACAGAAAACGGGAACAAACAGTAATTTGATAGTAGTTCTTTGTACTTTCTCAATTCTTTCCAAATGCGACAGCAGCAGTCAGGAAATTGTGCCACATGAGGAGGTCTCATCATGGTTATTTTCTAATTCTTGCACCCAATTTTGCTCCACGCTGCTGAGTGGAACCACCCAAAGTAAATTCCAAAGGAATCAGCTTTTGTTGGAAGGTTTGTTGTTTTGTTTCTGGCAGCTTGTTACAAACTTCCATGTGTTCTGCATGGAGTTGGAAGTAAACAACAGAGACATTTCAGGTGTTTCTTCATCACTAACCATAACTCCTGTGAGCAGGAACACACAGTCACTGTCACAGTCACTTGTTCGTATATAAGAACATGAACTTTATCACCATACAGTATGCTTTTGTTTGGTCTGTCTGTATGAGTTCTCGTGAGTAACAGTGTTTTGAGCCCTCTTGGCCACCGTAGTAAGCACACACACGCACATACGTTAAGTCTTGGGGTTATACAAGTGCACAACACACACACAGAGGAACACATCAGTAGAGACACACTGTGGGATCAAAACAGGAACATTACTCACTTTGTGGGTATAAATAATCGCCCTCCCGTTCACTCTTTGTCTCTCTCTCTTTATCACTCAGATTTATGTCACCACATTTATTCCAGACCTACACAAACACTCAGTGGAACACACACCCATAAGGGATCAGACTTTGGGTGGATTTCTTTGGCTTCCTCCTGCAGTAACTCGGAAAACCCAGCGGCTGGAGCAGCTCTGTGGCGAGCCCAGTCGGACAGGAAGGAAATGAGTCCAGCAGGGGCCATACAGTCATATCACCCGGTGTGGAGCGACAACTGTGGAGCTGATTGTAAGTTAATTGTATGTAAATATTTACCAACCAAACCAGAAACAGAGAGCTGAGTGAAAACTCATGTTGTAAAGTTCACAGTGAAAATGAATGTTGTGATTTTGAAGATTTGCTGCAAAATGTATGGAGGGCAAAGTCTGACTTATGGGAAATAAATGCATTGATGAACTGAAGTATAAAATAAAGTCATTTAAGCCTGGTGTCATTCCCAGGCTTAAATACCACTATTTTGTTTCATACGGACGCACACTTTACACCTCCATTACACCTCCAGGGGGCTTTAATGTACCTCCAAACACATCTGCGTCAGTACGAGACGATCGGAGTGGCAGCACGCGACACGGTTTACAAGCCAGACAGTCCAATTTCTGTGCCTAAACTTAACCAAAGCGCCCTTTCATGTTAAGCTCGTGTTAGAAAGGCTTTGTGGTAGGAAGGCTTTGCATGTTGGCCACACATGTGAAAGGTTGTCACATCAAATTACTCTGGAGTCACTCATGAGTGTGGAGAGCCAGCAGGAAGTAAGCGACCCGACTGTAACGTCCTCTTTGGGCCCAAAAATGGAAGACGTTTTGTGGATGGTCCCGCAAATCAGCTGTCAGTGAAGCGAAGGAAGGCCATCGTGGAGCGTTGGTGCAGGTGACGGGAAGCTTGACTGCTGTGAGGCGTCTGACAGAATGATGTTACTGTCTGTGCTTGGAAACCAGCTAGAAAAGTTCCATCGAGGAGACACATCACTGACTTCAGCACTTTCATCTGCAGGGCTGCGATGATCTATTCAATTGAGTTTTCCTGAATGTTAAATAATCACATGATGTCATAGAAACAGTAGAGCGGTTAGAACAATTGACTTAAACAGAGCTTGTGCATCACGCTGCTAATGACGTGGCTGCTCTCTTCTAAATGACGGTTACTGAGGCGCTGACTCGGAACCTTTTATTTTGAACGATTCACTTCAGTGAAGTGAAATCATTGATTTGTGTGTTTGTGAGCTGCAAACAACAGACTGAGTCATGGTGTCGTCAGGATGAATACGCACAAACACAACTCAGATCAAACATGTAATTTAGCGTTAAAAGAACAAATTAAATAAATGTGACACTTGTCTCACTATGAATGTTCAAAACATTCGAGTCCCAAAACGGGGCTGGACTTTCCCATCACTGCACTGAATTGTCTCTCATGGAAAAATCAATGGCACATCACTGCACTCACTTACAGGGCATCCGATTATGAAGGACATCTAGACTGAAGGGCATCGGAGGTCTGCAGCACCAACTGCTGTGTTTAGAAAATGTTTAAACGTATTACTTTTCAGAGTGACATGTTGTTTATTCAGTGGATTCATGAAAATGTATAACCGCTTACAAACTCCCAGAGTCTGTCAGCACGAGCACTCTGGTTTCAAATCACATGTCTGAGCTGCAGTCTGACTGGTTTCAAAGCTCTGCAGCGATTAATCCTGTCATTTGAAAAACCAGAGCTGTTCATTCTGACTTGTTCTGAAGAAACATAAGAAGTTAGAACAACTTGGATTTCGTGTCTGTTCCCATGTGCAGTAACACTGGCTGCTGAGCACTTCACTCAAAACAAGCTTCAAACAAATCAAGCAAAGAGCGGCAGGGAAGCTTCAGTGCTGTAGTTCAACTTTAACCACGAACACACACCTCCAACATCGCTCCATCTCCTCCCTTCCTCTGACCGACGTCACGCCCTCCCACCAATCGCCTCCTGTGTTTATCCTGCAGCTTTTATAAACCCTCCAGCCCGGGACAGAAGCTGCACACCGCATCGCTTAGTGACAGCGTTCTGACCTGCACGCTGCGACCTGAGAGCGCCCTTCAGATCGTCTACTGTCACCCAGCATTTGCGATCAATTTAACGTCCAGAGTCCAGGTTCTCGGCCACTTCCTTTTGGACCGCTCCATCATGCGTCTCCGGTGCGTCCTCTGCGTAATGGCCCTGCTCATCTGCCCGTACCTGGTGGCCGAGGCGCGCGTCACCAAACGCTTCGCCATCGGCTGCCCGGAGAAGTGCGACAAGTCGCAGTGCGCACCGATCCCCGCCGACTGCCTGGCCGGCGACGTGCTGGACCGCTGCGACTGCTGCCCGGTGTGCGCGTCCGGCGAGGGCGAGCAGTGCGGCGGCAGCGGGGACCGCGAGTGCGCCGAGGGGATGGAGTGCGTGGTGACCGACGGCGTGGAGGTGTCTGCCACCGTCAGACGCAGGGGCAAGGCCGGTGTGTGCGTGTGCACCAGCTCCGAGCCCGTGTGCGGCAGCGACGGCGTCTCATACCGGAACATCTGCGAGCTGAAGCGCGTCAGCAACCGGGCGATGAAGCTGCAGCAGCCGCCGGTGATCTTCATCCAGAGAGGAGCCTGCGGGAAAGGTGAGAGCTGTGTGTGTGTGTGTGTGTGTGTGTGGGTGTATGAGTGTGTGTATGCATATTCCTGTAGTTGTGGGGACAAAAATGTGTTTCCACACTCACATTGTGAGGACCTGCCTTACTTATGGCGTCAAAACTCAAGTTCCCACAACGTAAACCATTAAATGTGAAGAGTTGCTTTAAGGTTATGCTGAGGTTAGGATTAGGATTAATGTTTATTGTTATGGTCAGGTGGTGGTTAAACCTCCAGGAAATGAATGGAAGTCTATGTAATGTCCTCAGAAGTGATGGAAACACGACTCTGTGTGTGTGTGTGTTGGATCTCAACAGCAGTTCACACAGAAACTTTGTCCTCACAAGGGGATTAAAAAAACGATTTTAGTTGAACAAAATACTCAGACGATAAACTGATTCTCATCTAAAATGTTTTGATTGATGTTCTGGAAGAAACACTCAGTGATGAAGCCAAAGCTTCCAGTTTTTATGCTAAGCTAACAGCCTGTTGGCTCCAGCTTCATATTTAATTTTTCTCTGAATGAAAGTGAATCAGCACATTCTGCAGACTCGTCAGCTCACTCTCTTCATGCCATTAAAGCTGATTTTAGTGAACTTCAGATATTTTTGTACCTACCAGAGTGAGTTTGCTTATGTTACAATTACTTTGCATTTCAGCATTTATTATCCCCATCAGATGGCTCACAGATGAAGCTGGGCGTCTTTCACAGTCTGTGTAGTGACAGATCGGATGAGCGGAAAGCTGCTGATTGAATGTTTTGATGGCTTACAGCCTCAGTGTGCAGCACCTGACCCTCATTACTGCTGTCTGATCAGTCAGGTGTGCATCAGCACCACACACTCTGCACCAAACTCTAAAAATGGAGATGTTTTCCACCTCTAAACCTCATATATATACACACACACACACACGTACACATACACACCCAAACACTCACACACACACACACACTCTCTATGTTATCTTTATAAGGTCATAATGTCTTGAAATCAGGCCAGGGTGTCCTGAGTGCCTGCCCTGCAAAAACAAACTGTGTTCCCTGTGTGTGTGTGTGTGTGTGTGTGAGAGAGAGAGAGAGTAATGAAGGTATATTAAGGAATGAAGACACACACACACACACTTTGTGAAGCTGCAGCTGTGAACACACCAGTTTTGCTGAGTTCTGTTCAGACTGAATGGAGTTGAGCAGGATCAGAGTCTTCCTCTTCTTTAAGCTCTTCTGCTCTTCTCTCCTAACATCCGTCCTTTAGCTCATCTTCTCTCTGCTGTCATGTTTTGGCACGTGTTCTTTTCATGCAAACTTCCATCTCGTCTCCATCTTGTCCTCTCCTCTCCTCACATCTTTGACCTGAGAAGTTTGTGTGTAGTTTCTGTCAGAGGATTTGAATTTGTTCATCTGAGGGAAGAAATCTGGAAGCTGTCAGTGAGACACAAAAACCCACACCATGTTAAGTCTTCTGTTATGATTCATCTCTTGGAGCTGATTGGCTGATTGTGTAACTTCCTGAATGGCACAGATCTGGGTCAAACAGTTATTTTACCCACATTTGAGGGGATCAGAGCTGTTTTTCCTTTTATCATTTTATTTTTTTCTGCTTCCCGTCCAGACTTGCGAGCTCTTTGTCAGATTGACAGACTTGGATACAGCGTCAACAAAACATGGTTGCACGGTGACTCAACCCTGTCAAGAACTGGAGGAATTTTTCCCAGTTCGGGCTCATCCAGCTCGCAGTGAGATTTCAGATTAAGTGCAAAATAGGGCACCGTTTGGTTTTTAGTCAGTGGATGTTTGAGCTGCAGTTTCTCTGCGAGTTGGCAGTGTGGAAGTGGTTAAAAAGTTTTGTGCGACTACAACTCACAGATCATTTGCAGAGTCAGTGGATTTTTGTTCGTGTCTTGGAGTTGCAGAGATAAAACCTGCTGCAAACCTTCATAATCAGCGAACATTTTAAAATGAAAGCATAATGCGGGTGTGTGACCAGTGTGACCTTCGAAACAGGAGGAAAAGTGCATCGATTTTGGGATTATTTTCAGTGGTGGATTCATCCACATTTGCTGCTCTTTCGCAGCAGGAGGATGAAGGTGGGAGTTTTTATTTGAGTCAAAGTAAACTACAGTGTGTGTGTTCGTGGTGATGAAGGCACGTGACCCAGTGTGTTTGGAGCTGTGTGCTGCGGAGGCTTTGGAGGCTCACACAATACTCGAGCAGGAGTTGTTTTTAAGTCTCCTTGTTGGTGCATTCAAGGACACTAACACCTGAGTGGTGAATGCTGAAATATTCCTGCTGCAGCTTCGTTCAGCAGCTCAGTGTGGAATTAACCTTTTATGACCTGAGCAAGTGCGGTGCTGTTACCGACACCTGCAGTGTGTTTGAGCTCGCTGTGTTTCCCTCTGACTGGCTCCATTCAGTTCACTTCAAAGCTGCAGCGGCTGGCGCGCCACTAATCCACTGAACACACACACACACACACACACACACACTCTTATGCAGCACCTGAGGTCGAAGTGAAACTCATCAGTGTGTGATTCGAGTCCTGTGAGCTGAACTTGATTCAGATTCAGACTGGACTGGAGCCACGCAATGTGTTCTGTTCAGCCCTATGAAACACTTTCTGAGAAGAAAAGTGAACTGCACTCAGATTTTGTGTTTGTTATTATGAATCTGATGAACGTTTTGCAAACATCCTGCACCAGGGATGCTCCGTTTTCGGGGGATTGTGAGGTTTCCTCTGGTTGGTCAGAGGGTTTTCATCGTAAACAAACTTGATTTTGTTTAACAGTTCACAACGTGTTCGTGTCCGTGTGCTGCTTCTCCTTCACTCCGCTCTGAGAAAACATGTTTTCGACACCAAAGCCCACAGCTGGAGGCAGAACCGTCTCTTAACTGGTCCCAGCAGGTCAGAGTGGGGGCGCCCAACTTACAAACGAGCAGTGAACTGAGAAAGGAAAGATCTGCCGCCGTGACAGATGTTGCAGCACAGCTGGAGTGAAACCCAAATGGGGTTATGTAAGGTGACGGTAACACGCGGAACGCATGGACTGTTACAACTTGGTCCAAAACGTCCCTGTCCTGCTGTCTCACGGTATGTTCTGAGGCTCTGAGTCACTTCCTGTCATTTATAAGCATCAGTGGGAGCAGCAGACAGTCTGCAGCTGCTCCCAGACCTACACTTCACATACTGCACTCCACATCTGGATTCGGTTTAACACAACTCCGTCAGTTTGGATCCCGTAATGCCACCCTGCACCACACGCAGTCACTGAGCTTCAGGACGTTATGCCCAATAAAGGACGACTTCCCGAGTTAGCGACATTTAGACGTTTTCATCCAGCCTGACAACGTTTTCCCTCCCGTCACTGTGATCTCACAAAGCCCAGAATGGTTTTATTTGAGATGTGCACTTTGTCAGGTCGCACAGCTCTGCTGCTACAAAGGCATCAGCCAGGATGTGATGTGTGTGTGTGTGTGTGTGTCGTGCTGTTAACTGATGCTGTGTTCTCCCCCCATCAGGTCAACAGAACCCTGACAGTCTTCGTTACAAGTACAACTTCATCGCCGACGTGGTGGAGAAGATCGCACCTGCTGTCGTTCATATTGAACTTTACCGCAAGTGAGAAAAACTTCCTAAGCCAACAACCTGCACAAAAAAGTAGTTGTTTGTAGATGCTTACCTCACCTACTTGCACTATACTTCCACCCTGCACTACCTCACTTTTGGACTACCTCCAGAAACGTATTTATTTTACTTATCTTATTTTATTTTGTTTTACCTTATTCTATTTTATTTTATTTTATTCTACTATTATATGTTACTCATTACGTTCTACGTATGCACCAATCACCAACACAAATTCCTAGTAATGTGAAACCTCTTCACTTACAATGGCATTAAAGACGTTTCTGATTTCTGATTTCTAAAGGACAACTCTTGGGTCAGGACCCTTTGCTTACATTTTCTGGTGGGTTCGTACTTTGGTCCAGTAGATCACATCAGCTGAGTATTTCCATCCAAAGTGACGGTTGAGTGTTTCGCCGATTGCCACATGGCAGACTCAGGATGCCTACAGCAGGGATTTCAATTGTAGACTAATCCAACAAAAGACTCATCGTTTGAGTGCCTACTGCTCAGTGAGTGGAGCCTGTCCAGATGCATTCGGCTCCTTGTAATTCATCTAACCTTTGGTGGTGTTGCACTCAAATTTGTCTGGCTGGACCGAGTTGATTGCAAATATGTCAAAGCAAAACATTCCTGCACGGCCAAAACACGAAAAGCAGTAGGATTTTCTAATTCTCCAGCACCGCGAGTCAGAAATGCGTCCCTGTCTCTCCCTCTCCCTGCTCAGGATGATATTTTCCAAGCGGGAGGTGGCAGTAGCCAGCGGCTCCGGGTTTGTCGTGTCAGAGGACGGACTCATCGTCACCAACGCCCACGTGGTGGCCAACAAGCACAGAGTGAAGGTACACAAAGCAAGCCAAAGATACTCATATTATGTTTTTGTCATAAACATTATTGTGTTTTCCAGTTTCCAAACTTTATGATTTTGTTGAAATACGACTCTGAAAGTGCTGATGAATTTCAGATTGAAAACTTTAATTCAGCCAAACAGTATCTAATGAAATGACAGTTTGTCAGGGAACAGCAGGATCACATTCTTAATGTCCTCCAGGTGGAGCTGAAGAGTGGAGCCACGTATGACGCCAAGATCAAAGATGTGGACGAGAAAGCTGACATCGCTCTGATCAAGATTGATGCACCGGTAAGCCGTGAGATGATGGGCGTATCAGATGTGACCTTTCTTTGTTTTTTATTGTGATTAGCTCCCCTTCCATCTGATCTCCAGATTGCTTTGAAATCTGCATTGCAGCATCTCTGCGTCTGTTTCTCTTGATTTGAGTGATGAAGGTCCTTCCATTGTCCCACATCTGGTTGGCTGCTGGTTTGTTGGGTGATGAACTTGTGTACGATATAATTTCCTTGCTCGTGAGTTGTCCAGATATCTGTGTGATGCATCTGAGTCAGGAGAGTAGAGTTGATTCTTTTGTATGATGCAGCTCTGTAGAAACTTCCTCTGCCTCCTTTCTCCCTCGTTGATCTCCTCCCTGACAAACTTGATTTTTTTCCTCCTCCTTTCCGCTTCCCTTTTTTATTTTCCATAACAAATTTTCCTGAGCTTTCTCTAAACAGAAGGCCTGGTTTTCATTTTAACTCGGCGAGATCTTTGAGGCACCTCAGCAAAATAAAATCATGACTCATGAAAGTGAAATCTGGGGAGCAGGTTAGCAGACAGAGGGAACGTTTCTAGGGGTTTATTTCCTCCCATCACTTTGTTTTGGTCCAGGGATGACTGGGTTCAATTCAGGAAGTGAAGTTTTCCACAAAATTTGGCCAATGGAAAAATAATTTTTTCGCATTAGATGGTCTGAGTGTCTTATTTGTGGCCAGACGTTGTGCAGTCAGAAGATCCTGCATGAGGTCACACACTTGAAGAGGAATGTCGTTCATTTACATGACTACAATTCAGAAATTCCAGCTTCACTCAGCAGAACAAAATGCTAACACACATCATCTCTCGGGTTGTGTTCAAACACGCAGTCCCAAATCGGACTGTCAGATCCATTCAGCCAAAATAAAGAGCCAAAATATTCAAAAGCAGCCTGTTTAGAAGTGGAAGTCGTTGATTAAAGTTGTGCATCTATAAATAGGGGAAGTTAAAGGAAGCAGGTAGTAAACTGAAGATGAACTGATGAAGACCAGCTGTGCTCAAGAAAGTAGACAGAATGTTTTATGCAGCTCTGATCTGGATTCTGTTTTCATGGTATTTTAACACAAGATGTGAAAAACTTTGTTTAAAGTCTCAAAATGATCTTAAATGGCATAATAAATAAGCAAGGGATTGCTGTGACATTGGACCTTGTCCTCCTAAAATCACAAAAATGAAAAAAAACAAAAGTCACCCAATATAACCCCCCAAACTCCGGATGTGTCAGTTGAGATAAGTTTTGAACTGGAAGTAGGTCAGATTTGGGTTTTGCTGAGCTGTTTCTCTGCCCCCTTCAGCCCGTCAGGGTGGCAGGTTCAGACCTGCTTTCACCATCCATGCACAAACATCCTCCCTGCCACCTGGAACTGCAATCACAGCATGTTTTCTTGGGAAGTGAAGATGCTTGAAGAGTCGCACAAACATGCAAAGAGCAGAAACATTACCACAAGAATGACTGTGGTATTTTGTGTCTCGTAGCCACTTTTCAAAATCACAAACTTTCCTCAAGAGACTTCCTCCAGTCAGGGTAGAAAAACACCTGAAATCAATCAGTTTTACTGGAAAACTGGAAGGATAAAGTAAAGTGCTCTGTCAAAAAGTAACAGCTCTGTTTTACATAGCAAAGCTTAAAATGTGTCAAATAACAAATTATAACGCTGGTATTGTTAGGAAACCGCTTAGTGAGGTTATGAACTCAGACAGAAATCACATCATTTTCTCATAAGCTTACATGTAATCAGACTTGTTTTTGAAACCAGTTGAGGTGCCCCCTGCTGGACACTGGAATGAATGAAGGTTTAAGGCTTTACTTTTCAAACCCGTGAGCTCCGTGCCCCGACTGTACCGTCTGTGTATATGGCAGAAAACAGAGTGTCCATGCAGTCGCCTGAGCTGAATTAAACTCAGATGAGTGCGTCTCAGACGTAACTTTAGATATCGTGTTTGACACAGACAGACGTTAGGACATGTTTGGATGGGGCAGTGGGGTGTAACTGGAGCTTCAGGGGATGAAATTGTGCAGAAATCTGCAAAATGCTTAGCACTTGTGGCTGTGGTTTACATGCACCCGAAACCTTACAAACCTACTGACTTACAGCCCTTCACACTCCCACACATCCATCCCAACACACACTCACTTTGACATGAACGTTTGTCTGATTTGGTTTCATAAAATGAGCAAAAAGAAAACAGGAAGTAGACTGACATACAAAGAAAACACATTGAGAACAATTCTGTATGTTTAGAAACAGGGTCTATATAATTATTGACGGCAGACAAACATTTTTACTTGCCTACTCTGCCAACAACAACGTGAGGTTCCATGACATACCGACTCTGACAGATGATTCAATCGCAGTAGAGAAGGAAATCAGATGTTTGATGGCCGTCCTGTAGAAAGTGAATGGGAGATTCTGCAGGGTGTGCGCGCTGCAGGTCAGTCAAACAGCTTTCAGGTGTAACCGCAGCAGTGAGGCGTTTGCAGACGACGCAGTCAGACGTGCGGCTGCTTGTTCAGGACAGATAAGCTTCTGCTTCATAACTGAACTGTTGGCAGAGATTTCGTGAAAGCAGAGAGACAAAGACTTCGGTGTTTTGTTCACGTTCCGGGCTTTCGTGCTCACTTCTGTCTTATCTGCTCTGTTTTTTTCTTTGTCTCTTCAGATTTTGCTGAGATCTCTTTTGTAGTCTTGAGATAAGGACTGTGATCTCAACAAAACCCAAACTGTCCTCTTGTGACCTTTTGGTAAAGAATGATAAAAAGAGTTCTGACTGAGCAGTCTCAGGCATTAGGCAGGACTGCAGCCTTATGCAAAGACTCTTACAGAGATCTGCACCTGCACCCCCAGTGCGATCTGACTTTAAAGCTCTGGCTGAACTGGTGCTGCTAAGGCCTGTGTGCTGTGTGGCAGCAGAGTGTGGGTTCATCTGTGCAACACAAAGCAACACAATCTGAGAAGGACAGCAACTGACTGACCTGAAGACATTTTGATAGATTCCACTGAGCTGAGTCATCTCCTTTATTCATCATTGCGTATTAAACAAGTATGTCTTTCAGTCAGCAGCGCTGGCTTGTGCCGAGGCTCTCTGAGCATGTGCAGACAGGAGCTCTCTGCTGTAGTTTGGGGCCTTGCGGCGATCTTCCACCTTGATGCAGCATCGATCATTTTCCATGACACGCGTTCATAAGCAGCTTATGGAAAATGTTCTCAGCCGATCTGATCAGCTCATAGGATTTAACAGGCAGGGACATCTGAAGGCCAGAGGCAGACTCTGATCCATGTTTACTATAACTGCAGATAAAATCGCTGCTGCTGCTGCAGACGCTTAAACCTCAACACGTGAAGTGAATCAGTTCAGCTGGAGTGATGCTAGAGATCAAGACATCTGGCAAAGTTCGATGGGAGTGAGTTTGCATAGAGAGTGAATTCTCTGTGCTGTGCTCTTATTTTTCAATTCACAGATTTTATCCCCTCAGCAAATTCCTCAGAGGTTTGGCAAATCTCTGCTCTGTTTGTGTAATGAGACTACCGTAAGACCCGGTTCTGCCCAGGGCGAAAGGAGCAAGAAAGAGAGAGCGGAAGGCGTGGGAGACAAAAGAAGAGATGACAATGAAAAGACAACATTTCATTTCCTTCGCATGTTTCTGTGGTTCTTGTGCACGTTCATCGAGTGTCACATCAGCAACGGTTCTGTTGCATTCAGGTGTCCCTGTAAGACATGAGACATCAGGAACAAGACCAGAACCCTGAAACTGAAGCAATTAGTCAATCAAAAGGTTTTTGTTTTTTGTTTTTTTTTTAGTAATCAATTAATCTTTTCACCATTTTTTAAGCAAAAATATCAAACATTTGCTGGTTCCAGCTTTTTAAATGTCAGGATTTGCTGATTGTCTTGTGTCGACATGAGGGGACCTGCAGTGGATATTAAACTGGATTGCAGCAGCTTTAAGCTCAGACTTGTATATCACAGGAAGTGAGCATTCAAAACCGTGGACTTTCCAGAGTTACAAAGTCTTTGGCTTTTTCAATGCTAAAACCAAAGCTGTGCTGGCTGCACTGTGACGGGCTGGCAGGCAGCAGAGGTGAAGGTCCTCCTTCCATGAAAACAGAAAAACAAAACTTTCTGCCTACCACGAGGACTGAGACAGTTTTGAATGAACTGAGCCTTTAACAAGCTCACTGTCCTTCAGATTTTATAGGCTGATTGGACAGAGAGAGAGAGAGAGGGAGAGAGAGAGATAATGAGAAGGAGAGAATGATGAGGGAGGAACCAAACTGCTGCTTTGTTCCTCGCTGTGGTCTTTGTGTTCGGGTGCTTTGTTGCACTTGGCTGCGTTGGCGTCTTTTAAATTACTATTGAACACAGCCCCTCGGCTTTGTAATCTCACCCCAGACAAAGTGCTGTCATCCTGAAAACCACAGAGCGAGAAACATGGTCATTTTCCTGGTGGGCGGAGCTCAGCTGGCTGCATATTGGATGCTGTCTTCGGACAATTCGAGATCTGGTTGAGAACAGAGGACTTTATGTTTAATCACTCTGATTAGAAGAGCTGAGCGAATCCATTCATAAGCACCTTGATTGTGTTTGTTGGAGGGAGTTAGCTTGTGTGCACGTATGGGATGGTGGTCATGTGGGTATTGACCTCTTTGGATTTCTTACATATGCACTCATTAGAGATGCCGTGCTGAGGAAATATTCCCGCCAGTCACTGAGCTTCAGGTTATTTGTGGTGTCGGTCCGACAAGGCTCTCCTTGTCTCAGAGTTTTTTATTTGCTGAATGTGGGTGCTGATATGTGAAAGTGACTGAACTTATTTAGCTTCATCAAACAGCATGACTCATGCAGGCCACTGGACACACACACCTTCTCTCTCTCACACACACACACACACGCACAAACGTACAAACTCCAGAGTGTGGTTCAGGCACACGTGTGTCGATCGTAAATGTCGTTTCCTGCATGCCAATCAAACTCCAAAAGAGAGACAGCGTTCAGTTTGCATTTCATCTTTACTGGTCGTCTGGAAAAGTTCATCCCTGCACAGAGATGTAAAACACATCAACGTCTGTCACATCTGCCTGCATCTGCATCTCTCTGTTGGTCTTCCTCATTTCCTGTGCCGTTCAGTCCTTCTCACACCCTTCCTCACCTTTTTCCTCTCTCCTTCTCCTTCTCTCTCGTGTCTCAACCCGCTCTCTCTCTCTCTCTCTCTCTCTCTCTCTCTTACCAAATCCAACCAAAAGTGGGTCAGAGTCTTGAGGCTTGTTACTTAACAGACGAAATGGGCAACAGATGTGTCTGTCATCACAGGGGACACGAGATGCTCTCGCTGACAGACAAACAGACGCTTGTCATGCTCGGCGGACTGTGGTGCGGATGAGAGTTCGGTCCTGACATCATGGCTGCTTTGTGTCTCAGTTTTTCTGCTCAGCGTCACATTTGGGGCTGAAGTAGGTTAGTAGGACGACATTCAGGAGGCCGGCACACGGTTCAGCAGAGGGTCGGCCAGGCGAACACTGCTATAAAGAGTCTGTGAAACTGTTGACAAGTGCTGTTTTAAAGACGTAGACATCATTCGACCGTGTCCTCCGCTCAGGAAGGTGCAGTTCAGCTGAGTTCAACAGTTCTGTTGTACAGGAGGGGAGCAGCGAGCACAGCAGTGGT
Source organism: Scatophagus argus (assembly GCF_020382885.2). NCBI lineage: Eukaryota > Metazoa > Chordata > Actinopteri > Scatophagidae > Scatophagus > Scatophagus argus. The sequence goes on along the minus strand of NC_058513.1, from coordinate 18,680,326 downwards.
TTTCCTATCAGGTTCAAACCCTAACCGTATCCATGAAAAATAAAACTGCTTACTGAGGGAGAAAATAAACTTGCAGAGCTTTTAACAAAGGATGTGAAAATCATTTTGACTTTTGTGTCTCATGCACAAGGCTTTGTGTGTGTGTGTGTGTGTGTGTGTGTGTGTGTGTGTGGTCTGAGTGCTTGCTGGCTTTAATAAAGTGGAGAGAGAGAGAGACTAGCAGAGAGTGAAAATGAGCAATAAAGTTTGGTATAAGTCTTGTTTTAACAGATTATTACATATAAAAGTCTTCAGTGGGCTCTTGACAGTCACATACACTTTGTGTGTGTGTGTGTGTGTGTGTGTGTGTGTGTGTATGTGTGTGCGTGTGTGTGTGTGTGCGCGGTAGTGGTCAGGCTGCCTCAGCTTTTATTTGACAGCACTGGAAACTGCAGCGGCTGGGATGGAAAAGCTAATAATGATGAGGCAGTTCATCGGAGCTGCAGGCATCTGCAGCCGAACAAGCAACAGTAACAATAAAAATCTGTTGGATTTTCACAACTTTGTCCAACTACTCTTGTTCTGGATCTCTTTTCTCATCTTAGCATTTTTTTTTGGACCACAAAAATCCCATCACACTCATGCTGCCATGCCACATGGGTGTGATTAATTTCTTTGGCAGTAAGGGTTTCTGCACATTTACAAACAAACTGGCAGAAAAGCGCTAAAGCAACAGCCAAGTCAGCCTTAAGCTGCAGAAAACTGACCACATGTTGGTGAGAATCAATGATGTGCTGGAAATAAAATGAGAAAACTGCGATTGGGAATAGAAAAGACACGCAGTCCTGCTTTCACTGTAGTGTTTTAGTGGGAATTTGTATGCAGTGATGAGTAAAATGACAAAATAAGGACAGAATGAAAATGTGATGGTAAACTGAGCTCAATGAATTGAGGAGACTTGCAGTTGGATCAGCGAGTCAGGCAGACACGTCCATCCGTCCGTCTGTCCGTCCTGGTGGAAACTGCAGGGCTGAAATGAGCTGCTGTTGACGGTGATTTATGGTTTAGAGTTTGGTGAAAGTTTGGCTTGTGTTTGGAGAGAAGCTGAGGGCTGACTCAGCTCTCCACAGGAAATCCACGTCTGTCTGCAGCAGCTGAGAGAATAAACTGCTGTTTACCTCTGTGAGGGTGTGTGTGAATGTATGAATGTGTGCGAGTGTGTGTGAGTGTGTGTGTCCTGGTGCTCCTTCATTCATGGTTCATCTTCTGTGTTGCTCTGATTCTCCTTAGATGAAAAACAACATGATGTGTGTTGGAGGGTTTTGTCTTTTTCAAAGCTTCCACACAGTTTATCATCATGAGAGTCACTCATTATAATGTGATGTCTGAAATACATTTTATTAAATGATGTCTTGTATTTAATGTATTATGTTTATGTATTTAACTCCTTCCTAAACCGACTCCTCCGTCTGTGGAGCAGATGAAGCTGCCGGTGCTGCTGCTCGGCCGGTCGGCGGACCTGCGTCCTGGTGAGTTCGTGGTTGCCATAGGCAGCCCGTTCTCCCTGCAGAACACCGTCACCACTGGCATCGTCAGCACCACCCAGAGAGGAGGCAAGGAGCTGGGCCTCCGCAACTCTGACATGGACTACATCCAAACGGACGCCATCATCAACGTGAGTGGAGCTCCACATTGTTACAGCTGCACCAAGCTGTTCATATTTCTGTCACTTCAGAAATTATTTGATCAAACCTGTAGAGATTCTTAAACAGGGACGTATTTTTCTTTGCTTTCACAATCTTTGCTTGCTTATTTGTTTTCTTGCAGTACGGCAACTCTGGAGGACCACTAGTCAATCTGGTGAGTGAAGGACAACCTGTTAGAGGAGAAACATGATTCACACTTGATTCCTGGACTCCACGATTTCAGTAAATGACTTTAAAAATGCGGTTTCAGCCTCGTTTGCATCACAGTCTTATTTAGAAAGCACATGTATAAATGCTTATTAAAATGTTGTCTCACCCTGAGATTTAAGTTAATTTAATTCTTACATCACCTCTCACTATGTTTAAACAAGAAACAGAAAAACAGTATCTTATAACTGGGATCACGTCCTTATGTTGCGAAACAGAGATATACGTAATCTCATATAAACAATCACCAGGACCCATAAAGTCCTTATTAGGAAAGGTAAATAAAGAGTTTAGGTAATGCTTGGCAAACAGCTGCAGTCCACAGCTGACTCTGGTTATAAGAGGAAGAACAATGTGGCGTCAGAAACGCTGCTTAACAAGCTTCTTGAGGAAATTTAACTTTTACAGCTGGGCGTGATTGATGGCAGACTAACGTGTGTGTGTGTGTGTGTGTGTGTCGTGCAGGATGGGGAGGTGATTGGCATCAACACTCTGAAGGTCACTGCAGGAATCTCCTTCGCCATCCCCTCAGACAAGATCCGGCAGTTCCTGGCGGAGTCGCACGACAGACAGGCCAAAGGTTTGCATGTCAGAGAGAAGACGCTCTTTTATTCTACACTTTGTAACATTCAGAAACAGGAAGTGAGCTGTTGGTTTTGACTCAGCGATTGTCACTCAGCAAACCTGGGAGAGGAAGTTTTTGTTCTAAACATTGTCTTATGTTTGTGATGTTTGGTATTTATGGTGTAATTCCATGTGGGTTGAGCCAGATGCTTGGCATGACACGGAAATTAAAAATAAATAAAAGCTACAACTTAAGTACTAAAATGTAGCACTGCTTCAGCAGCTTGTAAAATCAACTGAATTCCACTGCTGGGCCAGAAATGAATTAAAAACACGTGTTTTTACTGGCATCTATCTCCTCGCCAGCTTCACACACGGTGTAGAGGCTCCTGCCTGTAGATGCTGTTAGATTTCAGAGCAGCTTTGGGCACAGCAGGCACAATGAGTCCACATATTCCATAAAAGATGTGATCTTATGATTGTCTTCATGACTGAAAAGTTGTTATTGTTGATTAGAAGTCAGATATTTACTTGAGGCAGACGTCGCACTAACTCCAAATTATTCAGCTTACAAAGTTACCTGCAGAAGGTGTCGTACACTGTGCTGCTTTTCAGTTTAAGCAAAGATAAACAGAATGAAAGGAAAAGAAAAAGATGGTAATCCTCATCCAAACAAACTGCACCTGCTCTTATGTTGTCCAGGTAAAACGTTCCAGAAGACGAAATACATCGGCGTCAGAATGATGAGCCTCACTCCAACGTAAGTCATCTGTTGACTTTTTGTGGCGTTTTGGTGAGATATTCAGGAAAAAAAAGCAGGCTTGAATATGTCGGTTTTGGTCAGGAACTCAGTTACTAAAAAATACTAAATTACTAAATAAACTGACTCTTTGTGTCTCTGTGAGATCAGACTCTTCCACAGTAAGTTGAGGCGGTGGTGATCGTATGGAGACTGTGACGTCAGCTTCAGATATCTGCTCTCAAATAATGACTTTAAATATGAATGTCAGCCAGGTCCACAGCCTGCAGGTCGGAGTGACGCCCAGGCTGCGTCTGGAGACCGAGTCACTGCAGGAGACGCCCAAAACACCAAAGCAAGCTTCATTTTATGACCGCTGATTAATTTCAAACATGCCAGTGGGATTTACCCTTTCATCCTCCATGTCACAGCACTTTATTTATCATCATACAGTAATGCAGTTGTAAGCTTAAACTGTGCTGAAAGCTTTAATTGCTGCTGCATTGAAGGACTCTCTGACACTTGACAGACAGCTCACCTTCATCAAAAGATGTACCGGCGATGCTGCACCTTCAAGGATTTTAAGATGAATTTAAAAGCAGTCACAGTGCATCATCTCTCAAATTAAAACCAGACTGTTGTGTTGCGAACATCAGTTACAAAATCAACTTTTGCATGTTTTTCTCTTCATTTTGTCCACTCAGGCTGGCTAAGGAGCTGAAGGAGAGGCAGTCAGACTTCCCAGATGTCACCTCTGGGGCGTATGTCATCGAGGTCATCAGCCGAACACCAGCAGAGACGTGAGTGTCTCTCCTTTACTGACATAAAGCTGAAGTTCCCTCCCAGTGCAGCCCTGCTGCCCACTCTGTCAATATCCTGTGTTTTCACAGCCAGGGTGAAAGATTTTAGGATCTCTAATTCTGCATTCATCATCAGGAAAGAGTGATTTTCGTGCCAGCAAAAGCACGAGTGGCACATTTTCCACTTCTTGGAATTCAGTAATGAAGCTTGTCACCTTGGAAAGCAGATAGAAGAGTGGAAGGTGGATGGAAGGTTGGTCCAGACTCGGAAGATATTTTGTCCCTGGAAAGATTGTCGGCATCCACATGAAAAGCTTGTTGAAAGCAAACCGCAGCGTTGCACCTGTCAAAACACTGAACACAAGCACAGTTTATTTTCTTGTCGTCAGGTGAGTTTTTGTAGAACACGTGTAGGCGTGAGGATGAGGATCTGATCTGGCTGAAAACACGTTTATTAGATGTGAAAAGTTCAGTCCTGGTTTTAAAGCCGACGTTTTGCATTTGGAACGGGCAGAAATCCGGCAGTGAAGGCAGAATCTCGAACGCTTCCCACCCAGACCGTCCAACTCCTCCGTCTGGCAGGGAGGACAAACCACTTCGGTCACAGCTGAGTGGACTTCGCCTCGGAAGTGGTCATTTAAGGAAAAAGACTGCTTTAGGTTTATCTCAGGAGCTAAACAGAATACTGCCTGTGCTATTGTGTTATTTGTTACTCTTGTTACTCTCACTCTCCTCTCTTGGCGACAGAGCTGGCCTGCAGGAGAGCGACGTCATCATCAGCATCAACGGCGAGCAAATCACCTCTGCTAGTGACGTGAGTGCCGCCATAAAACGGGACGAGACGCTGCGAATGGTGGTGAGGCGAGGCAACGAGGACGTCATCCTCACCATCGTCCCCGAGGAGATTGAGCCTTGACCTCTCAGCCGAGCGAGCAAACCATCAACTCAGCGACCCAACCAATCCCGAGCTGGCTCTCAGTGTTTTTCTACCAAACGTACACTTTGAAAACCAATAGGGGTGTGTGTGTGTGTTTGCGTGTGTCTGGGTCCACACCTGCTGCGTTTAAGAACTTGTAATTATTAGTACTGCTCACACACACACACACACCTTCTTCACCTGGGAACTGAGGCTCCATCCCTGTCCTGATACTCCTCATGTTAGTTTGAATTTTCCTTCTAATCCCAGTTTACTTCACTGACCTTTTATGTTCTACTAACCCCATGTGTCACGTCTAAGCGGAATATTTTTTTAATAGTATTTGTGTGTGTTTGGTGATAATTTTTCAAAAAAGTAATGGGAATAAAATTATTTTCAAAAGTGTTGTTTTCATTGACGGTGTTGGTGTATTAACTGTTAGTGGACATCATAAACAGATTCCTCAGACAAAAGCGACCAGTAGTAACACAACAGCGGTTTGCCATTTTATTAATTCATTTTTTTTATTATTATTTAATATTAATAAACTGGACTCACGCAGCCCTCTAGGATCCCCTGAGAGCATCGAGCTTCCCTATCATGACGTATTAAGCTAACATTAATAACATTTGAGAACATTTATCCGGTCTACGAACATTTCAGCCTGAATCACATCAGGCAAATGTTCCTCTGCAGTGATGGTTGTTTAACAGTGAAGACAACAACTCCCATGATGCCATGTTGCTAATGTCTTTTGTTCTGACCTCATGAAAAATGTTTGGTAATGCATGAATGTGAAAACACGGAGCAGAAACTGAACACAGCAGCCAAACTGTTCACAAGGAGACCGAGAAAACAAGCTGAGGAATATCTCCCATCATCCCTCGAACATCTCATTCTCTGTGACTCTGCTGTGTCCTGTGCCAGATTACACAGTGAAACATGAGGCTAACACGACTCGACACAATCAGTCAGCCTCAGTGTGTGTGTGTGTGTGTGCGTGTGTGTGTGCGTGTGCCCAGTGGAGCGAAGGTGTTACATAACACTGAGGTTAGAAATGTGTTCCCTGAATTCAGCTGACTTGTTGGCTTTAACTTGTATGGGGTCTAATTCAAAGGTTGAATAAAACTCCTCTCAAAACGTGGATGATTTTAGGGGCTGAATGGAATTTCTGGCTGAAAGAATAACTGAATACATGAAAGCTGAAAAGAGGATGAGTGGTTGGAAAAGGGATGAAGGATGCAACATGTGGCGTAAGATGGAAACTGACATGCATTGTTTCACTGCTGGCTTGAATTTGGGACGGAGCAGCAGCACAAGGAGCACGAAGAGTTGGAAAAGTGGCTAAACTCACTGATTAGTGCACTCGGTTGAGTAATCTGTACCATGTGATTACCAAATGTTTTCCCCTCATATCAATTCTTCTTATTTTCTTCAGTCTCCGCTTTGACGTCAGCATAGACGGGAAGTCCTCAAAGTGGTCGCCGTTAAAACACCAACGACATCTTTCACATTCCTCATGGAGGTCGGGCAGATGAGTTTCTCTTTTCATTCACTCGTATGGGATGTGAATGGATCCAGCTGGTGCTGATTGACAGAGCAGATTTCCTCCCAGAGCTCCCCTCTGCTGACTCGGCTGTCTCCTCTGCTCAGGCCTAAATAAAACATCTGCACATCGTTTGAGACTTTGCTGTCCTCCTTATGTAACGTGCGACCCAGTTCATTTGTGATGACTCACAGCTGTCAGTTGTACCTTGGCATCGACCGTCCTCTCTGCTTCTTGTTACGTTTTGGAAACACGGCGGCATTCGCTTCAGACGTCTGCTGCGCTGGACTCTGCGGCGGTTCTCCACGAGAGGACTTTCAGTGACCTCGATGGCTCATTTCTGACCAGCGTGAGTCAGCCGGCGTTACTGGAAGGCCTGGCTGGCTAATTTCACCTTTCGGGAAGCTTGTGGGCAACGTTTTCCTCAAACTGCCATTGTTGTGCGCACAAAACATCTATAAATCAGCACTGTCAAAGGTCTAAAAGTATTCTCAGGACTTGAGCCCAAAGATATGAATTTGAAGGCCAAAATGTTCAGCTTGCTACAGTTGCTAAAGTTAATGAAATTTGCCTTGTTGTTGCAAGCATTTTCAACACTTTTTCTGCATAAAATGTCATTTTTTCTTTTTCTTTGCAGTCCCTTATCCATCTGAAGCCTTCTCATTTTTTGCAGGCACTGGGAAAAGTTAGCACTCAATAATCAATTCTCTTCAGGATTTTATGTCTTGTTCTGTTTCCGTTCACGTGGATTTGAAAAGTTAAAAAGTGCTGCAGAACTAATAATTATTAAGAAACCCAAAGAAGAGCCAATTCATGTGTATAAATATATTTTTATTGCTCTTTATGTATTAAAACCATTAACATCACATTTTAATCATTGCCATTTTAATGGTGTGTGCTGGCAGATAAGCTTTATGTTACAGACATGTACATTATCTAAAACATCACAGTGCCAGATTAAAACACTTTTTAATCCAGTTACACCTCGTGTATAAACTCCTGTAACAGGAGCCTTTTCCACACGAGCCAGTCCAGTTAAGGCCTGACTAACCACAACACGTCTGAGCAGATAAGTGCAGTTACAGTATGTAGTGAGAATAAAACCTGGGCAGACCTGGGAGTGTTTTCATGTGATTAAATGAGTGTTGTGCTGGTGTTGCGTGTTATCATCATGTTAGATAAGAGCTCGTCACTGCAGGAATTTAAAGTTTGCTCTTTATGTTTCTCCTGCGTCTGGGCTCCCTGCAGGCCACCCTCATGATTACTTCACTTTCTGTTAAAATGGTTTCAAAGTCAGAGATTTCAGTCTTTCAGGCTGCTTTTTCACATGTCCACAATCCACTGCAGTCACACGACGTGTATTTAGTGATCTATGGGATTTCAGTAGTTTACTTGCATAATGTTCACAAGCTGCTCCAGTCCAACAGAATCGCATTTGTCTGCTATCTTCTCCAAGATAAAAGAGAATAAAAACCACCAGAAAGGTCCCATCTTTGACAGATGGACACTTGCAGTTTAGATAATTTCATGTTTCATCAGATTGTTATGATTATTGTTTTAATTCTGTCCATATTTCCCTTTTTTCTGCTGTTGTGAGTCTGTTTCTGTTTTTGTTTCTGTGTCTGCATCCTGCCCTTCCTTTCTTCCTTCCTTCCTTCCTTCCTTCCTTCTAAGTAAGGTTAGTTTGAAGAGGATCAGGGGCAGAAAGGCATCCAGGTTACATGTTTAGTCTTTTAGCTGTGCTGAGCTCAGTGCAGGGCTGCTGTGGCGGCGCTCTGCTCTGACAGTCCTGTGGATGCTGCTGCTCCCGCCGGGCTGCTCGTGGCCACCTGGTTAAGAGCGAACTGCGGCAGGACGCTGAGGAGGGCCTTCTCCAGCTTCTGCTCCAGAGCGTCCAGACGACGGTCCACATGCTCCTTCAGCCTCCTCTCCATCTCCTCCAGACGACGCTCCATGGCTGAGTCCAGCTCCCTGCAGAGTGGAGGGACAACGCCAAGATAAACTGGGCTGGACAGAATATTAAACCAACAGCAGCTTGATACCTTGTGTGTTCTGTCCACTCGCAGATGCATTTCTCCAGCAGGTCTTGCTGGTTGTGACTCATGCTGGACTTAATGATAACGGTATGTGAGTTTGTATTTGGCACTGAAACGAGGAGACAGAGAGGATCATCTCAGTCTGGTGTGGAGGAATGAAAGATGGGGGTCGACAGAGAGAGTGGAGTTGCGACTGATTCATGAACAAACATGAAGCCACATCACATCAAAAACCTCAAATATAAACAGAAACACAAAGTAAACCACCCACACAGTCAATGCTGACCATCATCTCCCCATAACCTCACAATCCTGCTGCACCCATCCCAGCCCATTGCTCTCTATATGAAACCCTCACACAGCTGACTCGGAGTTTGTTTCATCCTGACCACATCCTTTCCCACCTTCTCAGACACGTATTTGCATTTTTCTCAGAACTGCTTTTTACCCTGAAGGATCCTGAAGAGACTTTAAATCACCTTCAAGCTCCGCCAACGTTCATCTCTGATCTCTGCTGCATGTCTGCTCAAAATAAAATATCTTTTTGTTGTAGAGTAGGAGCTGCTTATGTACTTTGAGCATCCACTTCTTTTGTTTTAGTTGATGTTTCTGTGAAGGCTCAGGCTGAAGCAGGACACCTCAATGCAACACAATGTAACATAACTACGCAAAACTTTACAATCAAATGAACACGTGTGCTGTTTCCTCAGCTGCACACGTGTATATTTGATCTTAAACACAATGTAATCTCGGGAGTTTGTGTGACGACGTTAAATGTTTACTGGCTAACCAAACCTTTTGTTAGCTGGTAAAAGTCAGTCAGCCCCACCCAACACAAACACACACGACTCTCACGGCTTCTCCACTGCAAATCTGACCTGCGTCTTTCCCCGTCGTTATCTCCACCTGCAAGTCAGCTGCACCACTGAAAGCAACAACTTACTGCTTTCGAGACATCACAAACTTCGGAAGATAAAGAGTAGAGCAGTTCACAAGGAACAGAACGCTTAATATACCTTCATCAGCAACAAACAACCAGTCCAATTCAACACTTTTCTTTAAACTACAGTTATGTATTTGTCAGTTTCTAAAGCAGATGTTACCTTTTCCCTGTTCTCTGGAATCTAATTTGGATTATCACACTCTGGTGACTGGACTGCTGCGCTGCGTAGCCGCTGTCCTCTCTCGATGTGGACTCAGCTGACGTTCTCTCCGAGCCCACATGTGCTGCTCTGCTCTGACAAAGAGCCTCATTTATCAAACTGCAGTCTGCAGCAGCCGCTCACAAACACATTTTTCAACCGCTGAGGGGAACTAATGTCAGCTGTAAGTTAAAACAACTCATATTGAGCCTTTGCATCAGCACTAGCTAAACAATCCCATTTATTCAAAGAGGTTTGGTGCAGATTTCCAACACTTTAAAGATTCACACATACAGCGATGCTTATAAATGAACTCCATTGTCTCCATGTCAGCCTCCTCCCTGCACTTTAAACAGCCACTGGCCAAACACAGATCCTTCTGTCTGTCTGGAATAACCAACTTCAAAAAGCCTTCAAAAACATTCACATCTGAAAGAAACAAAAATGTGACCACCACAGAGAACTAAGTGACACTTCTCATCTGTCTTTGTTTCCTTTGTCTGCTTCTGCCGTATGCTTTGTGTTTCTCTATTATATTTTATCCATTTCTGTTAGTTTTGTGTCACTCTTACTACAGGTAGACTAAGGGTAATACTTTGTTAGTAGTTAGGTTAGGCACAGCTTTTTGTCAGTTTGATGTAATGATTCAGTAGTAACTGAAGCACTTTCTCAGCCGTTTGGTTTCCAATAACATGGAGTCCCTTGTTGATGTAGACTGATGGGCGCGCACAAAAGCTTTAATCTGAAGAATCATGTAATTTCTCTGGTCTTGCACTGAAAGACTTGTGAGTCCAAACAAAAAACATGGGGCCAGCCGCACTGTCCGACAGGACGGACTCTGCTTACCATGTGCCATTTCTCATCTTTTTCTCCTTCTCTGCCACCGCAGCCGCATCGTCCAGCCTCAGCTTCGTCACCTGGCCACAGACGCTCTGGAGCACGGGCAGTAGCTCGGGGCCTGAGCTCGCCGCCTGCTCGTGTCCCTGCCCTTCCAGGAAGTGTGACATCATCTCCGCCAGCTGGGCGTGGCTCACTAGAGATATGAGACCACATTGTAAACTGGTCAGCTGCTTATTTTTTTCACGCCTATTAAAACTTCTTTTCAGGACTGCACTGCATCTTTCCAGAGTCTTTCCGGATCACGATACACTTGACTCATTTGATCTGAAAGAAATGAAGATCTTTACTTATGTTGTCGGTGTTGACACCAGAAGCCGGCAGGTTGGAGGGGGAGGAGGAGGTCGAGCCCTCTGACGTCACTCCGTTCTGAGCAGGAGGAACTTCAGCTGCAGGACTGACGGAGTCCACTGCAAGCTGGGGCTGCTTTCTGATGGCTGCTGGGGAAATGCTGACTCCACCTGCTAAGGCAGACAAAGCTCCTCCACCCATCAGGAGAGGAAAGAAGCTGCCCAGAGAGCTGGTCTGGTTCTGGAGACAAACGCACAGCAACAGACGACATTACTTTGGCAGCTACCATTTCTGTGCTGTACAAAGTGATTTCCAGTTTCTGTCATGGCAGTTTTTAAACGACATTTAACAATTCAGATGCCAAAAAGCACAACATTAATGAGCCGCACTGTCAGACTGACAAACACAAAGAAAGCATGTTGGTCATTTTGTCACGCTCAGGAGGGAGGGAACTCGAACATCACAAACGTCAGATCGTTGATAAAACACTCCTTTAAGTACTGCTAAGTAAGTTGATTTTGATCGTAATCAATCTGAAACCTTATGGCACTCTTAGTTAAAATGCTCTTCAGTGAAGTGAAATTCTAGCGAGTTGTCGTTAACGAGTTAAAACATGTAATCTGTCAGCATGGTCCTTTAACTCGTGTCACTGATGTTGTGATTCCTCTCCATCGCATGCCCAGGCCATTTAAGATAACACGAATCTCCCTGCCTCTTTACTCCCACCTTCTGCTGGAAGTGCACCATGTCCATGAGGTTCTGGGCTCCTGGTGAGAGGTTCATTCCCATCTCCTCAACCAGACACTGCACCTGCTGCATGTCAATGCCAGGGCCGTGGGCCGGGCCGGGCCGGAGCTGCTGAAGGCCCACGACGATTCGACACACCAAAACACTGCTTCTACCGGCCAGGGAGAGCAGCTGGGAGTCGGAGCAGAGGAGGACAGCACCAGACGGATAAAGGAACTCAACACCATCACATAAAAACATAAAACTGGATGAAAGAAACTGTTAAAGGGATTTACATGTGTGGAGTGTCATTATAATATGTCTTTTGTCTAGTCTTTTTTTAGTTTATACATGTGCAGACCCAAATGAAGAGGACGCAAGAGAGTCACATGCTCTGTGAGTCTGGACTGACGTCTCTCTGAACTCACCTTCACCTCACAGGCTGAGGACAGCTGCTCCAGGACCAGCTCTTTCTTGTAGAAGGGCCCTCTGTCTGGACTGAAGAGAAGAGACAGCACTTCAGTGCCCCACGAGACGTTCATCAAACTGAGACTCTATTAGCAACTTGTCTGGATGTTGCCAGACTGCATCCCGGGCTTGAAACTAAATGCTGCGGTGGCACTTTCGGGCATTATATGCTCAAAAGTTTCAGGGAAGCTGCACCATCAGCCCCTGTCCCGTTTTCAATTAACTGTTAAACTGAAATGTTTAAATGTTGCACGCATATCAAACTTTAGTACAATTTAAGCCTGACTTAAGTTGGTCTTAAGTGGAGACAGACAGATAGACTCATGTACATGGATGAGAACATCACCGATCATTTCTGTAACCTCGACCTCATCTTCATCAATTTTGTGTTAAAGTAAAAAAATTATTAAAATCAGTCTGCACTAAGTATGCAAGTACTGATACCTGTCTGGCTGGACGCGGTCGTCTCTCTCCCCGCGTACTGTCCCGCAGTATTCTCCCATCTGGTTGTACACCTCCAGGGTTCGGGCCTCGCTCACGACCAGCAGGCGGCTGATGGCTGATGAGGTGCTACTGCAGAGCGTCAGAACACAAGGAGAACCTTCCTCTGTCTGCTCCAACAGCACTGGGCTTCCCCTGTGAGGGAAAGATTTGTGTAAAACATGTCATTCATCAGCAAGTATCTCTCATCTACGCCCCTTCCTGTCCTTAGAGCAGAGGTGAAACACACTACAACACATCAAGTGGTTGAATCCAAACACTCAAGCCTGTTTTCTACAGGATGAGTGTTCACAAATCAACATTTTTCACAGCTTTAAAGCTTCGTACCAGTTTGTCTCGTCTCCTTTACACTGACTGAGCTCTTCTTCATGATTGTCCTTGAGGTGAACAGGAAGCAGGATATCAGCCAGGTGATGTCCCTGAGCATGACAGGCCCAAGCAGATCCAGACTTTACAGCAATGTCCACCATGATGCTGCCGAGGCCACAGGGGCTGTAACCTACTAGGAGAAGTAGGAAACAACCTAGGAGACAAGCGTGAATAAGAGCAAGTTAGGAGACAGGTTAGGAGACATTTAGGAGTTCTGAAACAATACTGGACAAAGACAAAAATAAGAGGTGTAAGAGGTTACGTTTAATGATGTAGGAATGTTTTGACTAATATCATTATTTTAAACCGCAAATCAAGACTTTGCTACAACAGCAGTAACTGTATATAAACAGTATAGCTTGGTAATATTAAGCCATAACGCTTTTATTACCTTTTCCTGAAATAAGCTTCAGATGAAACCGTTGATTAGCTTGTTTTCTTCGGATCAATCAATTTTCGTCTTCGCATTTCTTCAGACGTATTTTAAAAACTACGGATTTACTCGATTCGCGGCTATAACTAATGATAAGACTGTGAATTTTGAGTCACTAGCTCGATTTGGCTAACGCTAAATCCAATGCATCGCACTTCAGCTGCCGTATAGCAGCACGCGACAGGATGTTGTGGTGTGACGTCATCAAGCGGCGACTCAAGAGATGTCAAACCGGGCTGTGTCACCATTTTGGTAAATGAGTAGTTTTTTTTAAGCGCGACAAATACCTTTTATGTGCTGAGTTTCATGAGAATTGTATGTCGTGTTGTTTAAAAGCTTACGACATGTTCACAACGTAGCGAACGGAAATGCAGCAAGTTATATCGTGCTTGAACAGTAGCCACGTCGTGGTCAACAGCTAATCGTTGCTAGCAAGCTTGGCGACTGAAGTTGTGCTTTGATGCTTCAATCACATTAGAATTTATCCTCTCTTGGTTTTAGGATATCATATCTAAAATAGTGGCATGGATAATGGAATTATGGCTCTGACAGGTGTTTTGCCGCAGGTCATGGACTTCACGGAGTGCTACGGAGACACCGTCTCCAGTGTTGCCGCTGCGGCTCGCTCAGGCAGCACGAAGCTTGTGAGGCGGCTGATAAAGAGAGGTTTCCGAGTGGACTGTCGAGACAACCGCGGCTGGACCGCCTTGCACGAAGCGGCGGCCGCTGGCAGTAAGGAGTGTGTGCGGGAAATTCTGTCTGCTGCCGGTGGTAAGAAAGGATATTATACAACAAAAGGCTCTAGTTCTCACGTTTTAGAAGCAGGACTGTTGGGGTTTTTCCCTGGATAGATGACTGGATCATTTACACGATATTATTATATGAATATTATTAACATAAAGTCAGCATTTCATTTTCAATATAATGGCTGTTGTCAGTACTGGTGTGTTATGACAACATTTCTACTAACAGAAAAGCGGCAAATGCTCAAATTTGAGAAGCTGCAGCGTGATAATGATCAGAAGTTTGGCGTGACAGTAAGCAAAATGTTTGCTGATTAATTTCATATTGAATTCTTTTCCCTTAGCGGCTTTTCTTAGATGTCAAATATGTAGTACATGTAGACACAGCTTTCCTCTTTTGTTTTCTGGCTGCCAGCAGCAGGCTCATCCCGTGGCTGCCGTGCTTATGTGAACTCACTGACACATGAGGGGGAATCTGCATGTTACCTGGCAGCGAAGGGTGGACACCTGGCCGTGGTGCGATTCCTCCTGAAAGCACATGCCAACATCAACCAGCTAACAAATGACTTGTCATGTCCTTTGTATGGAGGTATAACACTTACACGTGTTCAAACTGGTGTTACTGTGTTTTCTGGCCAATTTTTATTTTGTTTTCACCTTTGTATGCAACTCTGCCCAAATAAATTTCCTCTTTTGGATAGTAAAATTAAATTGAACCTGACTGGATTATTTCTATCCCTCTAACTGTTTTTCAACAGCTGTAGACGGTGGTTACAAGGAGGTTGTGGAACTGCTGATCAGTAAAGGTGCGGAGGTCAACAGGATGCACACCGCGTCCTGCTGGACCTGCCTTCATCAAGCTGTCTATAAGGTAATAATGGCTCACAAGCATACATGCACAACTCTGTGAGTTACAAGATACAAGATAGGTTTATTTGTCACACACACCATTATACATGTTACAATGTGCGGTGAAATTCTTTTTTTCCCTGCTACCAAAAAATAGGTAAGTAGAATAGAATGAGTAAAATTAAATATTATAAAATAGAAACCTTATAAAAATAATAAAATTAAAAATGTGAAAATGTGCAGTTTTTACATGTACAGTATATACATCTAAACGAGTTGAATCGCAACTTATAACGTACATATTCTTTAATTCCTAAAGGGTCACAGTGAAATTGTGCGCATACTGGCCAGTGTGTGCAACCTGGAGGCAGTAGATGATCACAAGATTTCCCCTCTTTTTGTGGCTGCACAGTATGGACAGCAGGAGTGCCTGGAAATCCTTGTTAAGGCTGGTAAATAACTGTGTGTCTACATACCCTTATGTATGCATATACAATGCACTCACAGAGCTAAGTACAGCTTCGATTGCATGCAATTCAGTGTTGGTCAGAGACCAAGATCCTCCAGCAGAGTTCTTTTTCTTGTGTACTCCTTCAACTGCTTTGTTTTACCCCCCCATTAGACGGGTAATTGAGTAAAATAAAATGCACAATGAAATGTGTTGGGATTTGGTTTTCACTTCAGGTGCCAGTGTGAACACGCAGGCAGCTGATCTGGCCACACCGCTGCTGATCGCCTCTCAGGAGGGCCACCAGGCATGTGTGGATTTCCTGTTGGACCATGGGGCAGATCCCAATATAGCCTGCAGTCTTGACTGGCCCCAGCTTCCCATTCATGCTGCTGCTGAGTTTGGCCACATTGGGTACTGAATTATGTAGACGATTAAATGTCAGAAAATACTGAGAACCCAAAGATGTTATATTTTCAATCATATTAAACAGGGAAAACATTGGAGTAGCTGGAAACAGAAATCATTTTTCTTGATTTTATTTGTCCTTCATGCAAATGAACCTTGTTTTTTCCCCTAAGCCTCTGTGATCTTTTTCAATCCAGTATCCTCAGGAGGCTGATAGCAGTTACAGATTGTCTGTGTGACCATGGTGACAGTATGGTGAGTCCGCTGTACATGGCTGTCAACAGGCATCAGAGCAAGAGTGTCGAGATGCTCTTGAGGGAAGGTTATAGCCCAGATGCTCAGGACTGCACAAGCACCCTGGGCCTCCGTTCTCCACTCTCCTTCGCCTTGTATCACTCATCCAAGAAACCATACAGGTTTGTGAGAAAGTAGATTTGACCTCCTCGCACACTCCCAAGAATATAGATAAAATGAAACAGACAGATTTGTCCCTGATTTTGAATAAAATCTCTTCCAGCGAATCAGTGAGGTTGCTGGTAGCTGCAGGAGCCAGTTTGAGCGAGGAAGACTGGATTTATGCCTTGGCCACTGACCAAACGGACCTGCTGCAACTGATACTTAAGCACAGATGGATCTCTCAACCGGAGACTTTGACCACGGACAGTTCTATACCACATCACCAATTGAAAACTATATTGAAGCTGCAGGAACTTAGGGAGCTGCTCTGTGTGGCACAAAACCAAGTACATTTTGCAGCCTGCTGGCTTCCTCTGCTTCTGAAGGCGGGACTGGAACCGACTTCGCTGCTTCAACCCCGTATGTAAGTCTGTCTTTTCACTCTGTCGCTCTTTGGTCAACTATCAGATGGCTGTATTTGATTCATTTCTTTCTCTCCTCAATGCTTTTTAGGTTGGAACAAGCAGACAGTGAGGTATTGAATTACCTGCTAGAGTTTGTAAACTGGTCGACTCTGCCTGCACCTTTAAAACACATTCTGGATCGGAGACGTGCAGAGAAGACTTGGCAACCATATCCACAGTTTGGTACATTGACAAAATATACACTCCGGATTTGCTTTTGCTAATCTGTTGTAAACTTTGAATGAAGGCAGTTTTAATGATCTCTTTCTTTCTCCTCGCTTCTCTTTAGACTCTATGACCTCTCTTTCCCACATCTGTCGGCTGCAGGTTAGATTAATGCTGGGACCAGATCTACTGATGAGGACCGATGCAGTCCAGCAACTCCCTGTTCCCTCCACACTTTATGGCTTCCTCCAATTCACTGACATCCGGGAACCTTCCTACAAACACTCACTGCCACCGCCACCACCACAGCCACTTTAAAATTGTATACAGGGATGCCATAGTACACATCAGCACAGACATGTTTTTATAATCCCATCCAGTTTTCCCTTGTTTGTTGATTTAAGTTAGTTAAATTCTGATTTTTGCACACTGACAGTTTCATGTATGTGTTCTGTATTAGCTTCTTACAGCTCCTCATAGGAGTCATTTTCAGGGCTGCACTATTCTGTCCTGTGGAAATATTTTGGATGATTTTTGCATCCTTTTACACACACCTCCCCAGCATTGTGCATGTTTATTTTATATATCTTTGCAGAGTGGAATCACAAGAAATTAGAATATAATTTCTCTGGGTTTGAATAAAGCCTGACTGCACGGGCGGGTCAATGTGGTCTAAAAAGACGGACACTAAACAAGATGACCTAATGATCCGTTTAAAAAATGTTGCACTCATTTGCATATTGTAATATACGTATGCGTATTGTACTTTCCTGTTTCTCCTGGCCAGTAGCGTATTTAGTGTAAAGATTTTATTTTTTTTAAATTCAAGTTAACAAATTTCAAAATAAAATTGTTTGTATATATTGCTAAGTTGGCGTTATGACAATAAATATCATTTGGTCGAAACGTGATTGGTGCAAACCGGCGTCATTAACACGCAGGTCTGATCTGATTGGTGAACGTCCCACTTTCTGTCTTTGACAGGGGAAAGTAGCGACGCTAGAAATAAGGCTGTCGGTTTAGGGCTTGACTTGACATGAAACCACGTCTGTAATGTAAGGATATTAAATCACAAATTGGGCAAAGATATGTCTTAATGTATTTCATACGTGAGTATATTAATGTTTGCGTTTCTCAGTGCATATGTGTGTTTGCTACAGGATATCTGCTGTGTTGCTGTAGCTTGCTAGCATGTTTCCTTTGCTCTTGCGCATTCACAGCGCGTTAGCTCGGACGACACAAGCATCTCATTTCTGGCTGTTAATTTAGCGCGCAGCCACGCGTTTTCGGCTGACCCTAGCTCCACTTTTTCTAATTTCCAATCAAACCAAGAAGACAGGGCTTCTCGAATACAAACAAACAGTAGGATGACACGCTGAAATGTCCTTTGCCAGCATACCACATAGCAGGTTAGCGAGAGTTCATAGGCTAACGTCAGCTAGCGGTTAATGAAAACTGGCTGAAAGCTGATTGGACAGGTACCTCAGGTAAAGCCACTTCACCAAGGTGGTCAAAGTGCGGTCGTCAATACGGCCACGGGATTTCAGCCAGTGATTCACAGCATCGCCGTGAGCTGTGCTGAAACAGCGGGTTATTCTCACGAAGCTGTCGCAGGAAACGCGACAGCTTGCCGTCTCAGTAAAGGTAGTTAAGGGAACTAGTTATAAAGATGATGTTTAATCCACCTTTGTAGTGCATAAACACAACCATAAACTGTATGGAAAAAGGTTAAGTGTTTCAAAACATACATAAACGCAAGGTGTTCCTGCTGTTATTGTTGTTATTTTGTTCAGTACAGCTTCAGTTATAAAAACTTTTGAACTGAATCTGAAGATGTGTTTTGAAACTCTGAGACAGATTGACAGGAAGAGCCAGAATTCAAATTCAGATCGACACTTTTGTGGTGGAACACACAGGCCTGCTGTGGGCAGTCATGACTTTTTTGTCATGGTGGAGCAAAGCATCCACCCAAAGCAAACATCTTGCTTGCAGTAATTCTGCTCTGAAGGGTAGATACTCTAACAAAATAGTCTCCTATAAGTTCATGTGCCCGAAGTCCTGAAATGTGTGCTTGTGTACTATCCGACATGTTAGGGAAGGATGATAGATTTAAAAAAAAAACAGATGCACACCGATTTTTGTCTAGGTCACATAATCAGCTAATTGTATGTATGTGCTAATTAATGTCCAGGATGTAAGTTTATCATTTGCTCTGGATTTCTTGGTGGAATTGGCAGCTGAGGCCAGCATTAAGGAGACGACTTCTTGTCCGCACGGCATCCACATGAGGCATGCTGGAGGTATGCAGCCCACCTACAAGAGAGATGCCGGAGTCTGGCACCAAACAAGAAGTCTTCTCTACAAGAATCTGCTCATCAAATGGAGGACAGAGCAACAGAGTCTTCAGGTGCTTAGTTTTCAACAGACTGACAAGCTTGAGGTCAGGGTGGAGGCTGGTTGCTGCTGCACGCTCCATATTCTGTCTGGTTCTCTGAATAAGCTTCTCTCTCTGCGTTTAATTAGCCATAAGCCACCCAAACGTTTGGCCCTTGTTAAAGCAATACATACGCAATATAAATTTTGCTTTTGTTCTTTGTTGGACCATACATTATTTATTTTGCTTCATGTCGCACTGACGCATTTTTAATGTCTCTGTCTGTCAACTTTTCAGCACAGGGTGACATACTGCAGCTTCCTTAGCTGTGAGTAATACAGCTTGTTTATGTCGTGTTAGAGGTGCCAGCTGTTTGTCTCTGGATGCTTAAGCTAACTGGAGACCAGATAAATCCTGTTATGCTTTGCTCAGTGGGAAGTGGAAAACAGAACCCGGCTTTGTTGGTTTGCAAGGAAAATCTATGATATTTGGGAGGACAGAGTTTTTGCTAAATGACATTTTAAGTTCTGCTGTGGTCACAGATAATCCCAGGTGAACCAAATCCAGTCTGAGTTTTCCCTGCCTAACCACAGCAGTAGATTTTTATTTCTCAGTCTAAAGCTGTTTTTAAAACCAGAGAAGCTCCTGAATCAGCTCTTGATGTGCTAACGGCTCCAGATTTATTGTTGCAATTCACCATGTTGCTCAAGGTCAAACTGTGACATGTTGTTTATGGCTCGTATTATTTGTTATGAGGTTTGTTCTGCCCTTTCAAACCCTTTCAGGACCCTCCAAGACATTAGGGTCAGTGACTACAGTGCTTATGTGAATGAGGAGCAGAAGGTGAATGTAAAAGTGGTAGTTTTAGTATTGATTATTATTTCTTTCAGTGATTATGTGTGTGGTAGGATTAATTTAGAGTAGGAATTTCCTCCAAGAATGACCTATAGAAAACGAAAACTATGTGTGATGTTTTCCATGTGCTCGTATCTATCTGTCTGCAGGAATTGATCCTACCTCTGCTACTGTTGGGTCTCTTGATACTCATCAGCGTCCTGAACCCTCACGTTTATTATGGAGGCATCAGCACCACGGAGCTGGAGTTTGAGGAGCAATTCTTTAAGGGCCTGGGCTACACGCCAATCACGAACATCACCAGCCACATCATGGAAGAGGTGGCCCAGGAGATGCGTAAGAGCTCAAAAACCATTTGATCCTTTAAATTCACTTACTGTATAAGACATGGCTGTTGTTTGAAGGAAATCTGACCAACTGGTCAACTCTTGGTGAAGAACAAAGTTCAGGAGACTTGGATCTCTAAGGCAGAAACATTTAATGATGCTCAGTGTGGCTTAGGCATAACAACACAAGTGAGACTCTGTGAGGTCTGCCATGTGTCCCATATTCTTCACTTCTAAGTGACGTCCTACTACACTGATAAGGTAGTTATGCACACCTAAGTCACTTTGTAATTACCAGCTCACATTCACTACATTCTAAAATGGAGTCAGTCTGTTTCTCTGTCAAGTCTGGGACAAAGTTGGATATCTGGTAACCTTGGTTGCTAGGATACGGGGCCGCTCTGTCAGTTCATCTACCGTCAGCTGTCCTCCCCACCACTGGCAGCCCAGTCCCGTGAACTCAAGTACCCCTTCATCAGCACCACCATTAATGTTCCAGATGTGTTCATTTGAATTCATTTCAAAGTGTTGAAATTGTACTCATAGAAAAAATGTGACAGAGGAACTGAAAGCTACAAGATTATGGAACACCATATATTCTTGGTTTTTGACTCTTTTATCCTCCTCCTCGTGTTCTCAGAAATGCCGCATGGTCTGGAGATGTTTGCCAGTGAGGAGGACTTGGAGAACGCCAGCCTGTATGAGCCTTCCACCTACGTCGGCGTTGTGTTCACGGACAGCTCAGCCATGTCTTACAGACTGCGCTTCCCCTACAACCAGCTGCCCCTACCCAGCGATTACACAGAATCTTTTGGTAAAGTCTGATGGGATTTTCTTAAACAGCGTTCAGACCCCCCCCCCCCCATCCCCCATTTATATTCCATAACTTGTAGACTCCCACCAGTTTACAGGCTGTAAACTTTTGGCATATGCTGAACACTACCTGTCTGAGACCTTTGTGTGTCCTGTGCCTTCCCTTTAATATTTAAAACTGGCCACACAGTGCAGAAAATGCCAATTTCTGGTTTATTATTATTTAAGAATAACACTGCAGAAGAAGCTTTGCTAACATGTTGCATATTAGTTGTTGTGAAAAAGAAAACGTTTGGAACCATCACAACTGCTTCAAACTGTTTTTCAGTAAATGTTGAAGCAGAGGGGGGGTTTCTTGCACAGCTTCACCGTCCTCCAAGATGCATGGTGAAGAGGAAAAAGTTTAAAGAGGTCAAAACTGCAGTTAACACGTGTAGTCTGTAGAATAGTTTTATTTGTACAACACACAACAACTCACATTCATCAGAAACTGGAAACTAGAAGGGCAGCATCAGAGAAACCATCAGTCAGGCAGGCTTAATCAGGCAAATTTGTTTTCGATTAAATGTAAGCAAGATGTTCTCCTACCACAGCTGAAATATAAAGTGTCATTGTGCTTGTGCCCCTTTAGCCAACTGTTTTACCAGCTCGGTGAACTGCAGAGCGGCTAATTACTGGTACAAGGGCTTCATCCGCCTCCAGTCTCTGATCGATGCAGCCATCATCCAGGTGAGCCAGAGAGCAGCGCAGTGTTCCCCGTTCGACCCTAAAGCAGTGCTGTCCAAAACTCCCACTCACACCGTCCTGAGTGTTGTTCAGGAAACGGCAAAGAAAATGCTGGTTCTTATTTAAAGGAAACACCCTCAGTTCAGTTCCCTACCCAGTACATGTCATATTTTTGAGGACAAATGCTAAAATGTTGTGACATTTGTGGTTAATTCTAAAATGGCAAAGATAGTTTAAGAAGTGATTTGTTGATTATTTTATTGTCTGACGGAAAATTTACAGTTTTTACAACTTTAAAGTTGTTTTCACAAAGATGGCTGCCTCGTTGAATCTGAGGATTTGCAGATTTTTTTTTTCTTCTAGTTGAGTATCATCGTGTCTCAGATATCTTTCGGAGTGTTAGTCAAATAAAACAAACAATTAAATCCCTTACCTTGGACTCTCTAAACTTATATTATACTGGGCATGTTTCACATGTATTTTCAGTTAAAAAATAGCTGATAAATGAATCTGTAATGAGGATGATTGTTGCTCACAGTCATAGTTTGACACAGTCTGATGTGCTGTTGGTTTGTCTGTGACGTGCAGATGCAGACAAAGCGTTCAGTGCGGAGCGAGATGGACCTGAAGGTAATCATGATGGGTCAGCCAGGCTCTGTGGAGGTGCAGAAATTCCCCCACGCCCTCATCTCCATCTATCTGGTCCTGGCCTTCACTCCCTTCGTCACCTTCCTTATTGTCAACGTGGCAGCTGAGAAGGAGCATCGCCTCAAAGACACCATGACCATGATGGGGCTCTACGACACGGCGTTTTGGTGAGAGAGAAGAGGGCATCACTCGCCGTAGCGTCACACTCTTAGCAATCTGTAAAAACCTGATTCCTGCCTGCTTGTTGTTCATATGGTTCAGGTGTTTATGTTGTACCACAGGTTGTCCTGGGGTCTCCTGTATGCTGCTCTGGTGACCATCATGTCCATCCTGATGTCCATTATTGCTACGTACACAGCCCTGTTCCCCAACAGTGACTTCTTTGTCATCTTCTTCCTCATCTTCCTCTATGGGATATCATCAGTAAGTAGAGCTGTGAAGGTGGCAAAGTAAACCCCTAAAGGGTCACTTCACCCAAATTACATTAGTATCTTCTCTCTCACTCCCTCTCTTTTTTCTCTAATAATAATAATGAAAATATTTGTTTATATATTTGCCTTCTCCCACCTATGACTGCTTTCTTCTTCTTTGTCCCTCTCTCTCATTTCACAGATCTTTTTCTCCTTCATGCTGACTCCGTTATTTAAGAAGCCCAAGTTTGCCAGCACAGTGGGCTCCATGCTGACGGTTTTGTTTGGCTGCCTGTCACTGTTCACTGTGCTGATGAAGGACTTCCCACAGCCGCTGGTCTGGCTTCTCTGCCTGCTCTCCCCCAGTGCCTTCTCCATAGGGATTGCACAGGTAACACACACACACACACACACACAAACACAGAGCCACACCTCCACACCTCGCTCCTCTGGTCATCTCGGAGTAATGAAGTGCCAAACTGGCCAAGAATAATGCTGCCTCCTAGGATCCTTCAAAGGGTTCATATCCATCAAACATAATTTGTTTTACTTTAAAGCGCTTTGTATAATTTTTGCTACACACCTTTATGAAAGCTTAAAATATTTCTTTCTGGATAGTGCTAGTTGAGGTTGGTCATACTGCTGGCTATAAAATACAAATTTTGTAAGTAAAACAATCATTAAGTAGCCCAGAGGAAGTGGCTTACTGTCCGTTGACCACAGGTGCTCCTTACTCTGGTGTTTGTGTATTGGAAGAATGATGCACAGTGTGGAGGCTAATAACGGTGGCTGTAGATGGCTGATCTGTAAGTGTGTGTTTAGGTGGTTTACCTGGAGGCCCAGGGAGATGGAGCTGTGTTTTCCTCCCTGGCCAACGGCCCACATCCTCTTTACGTGCCCCTACTCATGCTGGTTGTGGACTGCATCCTCTACCTTTTGTTGGCTGTCTACCTGGACCAGGTGCTGCCTGGTAAGTACACACACACACACACTAAGCTACCATTGTGGAGTATTACCATTATGAGAAATATCTGTCACATTTTGCCTGAAATGCAGGTGAGTTTGGTATGAGGAGATCCTTGGTGTACTTCCTGAAGCCATCGTATTGGTCCAAGCGCAGAAAGCACTATGTTGAAGTGAGCTCAGTATACGAGGCGGAGTTGAACGGCACTCCTGGTGGGGACGAGTCTGTCGAGCCCGTGTCACCCGAGTTCAGAGGGAAGGAGGCAATTCGGTAAAATTTTGAACAATTTTTTAACTTTGGGTTAGTAAATAAAACAATGCAGTTGTAGCATATCAAGCACAATATCTGTATCTGACATATCTATTCAGAACATTTGATATTGAAGCAGAGGGAATCAGTGTGAAGCTCAGTTTTTTAAAAGCCTGGCTCTGCTTTGTTCTTGGTTCAATGCCAACCCTCACTGGTCCACTGGTCCTGACTGAGCAGAGCCTGTGGGACCAGCCTGTAGCCTGAGATCTGCTGCTCACTCTAACACTGGTTCTGTATGTACGCTTCTTTCCTTTCTGTCGTATTTCTTCCTCGGTGCTCATTTGCTCCTCCTGTGGCAGCATCACCAACATCCACAAAGTGTACAAAGAGAAGAACAACGTGGTGGAGGCTCTGAGAGGTGAGAGTCCTGAGCGCTTTGTTCCCACAGTAAGTCTCAGTTTGACTTCACTGTGTCAGATTACTGTGGAATATCTGTTGTCCCATTAGAGAGAAGTAAATTAAATTGGGAATTTCAAAGTGCAGGCCCCCTGAAATACCCAATTTTCTTTTGTGTTTTTGAGGATCCCACAAAACAGTTTTTATGCTTTAGAACTTCACCGCAGTTTGTTTGCACTAACACCACTCCCTCTCATCATCCATTCTGTAGCCTGCTCGACCACTGCTGTCTGTCTCTTTCTTACTGAGCTGGAGAGTAACTTTGAACAGTGTTTTTACAAGCAGCAATGGACAAAGCCTGAACAAATAGAGACTTTTAAATAATAATAAAATTATCTTCCACCTCCAGGCTGACGCTTTAGTCAGTCTCAATGTTTACACTGTCTGTGTTGGTGGAGGGAGGGCATCAGCGCTGTAGACTACATCACTAATCAACGGCTGAGTGGGAGTTTACAGTTTAAAAATTCAGAAAACAATGCAGATGAAGTGGCTCTTTAACCTGAAAAAAGCATGAGTTTGTTTAATACAAAACAAGTCAGTGTGCTCTGGGAACGACTGATTGCAGGCAGAGCATTAGTGCAAAAACAGTAACCAAAATGTAGTTTTACCACAGGTTTTATTTTTTTATTAAGAAGAAACATGGTTTCTACGTGTTCCTTCTTAAACCTCATTTACTCGATCATGCTTCGTTCTGTTGCTCTGCCTACGCTTGATTGTCACCGCTGAAACGATATGTGTGTGACCGTTCTTCCTTTAATGTGTATTTCCTGATTGGTTCTCATGATGCCTTTACATCCAGGTTTGACATTTGACATCTATGAGGGCCAAATCACAGCTCTGCTGGGTCACAGCGGGGCTGGAAAGTCCACCCTCATGAATATCCTGTGTGGCATCTGCCCGCCCACGAACGGCTCGGCGACCATCTACGGCTCCCCTGTAGCAGAGATCGCTGATGCATCAGAAATGAAGCAGCTGGTGGGAATTTGCCCTCAATTCAACATCATCTTTGATGTGCTCACGGTGGAAGAACACCTGCGGATATTCGCTGCCATCAAAGGGATCCCGCCGGCGGACATCGATACTGAGGTATGAAATGTTCAGTTGCTTGTTGATAAAAACGACAAGTTCAGTACACAGCATCCTGACAGCAGAGTTCACGTGACTGGGAAAAACTTGATGTGATATGAATTTTGAATGCAAAGATGTGACAGGAAGTGCCAGATATTATGGAAGCCTGTTCACCAGTGCCATTAAGGCATTCAGAAACATTTGGGAAACAATTAAACCAATGCATCCTTTTCCTCTTTTCACTTTACTGTCTATCATGTTAAACATTTTGTCTAAAAGTCCTTGAAGTCATCGCTATGATGTTTTTTAGTTTTCGATGCCGTATTCAGTAACACAGTGTGAAATTGTTTTTGAAAGAAAGTGACGGTCAGTCTGTTGATCCTTGGTGTGATTGCACTTCTTTCTGATAGGTGACCAAAGTGCTGAAGGATCTGGACCTGGAGAAGATCATGACTGCTCAGGCCAAGAACCTGAGTGGAGGCCAAAAGAGGAAACTCTGTGTGGGCATTGCCATTCTCGGAGATCCCAAGGTACCTGCAGCTTGGAAATTAAATGTTTGCTTTTTTAAACCAAAGTTAATGTATATGCAGGTTTCTCCATCAGAGCTGCAGCTTAACTACCCTTGACTAGGAATAAAGGCTGGTTGTAGCTTTTCCCACTGAAGACAAAAGCCAGATGTTTCAGGGTGTCATTGTGGAGTAAGGAAGTCTCAGAGTTATCGGTAGCTCGGTTACCAGTCCTGACGGGATGACTTCAGCTTGGGCCCCTTCTGAGCAGTTGGCATCATGTTTGTTCCCGTCAGATCCTGCTGCTGGACGAGCCCACGGCAGGCATGGATCCCTGCTCCAGACACCAGGTGTGGTCGCTGCTGAAGAGCCGCAGAGCTGGCAGAGTCACTGTCCTCAGCACGCACTACATGGACGAGGCTGACATTCTTGCTGGTATGAATTTTCTGTGTGACTGAACATTAGAAGAATTTTCTGCATTGCGAAGTGCATCGCCTGCCATCGAGCTGCTTTTCTACTCTGACCTCTGACATTATTCATGTCAACGTTTGAGCGCTGATAGTTGCTCTTTGCCGATGTATCATGAAATAGTTTCCTGCCAGCTTCAGCCTGAGAATCACAGAATCTCTACCTGATCTGTTTTTGTTGTTTTTCTTTTGTCCAGATCGTAAAGCCGTGATCTCTCAGGGGCAGCTGAAATGTGTTGGCTCTTCTTTGTACCTTAAGATCAAGTGTGGTGTTGGTTATCATCTCAGGCAAGCAGATTTTACTTCGACTCCTTACATAGTTCACTTTGTCAACTTTCAAGTACCAGAAATCTCATCATAATAATACTTATGGTTCTGCAAATCCGCAGTTCACTTTGTACCTCAGTTATCGGGCACATGAAGAAGAAACAGTGAAAAACGTCTGGGTTACAAATTCTACAAGAAAAATTCTGATGACGTGAAAATGTTTTTTAAAAAAATATTTCAGTAGACGTTATTGTTTTGCTAAAGTTTGTCATGGTTTGTAATTCCTCCACCCTTGACGACCACATGAGTTTTAGGTGTTTTTTTCATTTTTTTCCTCTGTCACAGAATGTCAATCAGCAAGCGATGTGAAGCTGAAAAGATCACATCACTGGTCAAGCAGCTTGTTCCCAAGGCAAAGTTGTCTCGACAGCACGAGGCGGAGTTGACCTTCACTCTGCCTTTTGAGAGCGTGGACAAATTCCCAGGTCAGATCTAAACACAAATTACATCTCTTCAGTGACTCAGCTTCAACTGCAACAGCAGTGGACCAGCAGCAAGTACTCATTGATTTGTCTTTCATAGGCTTGTTCTCGGAGCTCGACTGTCAACCCGATCTGGGAATTATTAACTATGGGGTTTCCATGACAACACTAGAGGACGTTTTTCTTCGTTTGGAGGCTGAGGCTGAGGTGGACCAAGCTGGTGAGTGTGTTACCAAAGCAGCGTGCAGTATTGTTACATTAGAAACAATCCCAAACTAATCCCCAGCTGAATAAAAGGACGTCGTCTGTTTCATGTCCTCAGACTACAGCGTGTTTAATCGCGAGCAGGCGGAGGACGAGTGTGACAACGCCTCTCTGGACGACGCCGACCAGCAGCTGCTGTCGTTCTCAGACGGCAAGTCTGACGTTGTGTCGGGTCATGCGCTGTGGCGGCAGCAGTTCAGCACCGTGGCCTGGCTGCACATGCTCAACATGAGGCGGGAGAGAAAGGCTTTTGTTTACATGTGAGTGTTCAGGGACAGAATCACAAGCGATCAACTCAGTGAGTATGGAATATGTGTAGGAACCCTGTAATGTAAGATACGTTTTCCCTCTCTTAGCTCGACGCAGCTGATCTCACATCTCATTGAAAATGTCCATATTCTGCTATAGAATTATGAAGAATCAGCACTGACTCTGATGCTGTCTTTCCCTGCCGCCTGCCCTCTCTTGCAGTCTGGCTTTGTTCCTGGTGTTTGTTGTTGCAGTGCTGGTCTTGTCTCTGGCCACCGGAAACATCCAGATTCACACTCCAGAACGTCAGTTTCTGCCCATTTACCTCCTCAAAAGGAACCAGGCTCCCGGGAGATACACCACCAGCCTCCTGGTTCAGAACTCCTCAGGTGAGTGCGGATGGGATTCTGTTTTGGGACCAACTGGAACCTTTTCAGATTCATGTAATATGTGTATTTCAGTGTTGCAAGCTGTAAATGTTGTGATGGGACAGTAAATCTTAATCGATGAGAACGTGTCCTGTGGGTGCAGTTCTCCTTGATTGTGATCCTCTGAATGTTTCTATGCATTCTCCCTTTTGAACTCCTTACACTGCAGGTTTCTTGCGTGTGAGTGCTTTTTCTTTTGCTTGTGCCAACAGAATCTGACATCTCCGATTTCATCCATAACCTGGAGTCTCAGAACATCAAGGTGGAGATGATGAAACACGGCGACTACATGGCGGCGGCCCCGCACAGCGCTGCCATCAACGTAACAGGATCTAACAAGGTCACTTTTAACACTGGGCCCATCGAGTTTATTTTTTGATACCAGATACTTGATGAAACTGGAAACAAAGCATCAGCTGTGATCTCCAGCAGCACCTCAACCTCTCTAACACTTCCTGTCTGTCTGTCAGCAGGGCTTCAGGTACACTGTTGCGTTCAACAGCACTACAGTGCACTCTCTGCCTATGGCTGTCAATATACTGAGCAACGCTCTTCTAAGGGGTCTGAACGGGACTGGACAGATCCGAACCTGGACCAAACCGTTTGACTACGTGAGTATTTGACCGAGTTCCACATCAGATGGCACAGATCTCATCTACCCTGTTCATCTGTAATAAATGTCCACATTATGACGTTCCTCAGCAAATCCCAGACACTACGTCCTACGCTCTGGTGTACATAGAAGCCATCATACTGGGAATGCTGGCCGCTGGAATGCCAGCATATTTTGCAATGGACCACACCCGAGACAGAGAGGTAATCCCTTAGCTGTAGTATTTATTTCAAGAGAAGAAATGTTGCATTTGTTGTACTTTTGCTCCTTTTTATTTTCACCTGTGCTAACTTGTTTATTTGTTTTTTCCTCTTCAGATCAAGTGTCGCTCTACACTGCGCATCTCTGGCCTGGTACCATCAGCCTACTGGTGTGGCCAGGCAGCTGTGGACATCCCATTCTACTACCTCATCCTGTCCTGTATGACCATCATCCTCTTCTCCCTCCACACTGGAAACCTGCTCACCTCCAGCAACCTCACCGCAGTGGTTCGTGCCATCGTGTGCACCTGGCAGCTCACACATGCATTACACGAACTGATTATTCATTCCTGCAGTTAGCACTACTGCGCATATCCCTGATAATGTTTCCATTGCATCGCTTTTCCCTCTCAGGTCCTGTGCATCGTTGGCTTTGGTCCAGCTGTGATCCTCTTCACTTACGTATTTTCTTTTGGCTTCGCCCGGGTCCAGAGCAACAGGGATTTCTTCTCTGTCATCTCCATGATGGTGAGGCAAGATGCCTTGACGGGGCAAACGGAAAATTCTCTCCGAAAAATAAGTCCAAACAGCACAACAGCATGTGTTCCTGAAAGCATTAAGATGAATAACTGCGATGACAATAACATAAATAGGAAGTAAATCCCGTAAGTTTTAAATTCATACTTGAAACATGAAAGAGTCCTGCTTACTGACTGAGTGACTTGTGCCTCAGGTGTGTGTGGTGTCAGCCTCGCTGGTTCAGCTGTTGTTTGTGAACGATATCCTTGGACTGACCAGATACGTGCACAACATCTTGTGTTTCTTCAACCCTCTGTACCCTCTCATGGGCTGCCTCAACTGCATCACCAAGGTGGGATTTCAAGCAGCCAGTTGCTGGATTCTCAGTCTGCCTCTTCCTCTCTCTGTTCCAGATGTTCGGAGTCAGCTGACTTCCATTTTCTTTCATTTTACAGGCGACCTTCTTCCCCTCTCTGTATGAAGAGAACTTCCTGTGGAAAGACCTGCTCATTGCGGTTGTATCTGTACGTATCGGTCACAAAGTAACGACGGTAGAAGTGAGTGTTGTGCCCTCATACTGTGTGTGTGTGTGTGTGTGTGTGTGTGTGTGTGTGTGTGTGTGTGTTTTGGTGGTCAGCCATATCTCCAGTGCATCCTGCTGCTTTTCCTGCTTCGTTGGCTGGAGATCCGTTACGGAGGGAGGGCGATGAAAAACGATCAGTTCTGCAGGTGACGATCGCATTTCAAAAAGTTCACGTTGTCATAATGGAAGATTCTTTTGAATTCACATATCAACACACAAAACCAGATTTGACAGAATAACTTAAAAACGCTAATTAATTAATTTAAAAAAAAAACCTGCACAGGATCTCATCCAGCTCAAAGCCCAAAGTGGAGAGGAACCCAGAGGAAGGGCAGAACGAGGATGAGGATGTCCAGATGGAGAAGGCCAGAGTGAAGGAGGCCCTCACCTGCCAGTCCTGTGAAGAGGTGAGTGAAAATCTGGATGCAGAGCTGTTGTTTGTCTCAGGGGATGATCCACATCAGGCGTGGGCTGAAAACAGAGCAGCTTATGTAAACGGGAGCTTGGGACCTTTAAATTGCTGCGTTTATTGTGTTTCTTCACTGCATCTTGTCCACTCAGAGACCCCTGGTGGTTGTGAGTAACCTGAGGAAGCAGCACAAGGGCCGGAGAGAAGGTTTTTCTCTCACCAAGACGAGGAAACTGGCCACAAAGAACATCTCGTTCTGTGTTCGCAAAGGTACGATTGGTTAGAATGTTTAGGCGTGTTTGGGAGTGTTGAGACACAAGGTCGGCCGTAGTCTTAGGTGATTTGTAAATGCTGTTTCATCAGGTGAAGTTCTCGGACTGCTGGGCCCCAACGGAGCAGGAAAGAGCACCGTCATGCACATGTTGTCAGGTGACACTGACCCCACTGCAGGACAGGTACAGTACAGATAAGACCGAAAATACTGTTTCCTTCAACAGTCCACGCTGTTGGCTCACCGTCTGCTCCATCCAGGTTCTGATGGGGGACTACAGTACAGAATTTCGTCATGTGGACAATCCTTTGGAGCACGTTGGCTACTGTCCCCAGGTGAACCCTCTGTGGCCCAGGGTCACCCTGCAGGAGCACCTGGAGATTTATGCCGCCATCAAGGGCCTGAGAGGACAGGATGTACCCGGGATCATCAAACGGTGAGTCTGGCTTCACTCTCATCAGACCGTAAGAACAACCGGACCAACCGTAAATCACGTTAGCCATCTCAAACTGATAAGGATGACATCCTGTGACGTGAATATTCAGTGTGCGAGCAACAGGAAGTTGTGTGCCATTTTTACAATTCAGTCAGTAATTTGGAGAAGACGCAGGAAGACTTTGAGTTTCTGCTGTGATAATCCTGTAAAGGAAGTTGAAGTTGCTGACGGTTGTTCTGTGCCTGTTGCCAGTGTGGTGAGTGCGCTGGAGCTCAAGGACCACTTGAACAAACAGGCCAAGACCCTGTCAGCAGGACTCAAGAGGAAGGTGAGATTGTCAGAAAGACGCCCAGGAGAGACTTCCTGTCAGACTTCTACAGTTCAGCGTTCCATCGAGCCACAGCGATTGAATGTTTAACTCAGAATTCTGCCTGTCTGTTAAATGTTTGACTGTGGTGTCCGTTGGTTTACAGCTGTGCTTCGCTTTGAGTATGATCGGGAATCCTCAGATCGTTTTGCTGGACGAGCCGTCGTCAGGGATGGACCCCAAGTCCAAACAGCGCATGTGGTGAGACGTGTCCACCGTCTGTGTTGTCTGTGTTCCTGTGAAATAATGGGTTTCAGTTAAAAACACGAGATGCAAAAGTAGAAAATAAACAAGTGCTGGGAAAGCTGACTGAGAATTTAGCAACTTGTCCACAGCAGACTAAATCAGAAAACATCACAGCTTCTTTCTGATTGAACACGTTACGGTTTAGTCTTTGTTTTTACTCTCAGAAAGTGTTGCTTGTGTTGTGGCTCTTGGTGTTTTCCTTTGAGAGGTCACACAGGAGGTTCAGCCACGCTGAGGACGTCCTCCCTCTCGCATTGCAAACCTCTGACCTCGTGTCTCCTGTGTGCAGGAGGGCCATTCGTGCTGCTTTCAAGAACCGTCAGCGGGGAGCCGTCCTCACCACGCACTACATGGAGGAGGCGGAGGCCGTGTGCGACCGCGTAGCCATCATGGTGTCTGGCCAGCTCAGGTTGGTGCTCGCGTGCTCTGACGGAACTCGTTCTGAAAGAAGCGATGAAGAAGCGGGTCACTTAGGGCTCCGTCTGTTCTTCTCCACCAGGTGTATCGGCTCCATCCAGCATCTGAAGGGAAAGTACGGCCGAGGCTACAGTCTGGAGGTGAAGCTCAGAGAGGAGCTGATGGGGCTCCAGCAGGTGGCGCTGCTGCACAAAGAGATCCTGCGAATCTTCCCTCACGCGACCCGGCAGGAGAGGTGAGTCCGACTGAGCGAAGGTCGCCTCAGGATTCGGATCTGAGGGCCAGCGGCAGGCTAAAGGGAGGCTCACTGAGCCCCCGAACCGGACCGAAAACCCAGTTTAGAATCGAAATCGTGACACCCCATCAGAGAGCAGATAACGTATGCTGACTTTACAAAAAGGATAATAACGTTCTCATAACATAACGTACGCTGATGTGAGGGAAGACAGAAAAGCTCTGCTGAAGCCACATGTGATTCAGCTCAATGTGCTGCCTGATTTCCCTGCAGCTTCGCCACTCTGATGGTTTACAAGGTCCCCATGGAGGACGTCACATCGCTGGCCGAGGCTTTCACTCAGTTAGAGAGGGGTGAGTCATCAGACACACAGACTCACACACTCACACACACACACTCCTGCTCGCTCAGTCAATGGAATTTATCTTCTTGATCTTTTTGATCTTCAGCCAAGCAAAGCTTCAACTTTGAGGAGTACAACTTCTCCCAGTGCACGCTGGAGCAGGTAGGTGGTGAGAAAACAGCAGAGTCACGCAGACGTCGGCGTCCAGGTGAGCCGCAGTTCAGATCGGATGGCAAATGTTTTCTGTGCTGCAGGTGTTCATAGAGTTTGCCAAGGAGCAGGAGCAGGAGGAGGACGAGGTCGGCTCCCTCAGCACCACGTTCCAGTGGCGGCGGCTGCGGCAGGACGGCTCGGCTTCGGCCACCCACGCGGACAGCATCGTGCACCAACTCTGAGCCGACCGGGACCGACCGGGTTTCAGCGCCTGGCGGAGGGCCACGCCAGCACTCGCTCGCTCCACGTTCACCAGCCGTACCTGAGCGGCCATCCTGCGGGCCGGGGCTCACACACACAGACACACACACACACGCTTGGACTAACTGTGTGTGTGTTCACGGCCCCTTTTGTCTGGGTCTGAGGTGATGTGTGTGACCCTCGTCCACTGGTGCTCCCAGTTTTCTGACCGGCACCGACCGATGGGACGCCTGCTCCTCTTTCTGACGGCGTTTTTATCTTCGCAGGGAGTGAATAAACAGAAATACATAGAAATGATAATATCTAATATTTATGCTTTGTGATCCTCTCCTTGCGTTCTCCTCCGAGTGCGGCGTTACAGTGAGCGTGTTTGTTTCTGTCCGTCGTGTTTGTGAAGACGTTTTGGTTTTTTCGAAGCACCACCGCGACTGGGCTCCAACCACGATCGTACCAAAGCAGCACGTGTGTGTGTGTGTGTGTGTGTGAGAACCACACACTCCCACACCTCGTCACACCCACTGAGAAGTGCTTTTTGTTCCTTAGTGTCAGTAGCATGTGCACAAGTCGTTTGCATAATAGTTCTAAAGCCGAGGCGGCGCCGTGGGTTGTGTTTCTCCTCCTCTTTACACCAGCATGCACATCTCATCATCCACACACACACAGATTTGAAGTCCACTTTCTCCCGGAGTGTTTTCGCTCACGAAGAGGTTGATTACTTTGAGCGTTGGTCTTCGTCCCGCGGCCTTCGCCCTCTGCAGGTTTAGCTTGGAACTGGAACCCGGGGAATGTAGTGGAAGAATATGCACACCAGTACATGTAGCACACTGCCCTCGTGAGGCGCGAGCCGGGGCCGCGACCTCGGAGACGTGAGGAGGCGTTCTGAGTTTTGAATGTACGTCTGGCCCTGGTGAGCGGAGGGTTCGTAACTCAGCGACCGCTCGGGTCGTCACTCTGCTTCACTTTGGTGCCGCTTTTAAATCTCACAGTTGTGTTTCATCGACTCCTATTTAACCGTGTTGTGTGTGTGTGTGTTCGTGTTGTACATACTGTGTGTAGTTTGTGTCTGCATATTTAAACCGATAAATTGTAATTTTTTTCTTGACATTCAGGTGAGGGTATTTAATGGCTAAAGGGAATTTGAAGGCACACTTTGGTTTTATTGCTCACAAACAGACCTGCCAGGTGTGTTTCGGTCCACCTCAGACAGGATGTGAGCTCGTGAACTTTTTGGAAGTTTGTGTACTTGGAATAGAATTTAGAATTTTCGTTTTAAAGGCAACTGAGGGATTTTCGATATGAATTATAAATACGATACTGAAGGGAATACAAAACCTGAGTTAGTTTTGTGTCATGACGATGAAATGCTTTGTCATGTTTCAGTCTCGTGTTCGTGCAGCAGCTTCTGCTGCGTCGTCCGTAACTGAAGTCAAGAGAGACGATTCAGAGGTTTTTTTAAAATATTTGTGAGACGGATGAAGAGGTGGAACGAAGGTCGTCGGCTTTCGTTCAGTGCACACGTGATGAATAAGAAATGACTTGGAGTTTATGCCTTAGTTTCCGTCCTTTCAAATGGGAGAACTTTATTTAATCTTTGTCGTCGTTTTATTTGCACACATGTAGCCTCGTTCCTGCAAACGGATTGAAAGAGCGGCACTGCAGACGCGTGCAGAGGACGGATGTCTCCGATGAACACTGGATGTTTCATTGTGGTTTTCCCAAGTGCGGTGTGACGTCATACTCTGTCAGTTTCAGTAACATGTAGCCACCCGGGTGACAGTTTTACACTCCTCTCCGCTTCCAGAACAAAACTCATCACATCCGGTTGGAATATTTCACATGAAGAAAACCAAACTATTCTTTGTCTCTGTGGGAGGTGGAGCATTTAAGCAGCTGGCGTAGGCAGTGGAGCGGATTTCTTCTTGTTTTACTGGTGGTGGTTAGAAAAAGAATTAAAAAAGAACAAAAAAATTGCACTATTTCTGGGAACTTTTATAACCTTTCTTTATATTATGCAATCTTTGTAAGGTGATCTGTTGACTGATTTTATTTTTTAAAGACTGTGGTTTAGCTGTGTGCCGTATTTTCCTGCTGTATCGCCCGCATGTCTGGATGGACACTTGTCATTAATGAACTCTGTGGTCTCTGCACAGTCTTTCCATGAATAAACGTTGATCCAAATTATTGTTTTGTCCTTTTTTTCTTCTTTTTTTGACAGACCAGGAAGACGGGTGCTGATCTGACTAACCTCAGTGGTACTGCTGAGTAAAAACTTGGTGTTTACGTCCTTACACGTTCTTTGTTTTACAAGCTTTGTATTGTCCACATAAAAGAAAAAAAATTAATATCATATACTATGTATCTACATCGTTCATAGATTTGCACACTGCTATTAAAAATGTTTAAAAAATTGAAATGTTTTGTCTTTCTGCTGGTCTGTCTGTTAATAAGACATTCCTTAACTTGACGTAAAATGTATTGAAATGATTGGATTTGCTGCCCTCTAGTGGTCACTGTGAGGAACAACGACATTTAAACTGCTGCAGACGAGAGCGCCTACTTACGTGTTCTGGCGATTCCTTTCAAAATAACAGTCACCAAACTGACGCAATGAAGAAATAAACACGATTATTCAATATTAATTACTGATTATTAATTTTCTTTTAATGTCATATTGTTATTCATAGTTAAGTTTGCTGCTAATGTTAACAGTGTCTGTAAAATAAGAGCTTCAGTATGTTTTTTTATCGATACTTCTATACAAAGTGCCTCAGAAAAGGTACGTTCTTTCATGTGGAAACATCCCAATAACGGCCAGAGTCATGAAATAACACCAACATCATCAAACATTTCATTATTCCATCGTTGTTGTTGTTAATAGTCACAGTACAGTAGTCGTTCCGATTCCGGTTTCCGTTCCGGTTTGTTTTAAATGAAAGGCTTCTGCTTGCACTGGGAGATGAGATTGAGCTAATTTGATCAGTTTTGATTGTTTTCATTCAAGTGCAGTACCCTTCTGTGACCACAAGAGGGGAGTGAATGTTCATGATTTCACATATACTCAGTTTCTGTCCCTGCCCGGTTACCGTCCTTCCTGATGTGGGTGTGGACGAATGGACAGATGACTACACAAATAATGGAGAGGAAGCAGCTCTAGCCTGCCCCAGCCTGCCCCTTACAAGTTAGAAAAATCGTTTAAAATCGAAGAAGTTTCATATTTCCTCCCCGGTTCAAATCGTAGCTGGGATGCTGTGTCAGAATGGGAAATCTGTTTGGAAAAAAGAAACAGACCCGAGTGACAGAACAAGACAAAGCGATTTTGGTAGGTGTCACAGCTAGCTAACATTAGCCAGCTAACCAAACTGTTTATGTTAGCCTCGACACCGCGCTGCTTCGAAAAATGTGCTAATTTAATAACTTTGTTTGTCAGTAGACGCTCACACCTGGTTTGTACAGCACTTCTTTACCTTTTCAGCGGTCTTTACGTTATTTTGCACGAATTTATCTGAAAAATAAACATTTTTAGGTGAGTCTGCCTTCAAACTGCATCGTTAAAAGTCGTAGCAAACAACTGAACTCGTTTTAACGGTTGAGAAATGAACCGATTAAATCAAAGCGGTGCTCAGCGGCTTCTCTGGCGACTTCATCCGGGGACTCTGACGTGAGTCCTGCTGGTTTAAGAAACGTTTCTGTCCCGGTGTGCTGTTTGGCAGAGCAGCTCCAAACCCGGCTGGGTGAAGCTGTTTGTATTCATACAACATGTTCTCCTCATTGCAGCAACTGAAACAGCAAAGAGATAAGCTGAGGCAGTATCAGAAGAAGATCAACGTGCAGCTGGAGAAGGAGAGACTTTTAGCCAAGCAGCTGCTGAAAGATGGCAAAAAAGAGTGAGTTACACAGTTGATGCATTGAGATGAGAGGAATGAAGGAGGATTCAGGTGTGACAGCAAACACATGACTTCCTGTTTAGGCCTTTCACTCACGTTCGTCTTCACTTTCACTTTCTGTATGTGACAGCAGCAGGAAAACAGCAGGTTGGATCTTGTGAAAGCACAAGGTTCAAGCCGTAGTTTGAAGGAGTCAAACCAAATCGCAGCCTTTTTCATGTGATTGTTGGTGGGAGCTTTTCTTGGTGTGTTTTCTTGCATGTGACCTCTTAGCGCTGGCTTTGTGAGCGTCTTGCTCCCGCAGAGATTCTCACCTCACCAAACCGTCTTCTGGATTCAAACAGGAAGGCGCTCCTCCTGCTGAAGAAGAAGCGCTACCAGGATCAGCTTCTCGACAAGACGGAGAACCAGATCGGCAACCTGGAGCGTATGGTGAGTGATGGGCGGGTGTGAGCGACGGGTGGTGCAGCAGAAGCATGGAAAGTCCAGAGTGCCTTTAAACGTGTCAGTTTCCCCCAGCGAGACGATCTGCAGCCTGAGCCTCGCACACTTTTGTTTACCGTGACAGCGCAGGTTTGTTTCAGTGGAGCTCGTGAAACTAGCGGCTCCTCTCTTCTCTGCTTGCTTTAGGTTCAAGACCTGGAGTTCGCCCAGATTGAGAGGAAGGTCATCGACGGGTTGAAAGTTGGAAACGAGTGTCTGAAAAAAATGCACGAGGTAGGTGACGTCAGGTGGCTTCGTGTCCTCCTCCTGAATGGCTGCTTACTGACGACCTCTGGTTTCTCCACACGTTAGGTCATGTCTATCGAAGAAGTAGAACGAATTATGGACGAAACCCAAGATGCCATCGAGTACCAGAGGGTAAGTCTGACATCAGACTCCATTTCTTTACCCTCAGTTTGCCTGAAAGGTGCAGGTTTCATACAGTTTTTTACCTTTGAGCACTTTAGATCAAAAGATTTTGCTTTACATGACTGTGTAAAAAGAACTCTGGAACAGATGCGGAGAACCTGCTGGCGTCTCAGTTATGTGTCCCGCTTGTTGTCAAGTGTTTCTGAGCTCAGATCCACGATGTGAAGCCAAGTCTTTCATCTCTCTGCAGCAAATCGACGAGATGCTGGCCGGCTCTTTGTCACAGGAGGACGAGGACGCTGTCCTGGCTGAGCTGGAGGCCATAACTCAGGTGGGTCTCATCACCGGGAACGTGTTCACGCTTTGTCGGGCGACCTGGAGCAGAACTTTAGTGGTCTCATGTCATGTCTGATCTTCTGAACTCTCACAGGGAGACGTCGAGCTTCCAGAGGTTCCCTCAGACCAGCTGCCAGAAGTCCCCGAGGCCTCGGAGGAGAAACGGGGTTTGTTTGTCTTAAGTTGTGACTCCGTGTTGTTCTGATGTTTTTCCAGCTGTGATCTCAGAGCGAATGCTCACAGTCTGTGTAGGACGTGTAGAAATCAAAACGTCCTGCAGGCTGCGCCGATTGTGTTGATCTTCTGTGCCGCCGTGTTGAACGTGTGCGTGAAGCCTCCACGTTTTACAGGTGTAGCATCCGCGTCTGCAGCCTCGTTGTCCACCAGCGGCTGTACTGTGCTCGACACTCCGCCCTGCAGCTGTTCGTGAGCCCGTCAATCTGTTTCTGTTTCAGAGAGGGAACGTCCCAGGAAGAAGCCCGAGCGAGAGCTGCTTGCTGCGTAGGAAGGCGACGGAGCTGCTGGAGCTTCTCCAGTCCCACATGTAAACCGACACCCACATGAACATTTGCCGGAGACCAGTCCTCCAGAGGCCTGCCTCAGACCTCAGACCAGGTCCTCTCAGATCCTGAGCTTCTCCATCTCACCCAGCCGCCGTTTGTCCTCCGCCGCGGGCCGACACCTGAAGGCAGCTGGGACGGGTTCACTGCAGCGGCGTCCATCCACAGGAGAACCATGACCAGAATTGTGCCTAAGCTTTGTGTTGTGTCTCTGTGTCCACCACTAAATCATTTTACACTGACTTACCTGAAATGCATGCATGTGTCACTCATTGGACTTCAAATCAAATCATCCTCCTGAAGTTTGTACTTCACAGCCTTTAGCTCTGAGCTCAGATCACAGAAAGACTTCATCCTGT
The DNA here is from genome assembly GCF_020382885.2 of Scatophagus argus. Taxonomy (NCBI): domain Eukaryota; kingdom Metazoa; phylum Chordata; class Actinopteri; family Scatophagidae; genus Scatophagus; species Scatophagus argus. Next base: position 18,640,937 of record NC_058513.1, on the reverse strand, counting down.
TACGCGGTTTGATCATCTGAGTCTTCACATTTCAGCACAGTGAAGCTGATTGGGATTTTGTTTGTGACATTTAAAGACGCCTCCGTGCTGACAGTTCAGGTTACGCCCGGCGATCCGCCGACGGGGCCGCGAGCAGTTTTAGTCCTGACGACTTCCTGCCAAACCGCAGAAAATCCAGCTGACTTTACTGTCGTGGACGTACGGCAGTTTCCTCTGTGAAACTCGCCCTGTGCTGAGAAAATCTACGGAAGCCCTGAGAGGCAAATGAGAACAAGAAGTGTTCTGGTGAGCGTTTTTGCTCTGTCAAACTGGGGAGTCTGTTGGGCATCTGGTTCTGTTTCCCTCCAGGTTCACTGAAGTCTCAGTTCACGAGCACACGTGTTGTTGGTTAGAAAAGTGATTGAGCGAGTCTGCCGGCAGCTGTTAGCCTGCTGGCTGATGAGTGAGGAACGTTTTGTCGATGGCTGACAGCAGCTGCAGCCAAAGCTTCCACACGAGACTAAAAATGATCCTGGCCAAACTGCTGTGTGGCTGCTCTCACACAGGAGAATAAAAACTTAATTATCTCCAGAGTTTTGTCATTTTCCCTTCAGGGCTTCAGTGAAGATCAGAAACCAAAAGGGATTCGTTTGGCTTCATGATGGCGCTTCGATCTGTGCCTTGCTTTGTCCTGAATGTCTTCGTTCTCGGTTTGCTGAGATGGAGAACAAAACCAGAACTGGAACAGCAGCAGGGCTGAGGGATGAGGTGTTAGTGAACTGCCCCTTTAAAGCGGAGGCGTTGAACACCTTCTCCCCATGCAGGCCTCGTCAGCCGAACGGCAGCCGCGCTGTCTGAGGCGTTTCAGAGCCGATCCAGTTCTCGGCTCAGTGTCACTGGACAAAGGGCTGATGGTCTGAGGGTTCGCCTCTGCAGCCCAGACTGCTGTCCTTAACCCTTTCAGGGTGCTAACATGATCTGCCGCTAACATGATCCGCCGCTGCCTGTTAACCTGCGGCGGCGGTGACCCACGTTTGTGAAGGTCTGTGGAACTGGTCTGTAAATCAGTTAATCTCACAGTCACTGACGGGCTACAGACGTCACTTCAGCAGCACCAGACTCGTCTGTAACGCTCACTGCAGCCTCTTTCAATAAAACCTGTTTGTTATTGTCGTGCTCTGCTTTCCCCCTGAAGTCACAGCAGCTTTTACCAGGTTTGACCACCAGGTGGCGACGTGTTTTCTGAAGGGTCTGTGGTGAGCAGGTGACTCAGTGCACTGCAGTATTAGTACTGTAAAAGTAGAGTATCAGTACACTGTTATCCCAGCTTTGTTTCAACAGTTGGTCCCCACCCTGTTGACACGTGTCCCCGTTCGGAGAGGACAGGGTTTCCCGATCCGGGTGGTCTGCAGGGGGCCCTGATGTCAGACCTGATGACTGAGTCAGTGCTGGTCCTCACCTGAGTATAAACACAAGTACAGTAAACACAGTAACTAGTACCCAGTGGTGCAAAGTATGTACATTTACTCAAGTACTGCTATGAGTACCGTTTTGAAGTACTTGTACTTCACTAGAGTTTCCATTTGATGAGCTTTTTTACTGGCAGCTGCGTGTCAGATGTAGTTTAACGAAACAAAACAGAATGAGCAAAATAAAAAACTAAAAAAAGAAGTTAAAGCAGCTCTGAACACATTAAGGCTCCAAATACTTAATTTGTTTCTCTGCATCATGACGCTGTTGCTTTGTGCACTTTATATTTTAATGCTAACACGTGAAAGTTCAAATTCCCGCCTTTAATTTGTAACGGAGAGTGTTTCCGCTCCTGATGGCCTCCATCATTCGGGCCTGGACCACTTCACGGTGTAGGTCTCCTGAACGGGCCTGGACCACTTCACGGTGTTGGTCTCCTGAACGGGCCTGGACCACTTCACGGGGCCTGGACCACTTCACGATGTAGGTCTCCTGAACGGGTCTGGACCACTTCACGGTGTAGGTCTCCTGAACGGGCCTGGACCACTTCACGGTGTAGGTCTCCTGAACGGGCCTGGACCACTTCACGGGGCCTGGACCACTTCACGGTGTTAGTCTCCCGACTCGACCTGCTCCACTCTGCGGCTCGCTGGTGCTGCGTGGGAGCGAGTGGGCGACGCACACACGAGAGGCTGAATGAAGGAGCGCCGCGCTGATGAATCACGGACGTGGACCCGGAGCGGCTGAGAGGAGGAATGAATGGACGCTCCAGGTGTGTGTGTGTGTGTGCTGCCCACACAGGCTCTTGCCCACCTGACGACACCTCCTCTGTGTGCTGAATATACACGCGGCTGAGCTGTTTTCATGTCATCGTTTGAGTTCATGTGAGTAGAAAAACGCTCCTGAAAGACGAGTCATTGAAATGTTCAGAAATAAACCTGAGGTGTGCGCATGCCTGCTGTTCACCTGAGCCTGGAGGGGGTTCACTTTGTCCCCCCGCGTCACTGAACGTTTCTGCGAAGCACCAACAGGTTAAAGGGACAGTTCGTGATGTCTGCCTTCTCCTGAAAGCCAGAACTGGATGGCACAGTCACGTCTGTTTCCAGAGACCACGACCCGGGAACTCAGGATCATCCCCAGAGCTTCAGGTGCGTCCACACCTCCCTCTGAAAAATAGTTCCTACATGAAACTGCTCTGATATCTCCAGAACAATCGGGGTGGATAAAGTTCACTGTAGGGAAGAAGTTTGAGTGGAACTGTCCCTTTAACGATCTGTATCTTACTCCATTAAGTACACTTGACGGGTGGACTGACTGTGGGGTCTGTTGTGGCTTATTCCTCCTAAAATATCTCATCTGTTTTGTCTCTTTAAATAAAGGTGTGACTGTCCTCTGTCTCGTCCAAAGGCCCTCGGCTGCGTCCCACTCAGACCCACCAGAGTCCACCGAGCCACAAGGGGAGCAGGATAGCAGACAGGTGTGTGTGACAGCCCCAACCACAGCACCCACAGCGGGAAAACCCACGGCCTGGAGCCGCAGGAGGTGCAGCCCGGACGGAAGGAGCATCACGGCGGCGATGGGATGTTTCGGTTGCTCTAAAATTAGACTCTGCTCCGGCTCCTGGACGGGTACTCGGTCAGATCCTCTGAATGGTTGTAGCAGAGGCGGCGCGTGGGCAGCGTGTGACACAGCGGAGGGGGCGTGGCTTGTTTAAATACTGTGCTGCATTCAGGGCACCGTCGTAAATAGCATTTGTTAACCCTCCGATGAGGGTTCATTGACCATAATAACGATGTGATGATGGCGGCTGGTCAACAGGCAGATGGGAGAGTGGCAGAAGGGAGTACATTATAAATATTTGACTTTTAAAGGATATTGTTAAGAGAAATACTAACTTCTTCAGGAGAAGTTGGTATAAAACTCTGCACACCTGAATACGCGACAGGTGCATCAGAGAGCACGACTGGGATAAAAATTCAAAAACTCCTGCCTACTGTCTCACTTCCTGCTGACACAGGATGTTTATTGACTGATTCAGCTCAGCTTAAAACATTGACTGAAAACGTGCAGGTAAATCGAGCCCTGCTTTATTAGCGGATCTTGAGGCCCCGTTCTGAAGAGGGTCCAGCTTCCAGGTCAGCGGGGGTTCCTTTAGATACATGTTCGTGTTCACAAATTCAGATATCTGGAATGAAATCCTCTGTTGTTTACCTCAGCGTTCCGACTGTCCTTATTGTCCTCCTTAAATCTAAATCAACCATATTTTCACCAACATCTTCATTCATCATTTTAGGTCCCATCGCTCAGGTCGCAAGTGGCTCCATTTCCCACTGTCCGTGAAGGGAGCACCGCCCCTCTCCAAGTGAGTCCGCCTCTGCGCTCCAACCGACAGGCACCGACGGGCTGAGTGGCTGCGTGGGGAGCCGGTGTGGGCGCAGCGGAGGACTTTCCTATAAAAGCTGGGATCCCACGGCCAGACGAGCTCGTCTCTCAGTCAGCGCAGACAGGAGCCGCGATCCCCCCGCCAACAGTTCGGAAACCAACCTCCAAACCTCAAGCTCACCGCAAAGCACATCTTAGTCTATGGTTCTGACCGACGCTCCCACAAGGATGTCCCGGACCGACGAGGTGCACCGTATCACGGAGAATGTCTACAAGGTAAGAAGGACAGTTTGGTAGTTTGGGAGGGACACCTGCTGCACCGGTGGACGGCCGGAGAGGAGGCTGACAGAGGACAGACAGCGGAGAACTCTGACTCAGTTGACTCAGTCTTAATTGTTCTGTTCGGTTATGCTGTGAAGTGATTCTGATTAAGAAATGACCACAGAGGTTCGTGTTAGTCCACAAAGGCTGCCGATCGTTTTCATTAAGGGTCGCCGTTTAGTCACCGTGTGTCACTGGTGTCACTTAACGGGGCTGTGACGGGGTAACCGGGCGCGTACGGACCAGTGGATCCTCTCTGTCTCCGGGTAGGACGCGCGTTAGTTTCACCCGCTGAGTCCACAGTGACAGCTTGGCCCCGGGCAGCAGACAGGAGGCTGGATGTGGGGGGGTCTTCGTTTGGGGTCTTTATCGGTGGGAACAGATGAATGTTTAGTTGATGATACCCTCTGGAGAAACTGAAGTGACTTTGCTTCCGCTAACGTCCCAAAGTTCAGTCTCGTGTCAGCAGGAAGAAAACACCACCTGCTGAACGGACTTTCCCACTCTCCCTGAAACCTGAGAGGCTAAAGGGTGACAAACACCCGGGTCCTCCTTTGTCATTTGCTCAACAAAGCTCCTCTTCAGCAGAGGCAGGCGTGGGTGGCGGCGGCGGCGGTTGGGTGGTGTTGCTCCTCACTTTCACTGCACTCAGGGCACCTGTCCAGGTGAGCTGAATTTCAGCAGCCGTGGCACAACGAGGGCTTTTCCTTCATGTGAGGAAACTCGTCACAGTTCCACACTCCTCCGCTCAGAGAGCCGGGGCGCTGAGAGGCTCCTTGGTGGAGGAGAGGGGTTGGTGGATGGAGGAGGAGGAGGAAGAGGGCGTGTGTGCTTACTGAACCACAGGTGTACTGCAGGGTCAGGTCAGGGACAGTTCACGCATCCCTGTGTGGCACAGACAGGGTGGTGTAACCTGACATGAGAATTTAGGTCACCAAAGAAATGATAGGAGTCAGAGTCAGTGGCCAGCAGCGTGAAAACACACACACGCATGTACACACACACACACACACACACACACGCTGGCTTTTTTCCCTGAAAAGGCTCTAATGAGGGATCAATACACCAGCAGCAGGCTGAGGTTGTGACCTGTGGGAGGTTTCTGTGGATCGCTAATAGCTGGAGAGAAACCACAGAAGAGAGGAGGAGGAGGAGGTGTGAATGTGAACAGGTGCTGTGGTGTGTGAGGACGCCGTCTCTGAAAGGTACTCCTGAAGGAATTAGTTGAAAGTTAGTAGTGGTGACAATAAATGATTGCTTAAAGTCATTTATCAGGAAAAAAGCATCAGTTTCCAGCTTTTCCAGCATGGGCTCGTTCTGATACTCGTCCCAGAACCACAACACCTCCTGATAACACTGGATTGGGTGCACCAGCCAGCCTGCTCCTTCCCAGCACACCTGGGGCTGTGGTGCGTTCAGTATCCTGAGGCACCCGGTGTGATTCAGACTGTTGGGATGCTGTAAGCAAGGCCAAATATTGTTTCACAGGTCTGTGGTCCCCACGTTCCCACTGGGGATGTGATGTCCTTCTTCCTGTGTCAGTCAACGTTACTTTGGGGTGAAATGGCTGAAAATGGATTACAACACTGCCACCTGTTGGTCAGGAGTTTAATCGCAACACAAATCCTTGCATGTAAGCCATTACTTTAAAAAGACACAGCGTCACAATAGGACAGATTGCAGTACTCAGGTGTGTCGATGTTTCCTCACATCCCTGCTGTCCATCGTCCAGTGTGCAAAGTTCAGGTATCAGAATCAGGATCAGGATCTGCTTTGTCTGTTACATATCAAAGCAAGCTGATGGGCGTTTTTCATTATTTTCTGATATTTTATAGACTTAACAATTAGAAAAACAGAAGATGGCTCAAACTCCTGAAGGAAGGAGAAGCTGTCAGTATTAGCAGGAGAGGGTCGACCATGAAAATGGCATCCTGTAGAAACGCAGCAGTGGGGTTTCTTCCTGCCATCAGCAGGCTGCATCATTACGGACGCAGCAGGAGTGAGGGGAAGCAGAGCGCCGCTGCCGGTCTGACCCGCTGCTGGGGGCTGATGCTCGCACGTGTGCTGCAGTGGCGAGGCCCGGGGGCGTTTCTGAGCCCATCCGATGAGGTTAGCCTAGCTTTGTGTGAGGCCGCGTGGAGAGAAGCTAACAGGCCTTTATTAATTCATCAAAGGCGCGGAGGATGAAGAGGCCCAGAGGTGCCAGCTCCCATTAGATTAGATAAGACTCAGGTCTGCTACTCCACTGATGGGCGACGGCACAGATGACAAATGTCAGCCATTTAATCATGCGGTATAAAGATGGGGATCAGGAGCATCAGTTACGCAACACAACGTCAGGTGGCAAACAGAAAGTGTTCAGAGAGGACAAACGTCCGCCAGTTGATTCTAATGCCACAGAATGTTTCAGCTGGATGTGCATCAAAATACTCACTGATGAAGTAACTGATCACATGACCTGAGCCTGACGACCCTTCCCCAGTCCAATTTTGTTTCCAGCAGCCTCGAATGCTGTTTGCTTTCCTTCTTTATTAAACTACTAACTGGCAGAACACAATAAGTGAAACCAAGTGAACCAAAGCTTTCATCCAACTGCTCTGCTGCCAAAGCAAGAGATGTCATTTCTGGATGACTCACGTTGACGGATGCAACTGTGTTTGTGGGTAGTGTCTCACGACTGTGTGTGTGTGTGTGTGTGGCCTGTTTGTCGGCACCCGTGCTGTACTGTGGACTGGCTGCCACTTCATCTGGCTCTGTAATGGTACACAGTTTCACTCCAGAAAATGCAAATAATGAAAGGAATTCACCCCTGGGTGTGTGTTGACATGTCAGTTAAAACGTCCCCCTGGATTCAGTTTGTTGAAGCTGACAATGCTGCAGAGAGACGTGTGTGTGTGTGTAAAACCCACTGCCAGTGTGGGTAAACTGTTTCCTCAGGTTGTTGTGGTTGCTGAACAAGCACCATCTGTATGTTTGCTCAGGAGTGTATTGAGCCAAGCGTTGTAATCCCAGCAGCGCTGCAGGCTCTGCTGTGTTGACTGTAGCTTGGATGTCAGGGCGAGGCTGCTGTGAGGTCGTCTCTGACGCGTTCGGCGGAGGGACTGGATTGTCGAGATATCAGCTGGTCAGCTCATTGATTTTCATGCTGTCTTTGTATGGGCTTGTTTCTCCCTCTGCCTTCTGCCCATCACGCCCTGCGGCTCCTCGTGGAGGATCTCGATGCGTTTGAGGCCAGATGGCGTCAGCTGATAAAATGGTCTGTTCTGATGTGTGGCACAGCGATATCCATGAGGAGAACCCGACTGGACTTTTGGGGGCTGGTTCTCATGCTGGGCAGTAAAGAAGCTTCAATGTTGATCTGTCAGCCAGTTTTCTTCACCCCATTGCCTCAAGCATCTTTCTGGCATGTAAAAACATCATTTATGCTGATGCAGATATGTTTATGTTTTTGTTTATGTTTATTTATGTTCTGGTAGATCAGTGATGGACCGTTACCATCAGAACATAGTACGGTTCATGAATCAATTGCTCATTTAAAGCAGTAACCAGATGGGAATGTAATATTTTTGGGTAATTCAGTGGATTAAGTACCAAAAACACTTAAGACTCATCAAAGCGGCATCAGACCAGCGCAAATCCTGAAGTCCTACGCTGCCATAAAGCAGTGCTGCTCACCGACTGAGGAGCAACACCAGACATCTGAAGATGTTTCCTTGGTCTCTTATTATTAGTCTGTCCTTAAGTGTTTTGCTATTTGTATTTCCTGAGTGTCCCCTTGGAGCATCCTAAAGCGATCAGAGCCGTGAATCCCTCCGTAAACATTATCAAGTCCAGTCTGTGCGAGACACCAGGCTGTGCTCATGCGAAGCCAGAAGTATTTGTTCTCAAAGGAGGGATTTTGGTCCGATGTGTGGGGGTTGTGCGTAATGTTACTGAACACTTTATCCCCACAGTCACACGAGTACAGTCTGTTCAGGTTTTTTCTTCTCTCCAGAGCCTTTTCATTTCTTAGCCCAGTGGATAAAATACAGAGAATTACAGTCAACAGTAGTCATTTTGCAGCTGCTTTCTCAAAGATACTGGGACGGAACACAGATATTACATTTCTGTTTTTATGGAGCCATGATTTCATAAGCTTTCACTGGATTGTTGTCTGATCAGTTGGTTGTTGTGCAGCTCATGAGGGTGTAGTTGTGGGTGGAGCGCTGCAGGTCAGAGGCAGCACATGTGCTGGGGAAACGATGAAGTGCAGCAGCTGATGGACTGAGGAAGAGAGCGGTTTTTGGCAGAAAGCTCCATCAGTGTGTTTGATTACCTCCCTCTTCCCTCTTTCACACTAAGATAAGATGTCTTGGTGTCGTGTGAAAACCTCAGCAGTGGCCAGACCTGGTTCATGTTTGAGGCTGTTTGAGGCGAAACCAGGCCCCCAGTGTCTGTGCTCATGTGGAAGGAAGCATATCGAATGTAAATGCTCTGCTAAGGCAGGATTTCTCCTGTGTGATTGTTTCAAACCACTGACTTCTCCTCTCTGATTAGTCACACTGCGTTCACCTCTTTTGTCTCAGTTCGGAGCTACGGCGCCGGCTTTGCGCTTGTGTTCCCCGCAGAATTCTGCGCCCACTCAAGCTTCAGGCTTGGCTCTAGCGTTCTGCCTTGCTGCTGGTCCTTGGGCAGCAGCGTTTTTTGCGAGCGTCACGGTGACGCTGGCTGACAGGGTTGTGAGGTGTTCGAGTGTGTTACGTAAGAGGGGAACAGTGCAGACAGGTAGCACGAGGTGCAGAGCTGCACTCGCTCACTTTAACCTTCATCAGGCACTGATGACCTTATTGAGAATCATCACCAGCTCTGCAGCTCAGCACACCTGTAGCCCTTTTAGCTTCTGGATAAGCCAGCTGCCTGCTTCATCTGCAGGACACGTCAAAGCTGGCTGCTAGCTGGTGAGGAAAGTGGAACATTCGGCACATTAGCCTTGTGGTGGTGTCCCTTAGTAGCCAAAATCACTGCATGCACCTCATGTATTGTCTTTTAGCGTAACTCACTTTGGGTGTGGGTGATCTGGTCAAAAATAAAGCCACAATCTATTTAATCACGATCATGAGCCAGAATCTGTTTTCTCTGTTTCGACATGTCCTGGAGCCGCTGAAATCATCAGCTCTCCCACCTGTCGCTCTGTCAGGGATTCTCTGCCATTTTTTAAACACGACGCGGACCAAAAATCAGCACCCAGAAGGCATCAGGTGCAGCAGCATGTGGTGCTCTCCGTTTTTATTGTTAGCTCTTACTGTTGTGTTACGACACAGCTTTCATAGCCGTCATATAACATAACTGTTGGCATCTGCTGTGTGGCGTGCAGTGCATCAGCAGCCTTCAGCACATCTGGAAGTTATCTAATGGATAAGTTATCTAAGGGAGATCTGGGAGGAGAAGTGGAGGCTGTCAGGGAGCTGGAGGTTGGCAGAGGATGAAAGGAAAGCTACAGGGATGGATCTCCAACGAGACGAGACAGGATGGAACAGAATGAATGGAAGCCGAGTGAGGAGGCTAAAATGTGAATCCACTACTCTTTTCTGACTCTAATTGGGGGGGGGTTGAGAGGAATTTCCTGCTGCAGTATGTGTGTGTGTGTGTGTGTGTGTGTGCTTCTGAGTTTGATTGGAGATGTCGCACCAGAGTGACATTTAATCCACATCTGGGGTTGGAAGGGGAAAAGGAGGGATGAGGAGGTGCCGGAGAGATTTAAAACTGAAATTATTATTATTATTTAGGCATCACACACACCCACACACAGTCCTACATCAGCACATCCTGGCGTGTTTATACGTCACAGGAAACATTCCTGAAAAGAATCGCTTCCTCCCATCTTCATCTGTCGAAATCCGGACCTTGCCAGAGATATTTCTGTATGAACATACGTGTTCTTCAGAGCATATGCTCATTCACATGTGTGGCGCGTGTAAATGACAGACGAGTGGTCTCGAACAAATCAGTTACGTCACTGGCGTGATGATAATCACCTTCGTTCACATGATGGCAGCGGAGACTTCCTCCCTCCCTCCCTCCCTCCTGTCACCTCCTCTCTCCCGCTTCGCCCACCAGCCTGCCAGCCGAACGTGAGGCGCATGAAGATGGGTTGCCCTGTCACGGGAGGGCGGAGGGAGGAAGAGGAGGAGCGGGGGGGGGGGGGATTCCAGCACTCCCATATATGGCGGCGGAAGTGCCCCCTCCATCCTGTCTCCTTCTGAAGCTGCATGTGTGGAATAGGGGGCGCTGACTCTGCCTCTGCTCGTCTGCACGCAGATAAGAGCTCATCTGAAAGGGAAATTGGCAGAGTTCTCACACACACACACACACACACACAGCAGATAGGGACTGAATTTACATCTCCTGAGGGTGTTGAAGCGGTTCAGCTTTAGCGCACTGATTGTCACACTGACTGAGCACAAGCAAATAATGTCCATTTCCTGGGAAACAGAATAATGAGGGACAGCAGCAAAACACTGATGGCCGTAATGTGCACACGAGCTTATAACTCCCACGTACAGTTAGTGCTGCAGTGGGATCTCTGCTGCCTTTTCTCACAGTGATGTTCTCCACTGCTTCCACTGCGTAGTGGCAAAGAAACGCAGCTGAATCTGACGCGCGTAGCCTCAGATCAACAGCAGCGCAGTAGAAACAGATACTCAAACTTTCACGTGTTTCTAACAGCAAGAGCACACGCTTTCACTTTGCTCACAAAGGTTTTCCTCATTTTGTTGAAATGATGTCTTATCAGCAGAGCTTGTTATACTTCTTATAATTCAGCCAATCCCCCCAGGGATCAATTAAGTATTCTGATTCTGGTTACATAATACATTCATGAAGAAAAGATGAATGCACTTGAAGCCATCAGTAACATCCATCTTAATCCATTTGTACTGTTTTGAAAAGTTTCCATCAGCGTTAATGGGAATAAAAATGCCTCTCTGTTTATCAGTCTGTGATGAAGCACACAGGAGATCTAATCAGGAGGACGTGTCGTGTGCGGTGGACGTTAGCCATTCCTGGTCCATCACCGACTGAGGAGCAACTGCTGTGATGCAGATAAAATCGGTTATGTTTTTTATGTGCTGTAGCTGAGGGAAGCGGGACGATTGCCAGCAGAGCGCTTCAGTTCCTGTGCTGTTTGACTGAAAACGCCGTGTGGCGATGGTGTGTGTGGACACCAGCTGACACGCTGAGAAGTGGGAGTGTGACGGCAGGTCATGGAGACGGGATGTCACACACTCGCACTCAGTGACACCTGATGACGGCGGGGTCACCTTGACTTCTGAGTGGTAGCCAAACGCACTCCAGCGCCGCACGAGCCTTTGCTGTTTCCAGGGCGACCACCCAGAGTAAATGACCTCTCCTCTGTGTGTGTGTGTGTGTGTGTGTGTGTGTGAGAGAGAGAGTGTATAATCTGGTTAACCTTCATTTCCCGACCAGTTTACACACATCTAAACAGCAGGAGGGTGAACTTTGCGTATCATCAGTGAAGCTGTTTACTGTCTTTGCGGTGGTCACTGTGATGGGTCTTATTTTTGTTGGTCGGAGTCCACGACCAACCAAGCTTTGGTTTTTTGCCCCGTTTCCTTTTGAGAGATCGTCTACAGACTTGTTTATGTGTGAGTGACTGACCGTAACTCGTCACTTCCTGTAGGTCCTTCTTTTCTGAGAGGAGGAGGACGTTTCATTGTGGGTGGAAGAGGAACAGCACGAAGGCTTAGACCCGTTTGTCAAGCTGGTGTCGGCCGAACCCAAAGACCCAGCCCAGAAATGACCTGAAGTGCACAGAAATGCTGTTGTAACCAAGTCATTTGAAATACTTTCAGTTTTCAACCAAATCCTAACTCACAACAACTGACTTATTTGACTTGCAAATCAGCTGCTTCCTGGTACCTGACATTTAAGCTGCCTTTCACTGGTCATTTGATAAACACCGATAACAGACGTATGAATCGGTCGCCTGTTACTTCCAGTCAGTCATTTAAAAAAATATCCTATTGTGTCTTTGTCTCCACCTGCTCTGTCGCTCCCACCTTGCTGGGGTTGCCAGGTCCCTTCTTACTGGTTAATCTGCTTGGCAGCGAGAGGCGCGGCAGGTTCTAATGGCGCCACATGGTTGGCTCGGCTTTACAGTAATTTACGCCCCAACATGATATGAGCCTGCTGCTGTTTATGTGGGCTCTGACTCAACCCACACACTCTCACGCACACACACATACGTGCACACACACTCATACATGCGCTCAAACGGCCTTCACGACACCATTGTGGCAGCGCCTGCCAGGTCACAGTGTTTGTAATTGTGCTTGTTTTCTTAGCCTCGGTCTCTCAAGTGTTTGTGTGCTCACATGTGTGGGAGGTAACTACTGGGTATTTTCACTCAAGTCAGCCCTGCTTGAATTGGATCTACACGACATGTTGTGCTTTTTTTGGATCCCTGGAGGTACGCCAAATCTGCCCCAGTCAACTGTCAGTGCTTTTATTGTGAGGACAGGAGCTGCTTGACATATTTTTCCATGACAGACGTTAATCTGTCAGTCATTGGTCTCCATGATGACTAATAATCAGCATTGGCAAGTCAGGCGTCCTTGTCCAACATGGCGATGGGCACAAATTCCCACAGACAGAAGAGGTGGGGTCCAACTCTATATTAATGCCCATGGGATGTCCACGAAAGAAGGATGTACAGGTGTGATGGTCAGGTGTCCACCAACCTTTGGCCATATAGTGTACTTAAACAGTTTAATACAGACTGAGGTATTTTCTCCATTTTGGTTTTACTCACTGGAATTCAGTGAGGGACTGAGGACTCGCCTGCCTCCTTTGTTGCAGTATTAACAGCTTGTATAACCTTTGGCTCCGTTCCACATCACTCATCCGTCAGGGGACATGATGTCCACGTGCTGCCGTGTTGCTCTGATGGATCTGTTAACCTTGGTGAGGAGGGCTAGCAGCTCCCTCCTCACTCTCCCTCTCTGTTACATGAGTGGTCCTTGCAGTGAAACACTGCTGGCTTTCAGCTGCTGGTAAACCTGCTGTGTAATGTAAAGCTGATGAACCACAGGGAGCACGAGAGGGAGATGCAAGAGGATCATTTTCTCTGCATAAAGAGACATTTTCAGGCTGTGAACTGAGAAGATCTTTAACCCACTGCAAAAGTGGTTTGGATGCAGGACAGAAGAGACAGCAGTTCAGAATTTATTTCTTTATTCTTTTAATTAATTAATCACACCTCTCAGGCGAATCTTCCAGTGCAGCCGCGGCCAATTGTGTTTCTGCCCACCACACACAAAATCCGCTTCCAGCTACTTTAGTGTCACAGATTCAGTGGAAAAATAAAAACAAACGAACAGTATCATTTTAAAAAATGTTCTGTTACTGTAACTTCACACATCAGTCTCGTGTCCAGCAGTTTCAGATGTGACGGCTTGGAAAAGACTTGCAACTCGCCTTTGACGTAAACATTAATGACTCGATCGACTCGAAGTGTAATTTTGATCCCCTCAAAGACCAGCGTGGTTCAGGAGAGCATTCATCAGAGGTTGGCATTTACTTGGCGACGGTCATCATCAGGTTTTTGACCGTGTTTTTCCAACTGTCATCAAGGGGTTTGTTTCCCTTCCGTTAACCAGAGCTCAGCCACAAGGCTGTCGGATCAGACGGTGCTCGTGCAGCGCACATTACTGAAGCGGTCCTGTGGTTGGTATGGCAGTGCCAGCCGACCACACGATGGACCCATGCTTTGTATGAAGGCTCGTGGCTGCGCCTCCCTGTCAAACCTGATGCAAATACTTTGTTTTCCCAGAGGAAAATTGTCAAGTGTTGCTCACAAGCTGCCTCCACAAAGAAAACACTGCAGAGAAACCCTCCAAAACAGAAAACAAACAAAACAAAAAAACACAATGAGAAGCCCAGATCCTCGTCCTCCCTGCAGAAACTGATGCTACATGGCAGCCAGTCCTGCCTGCCTGCCAGCACTGAGCACTGTGAACAACCACACACACTGAAGAATTCCAGAGTGATGCTTGTACACACACACACACACACACACACACACACACATTTGTCACACTCGGATGCTTCCAGAGTGAACATCTGCCTCGCCGACCAGCCCAAACATTCTTTGGTGAGCAGGTAGAGAAGCTTGTTTTCTCCTTGCAAGAATAAATATTTCAGGTGCCGACCAAACCAACAGCTTGTCAGCGTGAGATGGATCGTGTGTGTGTGTGTGTGTGTGTGTGTGTGTGTTCCTGTATGAGATGGCATGTGGACGTTCACGTGCCTCCAACCCACCGCGTTACCTGAAATGCTGCGGTCGCACTCGTGTCTCAAAGGTTCGATTTTCAAGCAGAAACAAAGGGTTATTTTACATGTCATTTTACAGAAAAGAAGTCAAAATAAGGCTCATAGGGAACATAGCTTATGTAAATATCTTATATTTTATATTTTGTTTTATTTGACATTTTTTCTGTTCCTATCTTTTCATTTTCTTGATTGGTAAAATTGCAACGTTTGTAAGAAAGAAGAATTTCCCCTCGGGGGTAAATAAAGGAATTCTGATTGTGATTTTCGGATTCTGAACCAGTACGGTGCTGTTTTTATTCTACTGTGCTATTACTATTGATGAATGAATTTGTGCAAAAAAGTTGTCTACAGTTTCATTACCAGGAGAAAATCAGCACACAGTCGTGTAGCTCAGATTATTTGGCTTGATGAATGACTTCATTTTCACTTAATGAATTCATGAAATCCATTAAATGACTAACCATACTGGCATTGTGTTGTTATATTAATATTAATATTAATAGGTCTGTCTTCTTCCTCAAGATGCCAGATGTTGATGATGTCCCTCTTAAAACTCGGCTCAAGCCAGATTCTTCACCGTAAAACATCTTTATTGAGATGTATTAAAAGTCACACGTCTCCTTCCAAAGGTTCACTCCACTTTGGTCTCGAGTCAGTTAATTATTTGTGTCACATTTTTATCTTCCCCGTGGGGTTGGTGATATGCTTCATGGTGGATCTCAAAGTGTTTGGTGATTAGCTCCGCTGTGACATTTAGTCTGTTCCTGTCAGGGAGCCAGGACATTAAAAAGTGACACGGGAACTGCAAAATGGATTGATTAAAAAGCGTATCATCATCTGTGGGTAGAATCTTCCTGAGATCAGTAAACAGAAATCATCTTCATCGCTGTTGGAACGCAGCAGAGCATGAGAGGATGTTGGTCCGGTTGTTATTGTGCTGCTGGTATTTGGCTTCCAGATAACATTCAGTTGTGTTGATCAGAGATGAAGCACATTCATGAGAGCTTTTGCCCCTGACGCTGCAACGTGATAAGACAATCCTGGCATTGTTATTGAGTTTTGGCATTTAATTGGGGGAGGTGATTAGTGAGTCAATTAAAACACATGACCGAAGCACACGGGCGAAGTGCTCTGTAATCCCTCTCATTTCCCATGCGCTCCAATATGGTGTTTCCTTCGGAGGAATGCTAATCAGCCTCAGTCCCTGCTGCTGAAGGAACAAGCTCAGCTGATTGGCTGTGGATTAAGCCAAGACGGCCGAGTTAATGATCCTATTAAATCATCACCTAAACCCTATGAGCATTTAGTGATGACGGGAGAACTCATGAATTTGTTCTCCATTAGCATGTGCAGGGCAGCGCTGATGGTGACTGACAGCTGCTGGATGTCATTCACAGCTCTAACTGTGTGTGTGTGTGTGTGTGTGTGTGTGTGTGTGTGTGTGTGTGTGAGGGGCAGGGTTGCACATTTCCCAGTGCCAACTTGAACAAATTTGAAGAAAAGGACAAGAACTTCACTCTGGGATCAGAGAGTAAGCAAAGAACCTCCAGTCCTGTTGTATGATTTGAAGTGGGAGGATGTTATACTCAAGTTGAAAACCACCACATTGAAATCTGAGTCTGACTGATTTATTTTTCACCAAAGACCCTTTCGTTACGGTTAGGGTTGCCAACTTGTGTGTGTGTGTGTGTGTGTTCATTCACGTGTCAGTAATCTGAAATATTTACAGTATTTGAGCTACCAAACCGACTCAGTGAAATAATGAGACGCATGAGGCCAAACCTGCCCGACTGTGATTACGTAACACACCTCATCACTCAGTCACAGGCGCACACACACACACACACACACACACACCTCGTCACACAGGCATTTCCGTTCCTCTCTCTGAGAATCTGTTGATTTAGACATGACAGCCGGGCAACTCTCCACTTCCTGTATGTATTCTTCTGTTGATCATCCCTTTCTTCGTGCCAGGCGCTGCTCCAGCTTCGGTAATGACTGCTGCTGCTGGAGCTCCTCCACTGGCTCGGTTTGTTCAGCAGCTGATGCCTTATGTAACAGAAAATACACCCAGAGATGGGAGAGAGGGGCAGCAGGGAATGGAGTTATAAATAGGTTTGTTTGTCCTCAGAAACGCACAGAGAAAAGACAGTAACCTCTTTTATTTGTTTGTGTCCAATTATGACTGAAGTTAGAAAAATCCTCAGAGAATCCACAGCAGGGTGCTTTTCATCAGAGGTGCAGTTAGTTATCCATCCAGAAATCACCTTAAATCAACTTCACAATCACAAAGATCAACTTCCATCCCCACTTCCGGTGTATTTATCACCACCGACCCGTTTCAGTCCACGTCCCATTCCTCTTCTCTTCCTCAAGCTTTTTTTCCGTCTTATTTGAGCGCCTTGAAGCTGCTCTTCCTTCACCGGGCAGACGGCCTCTTTTTCTTGCACCCCTGTGTCGTCCTGCCCTACTTCTTACTTCCCTTTTTGAAGTCATGGCGAAGTGTGTGTACCAAGGTGAGCGTTGTGCGTCAGCCGGCGGGCATTAGCAGGCATCCCTCGTAGGGAACGGTCCAACGTACCCCCCTCTCTCCTTACCTTATGCTCATTCTTCTTTTTTCTCCATCCCCTTTAGTCTTCTTGCTTCTGTCGTCCTCCCAGGCTGTAAAATATTTTTAAACTCCTCCATCTCCAACTGAACTTGTGCTGAATGCTTATGTCAGGCACAACAGCTTGTTAACTTTGTTAGTTGAAAAGTTGCATTTGTTGTGTGCCATCAGCTCCTGTCTCGTAACTGGAGCTAAACACTCCTCTCTTGTGGCGCAGTTTATACTCTGGACATTAAGTGGAAATGGATTGTCCAGCTGATAAGCTTTGTCCCGTTGGGACTCTTTGGCTCTCTGTTCCCTTGGAGGTTGGCGCCGTACATACAGTAAATTCGCTCATCTTTTCTTCTGTCCTGGATCCACCCACCCTCGTTTCCTCCCTCTCCTCCCTCACTCTCATCCTCTCCTTCCTCTCTTTGCTGCTTCTCTGACGATCCTGCCTCTTCAGAAGTTAGAAAAGAAAGTCAGAGAGAATTGCTGGCTGTTAAATTTGTGGGTTTTGTCAGAGATGCAGCAGAAGTGAAAGGGCAGCTCAGAGTGAGGAGGAAGTTGACTCATTGCAGAGACAGACAGAGGCGGTAAAGCTCATTATGCACTTCTTTTCTTTCCCTTCACTTTTTAACGAGGACTCGGGCCTCTTGTTGGTGTGTGTGTGTGTGTGTGTGGTGCCACACTGCGCTGTTTGCTGACCCACACTCGGTCATCTTGCGTGAAGGATTTCGACCGGGCTGCCTGACTGCCTGCTTGCCGACGGCTAGCAAAATACCACCTTGGGCTGGCAAGTGGTGAGAATGACAAAATATTGTCAGGTGAAGATGTTGATGTTCATACAGTGGAGTGCAAGTGAACATATCAGTTAACCTGGGAACGGGAATTTGGGTGCCTTCAGAGGATGTGGGTGAAACTCGTTTGAGAGCAAGGCGGATAAAATTAAACACGACTATTAACTTTAGTCTTTGCTGTTATTCGATAACCACTGAAAAGCTAAACTTTTTGGTCGGTCAGCTTATCTATTTTTTTCTTTTTTGCCACAGAAGGTATAGCTTTTGTCATCTTTAGTTTTTGATTTTCTCCATATTTTTTGACGACTGAAGAGTTTTCTGAGCTGTTTGAGCTTGTTTGTTTGCGTCTCTTGATGCTCCTTCATCTGCAGGCTTCTGATCATATAACCTGTTTTAGTGCATAGTGAATATTTGACCTGGTCAGGTCAAATATTCTGACCTGACCAGGAAGTCACTTCATGGGCTACCACCAGATAGATACCACAAGTACAGTGAGAACATGTGTTTTATATTCATGCTTTTGGTGTAACGCCGTGTTTAACTAAAGCAATTAGCAGGAGCAGAGTGACGGAGGGAAACGGGGATGTGTCCAGGTCTGCTGCTGAGCTGAGGAAGTCAGCAGCCAAAACCAGGTTTTATTTTAATAGGGACAGCAGGGGAAGTGAGAGGAAGCAGTCTTCTCCCCCCTCCACAAACACACACCCAACAACATGTACACTCCATCCTCATGCTGCACTCCTCTGCCTCCTGGTTGGCTCGGCTGACTCTGCTGTGTGTGTGTTCATGCCCCAGTAAAGAGTGGTGCTCTGTCGCTGTGGCTCATATCGTGTATCAGTATCTGTCCTGCTACTTCACTGACCAAACCTGCTGTTTTTTCCCTTTCCAGTCCATCATGGAGCAGTTCAACCCCTGCTTGCGGAACTTCATAGCCATGGGAAAAAGCTACGAGAAGGCGCTCACCAGTGAGTACACCAACCATTTCTTGTTTGTCTTCGTCCTTCTGTCATTCCTCCCATCTGTCCAGTAGTTCAGGCAGAGGGCCAGCTGACCCGACACTTGGCGCTTTTATATCCTCTCAGTTGATCTCAAGAAGAGATATGGTGTTATGACAGTTTCTAGTGTCGCTGACGTCTTGAATCAAATCCCTCCAGAATCCTTAAGCTCGATGCCTTTTAAAGATTTGGACAACACGAGCTAGCTTGGGGTTCTGCCACAGTAATGTTCCCCCTGCAGAGAAAGTATGTAAAACATCCAAATATATGTGTTCCCTGAAGATCTTTCAAATAACAAAGATTTGCTCATCAGAGATGCCACGCTGGGGTTGACGTCCTCTGACTGTTCCTCTGGGATGACGTCCATGTCCACATGTATTCGTCCATTCCTTAATGATTCTAAATGTTTGCCTTTATTGTGCGTCCTTGTCTTTGCTTTCTGTGCTCGCACAGGTGTGTTTGCATGGTCGTGTGAGTGCGTGAGACAGGGAGGGATCGCGTACATGCAGCAGCGAATCAAGGTTAAAGACAGAAGCAGATGTCTTGAGGGAGCTAAGTGGAGCATAAACCAATAGGAAGTGGAACAGGAGCAGTTTTGAGAATAGCGGTGGCCCCCTCCCCGCCCTCAAGGGGGCCAAGGAAACGAGAACAGACTGAGACAGTATCCAGGACAAGATGAGGTGGAAAATTAAAAACAGGAGACGGAAGAAAAGAGAGATAAATATTCAGAAACGCAAGACTTTAACATGAAATATGTGTCGTAGAAACAGCCTTCATCATTGCTTATCGGTGCGTCATGTGATGAGATTCATGGAGTCGGCATTGAATACGATGTTTCATACTTCCAGATTTGGCTGTACTTGCTTCCAAGCATGTGTAGCTCACTTATCGATAAGAAAAGCTCTCTCCCACCCCGCTTATCAGGATCGTATCATGTTTTCAGTGATGGTGCAGCCGCGCTTGGTATGCGGCGAGCGTAGTGTTGAGCAGGGCTCTCCTTCATGTGCTTGGACAGGAAATGCAGGGAAGACTCTAGCCCACAAGACCAATAAAGGAGGCCTCACTCCAGTCTGATAGATAAGGCTAAAAATAGCCCTGCGACTCCCTGAGCGGGGATTACACTTCATCAATGCCAGGCAGCGGCGGCACAGAGGCAGGGTTTAGAGCAGAGCCGAGCGGGGCATTCAGCGAGCTTCTATTGTCACAGGGAAGATGCCAGTGCAGGCTCGCTTTCTAAAGTGGTTGCTTCACTGGGGACTGTGAAATGATGGAGGGAAGATGCTGACTTTGTTTTGTTTGTTTGAGTCTAAAAGCGCTTGGGCTTGATTGGACTGTGTGCTTTGGGATGTGGTGCTCAGCGTTTCTTTAGCTTCATTAAAATCTTTGTTGCAGGTCAGTGCAGCTCTGTGGCAGAGTTGTGAGGCCAGAAAGTTTTACAGGTGTGCAGATCAGAGAGACCATCTCAACCTGGGGGAGCCTACATGGATGAGAGGGAGCCCAGTGAGCTCTGATCTGGTAGACTGAGCGTCAGAAGACGGCTAAACTGGGTTACATCCAGCAGAGAGACAGGACCGGAAGGGAATGTGAGACGGGTTGTGACTGACGTTGTGGAAGATCTGATTTAGTCTGAAGGAAGATGGAGCGCATATCACCAACCTCAGCTGATTTCGACTTCTTGCTTGTTGTGTTTTATTTACTCTGACGCTGTGTGCTCTGTATCGGCCTGTACCTCCTTCTCCCTCTTCTTTTCTCCTCATACCTTCCTCACTCTGTCGCTTTTCAGCTGACCTATGAGCAAAGCGTCCCCTCAAGCTAAGCCTGCTTTGCTGTGCTGCCAGCTGCGATCTCTCTGGACATCGATTAAATTAGCTGCCTTAGCATCACCTCGACTCCTCGCCGTCTCACACTGTCTGAACCCACCTCGGCTTAGCTTGAGGAAGGCTTAGGAAAAGCCAGAAAAGGGTCTTGGCTTGTCGCTCGTAGCTTACCAGAGAGTGTTGCGCTCTGTAGAGATTTGCTGACTTACTGACTGAAAGCAGGCCAAGTTATTTCAGCGGTCGTCTCAAAATTGAAATGAAAATGAAGTAGACTCAGCGGCCAGATGCTGGCTTCATTTTCAGGACAATAACTTGCTTTGCAGCGAGCTCTGCTCAGCGTCTCTGTGGACTCACGTCACCGAAATAACCAGAAGTAAACTTAGAACAGATTCATATACTTTGTCCTTTCTCCCCTCTCGTGGGGGTTCTGCATGAATATCCTCTGGCAGTTCAAAGCACACATCAACACGAAGGCCCCGTAATAAACCTCATCCATATGTATCTCCTGACCGGACATGTGTCCTCCGTCATCATGGCTGTCGGTCCCTGTGTGGCTAACCCATGACCTGCTTTAATTCACTGTCACTGCTGCTTGGGGCCATCTTATCCTCGTTAAGGCCTGAGTCATCGGCCGGCGTCTCCAGCTTGTGTGATGATGCAGGGAATAATGGCTGACGTGCAGCATTAGAATTGCACAGTGCTTTGACGTCATTGCTGTGGAAAGTTTTCATGTCAAGTAAAAAGTTAAGATATTGTTGTGAAGCATTTTAAAGGTTCAATTCATCCAAATTATGAAAAACAAACTTTTCTACTTGTCTATTTATCATTTTCAAATGTTTCCAGTCTTGCAGATGAACTCAGTTCACCTCAGGGGTGATTGCTAAGGTTTCCTGTTATCACATCTCATGTGTACCAGTCTAGTATCAAGATCTTTTCTTATCACAATCAAACCGCTTTTCACGCTGGACGCAAAGCCCACTAACATCACTTTGTCTTCAGTGGGAAAAGGCACAATCAGCATACTGGTTCAAATGAGTCTTCAGTCATCCATCCTCTCCGTTCAAGCAGCACTCAAATGTCGTTCGGTCATATCTTCTGGCACATTTTGATGCCAAACATGACCAGAAAAAAAAGAAACAGAAGCCTTTCTGTTTCTTTTTTTTTTTAACTTGTCTGCTGGCAATAGGCCAAGAGGAGTCCATCGTACAGTCAACCATCTTCAGTCATTACTGATGCTGGTCTTGTTGATTTTCAGACAGAAAACATCACTGCATCGTCTGATGGCAACGATTGACTTTGTTAAATTCCGTGTGTTTCACCAACCTGGAATAGGATCCAAAATGAAACATGAGATATCTTTGTATGGACAAGTACGAAAATGTTTTTCTGTAATTTGGGTAAACTAATCCTTTAAAGAGGTTTACTGCAAAGTAGTTTAAGTCAGGGGCTTCTTTTCGAACTTGCTGTGCTTGAGATTAGTCTCTCCAGCTTCATCTCTGTTTCTTGTAGTTGCCTCCATAGAGCTTTTTCTTTTCCTGCCTGGTCTCCATTCCCGCCTGTCGCTCTTTATTTCCCATGCCCAACCGTACCTCTCTGTGGGGGGCGGCGCTGTGGGGGAGGGTTGCAGAGCTGAAGAAGACATCATTTCAACTCTGCATCCCTTGATCTGATGCCCAATGCTTCCATGTTTCCAGGTGTCACATATGCTGCAAAGGGCTACTTCGACGCTCTGGTGCGGATGGGCGAGATGGCCAGCGAAAGTCAAGGCTCTAAGGATCTTGGTGAGTCCTCGTAGTGGCTGTAGCGCCCCTGGTGGGATGGAGGGGGGTTGCACAAGGAGATGGTGAATGTGATGGCTCGTGCTGTGAAGCAGAAGCAGCTGATGACCGACCTGGAACTGAGCACGAACGCGCACACACACACGCACACACACACACACACACACACACACACACACCAACCGCCATTTTCCCAATAGTTAAGTGTTTTAAGTAAATCCTGTAAATCCTAAAAACAGAGCAGTACTTTCTGCCTCACTGCCACGTGCAATTCATATGATCAAACACATTCTTATTTGGGAAGAATTAATTCTGCAACATGCCCATGTGGTTAATCTGGTTGTCACAACACTCAGCAAAGATAAAGGCTCTCCAGTTGTTTTTATAGCATTGCTGTGGGCAAATAGTAAAATCACAAATTTGTCTGCCATTCTGTATTCACAAAATCACACACATGGCGACAGGGATTTGCTCTCTATTCATAATAACCCTCAATATATTTACATTGCTAATGCAAAATCTTCCCGTTTGACTGCTGCATCCAGCAGCATCAAGGCACAGTTTTCCCAGCTCACTCAACTCTCACTCAGCATGTTGGATCAGCTCTGGTTCTGCTCATCATAGACTTTCTTATAGTGATAACTTTCATAGGCGAGACCCATTTCTACCAGATACTCAGGTGTGAACTTCACTGTGAAGTAAGACAGGCTGTATGTAATGGCTGCGCTCTGGGCGCACATGCCGGGGAATGTGACGGGTCTGCGTTAGCCCTGCATCGCTGCATCCTCTTCGTTCCTTTAGCCTGATGTGACCTAAGATAGCGGGTGTGGACTTAAACAGCGTTGGAGAGGAAGGGTGGAGGGAGAGATGGTGTCTGAGGTGAGTGAGGAGGATATAAAAGCAGCATTCATCATTCATGGGGTGACCTTTTCAGGTGCTTCCCAGCACTTCTTCTGGTGCTTCGTCATTCCATTTTTCCTCTCGGTGTCTCTGAGTAAAGCTTGTGTGCCCACTCTAATTGAAAAGCTCGCTACTGTCCTCCATTCAGCTGCAGCGCCACAGTTCATACAGCGATCTTTTCTGAAGCGCTTTAAGGATGTTTAAGGTTGGGAGGTTCGTAAGCTTCCTGCTCTAATTCTGCAAACCTGTGATTTATCTGAAATGTAAAAGGCCTGAAAATATAAAGTAAATAGCTCTTTGTGTTCTGCATGTGTTCAGAACTCCTAAATGTGCATCATACATTTTTTTCTACACAGTAGTTGTCTGGTTCAGGACAGTATGTGCATATAATCATGCGGTTCATATTTCAATGTGCTGGATTTTTGCGCATCACGATAACGAATTTGATCATTTCTTTGAGACTTTGTGTGCTACTCCTCTTGAATATGTCCCATCAGCCACCTGTACGTCCTCATGTCCACCAGTTTGGTTGATTTGCTGTTTTGCCGTTCATGTTTTCTGTCTTTTCTGTACTCTTTTGTCTGCATGCTTGTTGGCTTGCCTGTTGTGTTTCTTACAATTTTCTGCTTTCTGGCAGCATAAACATGACTCAGCAGCCCTTTAACTGAGCAGAACCTCCCTCCGCCTCCAGTGAAATGACAGATTAGGCTGAGCAGAATGGATTGATGCTGTCTCCACATATCAGCGGGGCTCAGAGCAGCTGAGGACTGTGCAGACTGAAGGGGGAATTGTTCTGATGACGCTTTACTGCTTTGTCTGTGCGTTGGCATATTCTATTACCTGTGCTGAGCCTCACAGCTTCTGTAGATTATCTGAGAAATTGCAAATTCCCTGGCAAAATGCAAAGAAAGTGAAAAATGTAGTTTTATTAGTTTGTTGCAGTGTTGCAAGTCAAGCGCACAAATGTCAGCATTTGTCAAACATAAATCATCATCACTTAAGAAAAACAAATATAAAAGTCAACTGACACTATTAACGTTACAGTGTTACAGCTGCGTTTCCCGTCATATTTTTAATACATAAATGAAAAAATGAACATACAAGTGCTTGAAAGGTTCATGTCCTGAGGTGGATGGAGATGAAGCTCTTTGTTTTCTGAAACTGAGG
Source organism: Scatophagus argus (assembly GCF_020382885.2). Classification (NCBI taxonomy): domain Eukaryota; kingdom Metazoa; phylum Chordata; class Actinopteri; family Scatophagidae; genus Scatophagus; species Scatophagus argus. The sequence goes on along the minus strand of NC_058513.1, from coordinate 18,616,412 downwards.
CCATGAACTTATCAATCACTTCTTGTAATGCAGTTTAATATCTGTGAGAAAACACTGGACTGTTAAAATACACTGGGGGGCCGCCTGACTGATCAGCTTCCTGTTGCCTGTTTTTGGATAATAATGAGAGGTGGTTTGCTGAAAAACAGGATTTCTCTGTCTACTGGAAGACGAGAGAGGAAACACTGAGCGCTGTTGTTTTGGATAAAGAAAAGTGAAAAAAATTCTCAAGCCCTGCTAGCTTATTAATTAGTAGATAAAAAGGATTGTGTATTTGTATGTGTGTGTCAGGGATAATCGCTCACCCTGGGCTTTGCCTCATACTTCATAATTGATGAGGACTGAAGGCAGATTTGTAAAATTTGGCCAAATTGTAATTGTGTATTTAATTGGGTTGAGCTGAGGGGGGACGTGTGGGTGGAGGTAGTTGGACTTCAAACCGTCTGAGACTCTCACAGGTTGCAGCCTTCCTGCCAGAGCTCAGGGTGGCTGGAGCTGCTGAAACAGTTTAATTACTCAGAGCATTAAGATGAACAGCAGCTAATGAACAGTAGAGCTGAGAAACTGAGCTGGGTGGAGCAAGCGAAGGGTTGGGTGGAGGAGCACACAGTCAGTGTACTCTGCCAAGGCTTCCAATGGGTGATAGAAGCTTGGAATCCGCTGTGTCACTAAAGCAGAAGGAAGGGGACAGTTTATAGTAGATTTCAGCTGCACAAATACTCATTCTGTATACTGTACAAGCACTCCGGCGTACACCTTCACATGCCGGAGCAGGCGGTGCTCAGATTGAGTAATTAGGACCAAAAATAACCCTCACAATTATCCATTTTTGTGGCCCAAAATAAACTTGCCCTCATGGGAACACTTGTTTATGGAGAGGGCTGTTCGTCACTTAGCACAGCTGATAGAACGCAGCCCCGACAGCTCGGCACAGGAAGAGGAAATGATGCCCACACTCTGCTTCATTCAGTCATTCTTCATTTGCACGACGCTGTCAGAGTTTGAACAACTGCTCTGCTGCAATGACTCCCGGTGTGGAGAGACAAGAGTGTCGGCCCACTCGTCCTCTCCTCTTTCACTATTTCTCTGTCTGCGAACGCCTCCGCATTGATGTGGGAGCTCAGGCAGCCCCGGGAGAACACGCCGACTCTGCACACACTTCTAAAAATAGATGAAACGCCTCGGCCGGAGCTGCTTCAGAGGAGGAGGAGGAGGAGGAGGAGGAGAGACGGGAGTACGATGCTGGAGCCGCAGCCCAAAAATGGCTCGTCGGTGATGTCAGCACGGTGAAAACACCACCATCTTTCTTCCGTATACTAAATATGGACATAGTTGTGAGGAAAAAATTGGAAGCTCCTGCAGTTCCGGTTCCCCTCTATGACCATATAAGGATTCTGCCATTCAGATGCAAATGTAGGCAGAGGTGGTTCTCGCTCACTCTGTGCTCTGAAGGCACTCGGGCTCAAAGAAAAACATCAGTTTTGTCTTTTGTTCGTAAAATCTGTGGATGGATTCCATATCAGCAGATTCGAGATCTGAACCTCCATTTAAAACGGTCTGAACGCACACCTTCACCTGTCACATCATCAGGCCTTCCAGCTGCTGTGGGCAGAGTCACAGCTGGACGCTGCAGCATGTGACAGAGGATCGTTTTACATCACAAACTGAGGTTTATATTGTGGAGGATTTTGATTCAACATTTGTCTGAGTCCAGACTGTGCTGGACCAGAAATGCAGCAGTAACACTTAAGGACTGACAACAAAAAACTCACAAATCACAGTGAAACCAAATCTGATTTTCACTGTAACTCCAGCTACTTCCCAACTAGATATTTACTGCTCAGCGTAAACGTGAACTAATTTTCATGAAGTCCATCCGCGTATTTTATTCTCCATTTTTGGCTCTGATTACGTTTTCCTTCCATCCCTCTCATCTAATTCTCATCACTCTGTCGTACGTTCCCATCCCCAGGGACTGCGCACACTTTAGCGTAACATCCAACTCATTAAAACAGTTTAAGGTTAATTCACATGGCCAAATTTGAGGTCCAGGAAACAGTCACCCCCTGGTTAATTAATTCATGAGGAACACAGTTTAGAAGAGCGCGTTGGCCTTCGAGGCATATTCATCCACTTAATCAGACAAACTGTTATAGCAGGCTTCCACAAATGGCAACAAGCAGCCAGCACTGATATCACAGACTTGATTAGACCACAGCAAGGGCGAAATGTAATTGTGATGCCTCAAAAATACAAAATTTCCTTCCTGTGGTTCAGTATTCATCAGCAGAATTTACTGTGTAATTTTCTCCTCATTTGTCTCTCAAATAATTATAATCCGTCTGGGAGAGAAGTGTTTTAAATCAGCGCTCATGCTGCACACCTGAGAGGCAGCAGCAGAAATAATCAACACTTTCTCCTGGAGATGAAGACAACAGAAGATGAAAGCAATAATAAAGACTCATAAAGAAGGAGAGCGAAGCAGCGTCCTCTGCGACACTCTGAGGCCACAGACTGTTGTGTTGCTGAGTCACCGAGCATCTCTGAGGGAAATTCTTCCACAGAATGTGCTCGTGTCTTCCCTCCGACTGGGTCTCGCTTGAAACCTCACACAGCTCAGTTTGAAGGAAAACTGGTGACCTCGCCGTGACCCTCGTTTTTCTGAGGCGGCGTGGGCTGAATTCCCCCCGAGCATCAACCCCAATCTGGTTTCGGCCTGCGTTTACTCTGCACGGAGAGAAACTGCAGCAGCGTTTTCTTCTCCTTTTCCCCCGCCTTGTCATCTCTCCATCTCACAGTATAATAGTTCTCCCACTCCCACGCACATTATCCCACAGGGACTGATTCTGCTTGTGTCCAACCTGAAAAAGGCTGTGGCGTTCTGAATCATCGGTTGATGACAAGGCTGCGAACAAAGTCAGACCTGTGGGATATTACTGGAGTTTAGACTTAACGCACTTACATAACACTGAGTGACTGATTACAGGATGATTGAGATGTTCTTTTCATCTGCATGTTTAACTTTTCTCTCCAGATAAGACTGATGGATGGAGAGCGTTAAATGTGTTATGTGAGTCTTTCTCTTTCTGGATTTGTTTATGCCTGAAGGATGCAGTGAGCACTTTTGGACTGACCACAGGGCCACCTGCTCCAAGGGGTTACTTGGTCCACTCAGGGGGTCAATTGGACCACCGGGGCAGGTGCTTTGGCCAGCCAGGTGGGCCTTACACCAACACCGTGTTTCCACGTTGCAAGAGGGGCAGTTGGGCCACCCGGAGGGGTTCTTCAGGGGTCCCTGTAAGTGAGGTATTAGTGTGGACCTGAAGCATGTTAGAGTTCTGGTTCAGGGCACAGACATATCATTTATATGCTTCATATCAGAAGCATTTTGACACGCTCTCCTGCTGCTGTTAGCAGCCTTGGGTTTCCAGCCTGTCATGTACTTTAATTTCCATCCGGGGTCAATTTACAGTTTAATTATCAAAACCCAAGTGACCAATCTGAGATCTTCTGTCTGCACATCATTAGAACAGCTCCACTGTACCAGTTTAACTCTCTCATACTTTTTCCGCCCTTTAGAAAGTCCTTGTCCTCCATTCACCTCAGTGAGTGAGGGGGGACGCAGACGATGAGACACAGGAGAAAGACGAAGGCGAGACAGAGAGCGCCGCGTTCCCGGTTCATTAGCGTCCTTCAGGCAGTCTCTGGTCAAATCAAAACCTCGCTGCCGGCTGAGCGCACAGGCCCGAGTACCTGCACTTTAATCAGCTGCACCGGCCGGTCATTACTGCGTCCCACAGCACCTGCTTTTCCTCCGCTTCTGTCACAGCGTCACATTCATCAGCACCTTCAAAACAAGCTGTCTTGTCAACTGTAAGCCACATGTCTTTTTGAATGCCAAAAACACACGAGGGAGGCAGTGCGTGGTGTTTGACGGAGCAACAATGGGGTGTTAATGTGGCTTTAATAACACGGTGAGCTCTATGAAACGTCCTTGACGTGTCGCATTGTCCTTGATGTGTGCGTTGAGCCAAACAGTGACTTAATGATGCTGATAATAATGTGAAGTACACACTGTGAGAGCTGCAGAATTAAATATGCTGCCAGACATCCAGATCACACACGCACACAAACATGCAAACTGTTGTGGTCATTTTGTAAGGCAAAATCCACAGACAAGAGGCAGGAAAAGGCAGCTTGTTTTGGGGTATTAATGCCTGTGCAACAGAACATGGTACCACAGCTTCATGTTGTCCTGCTGTCAACGGGCGTGTGAAGCCGTCAGTGAATCCTCACATGCTTGTCTGTAAGCCTGCAATCCTTCTTACAGCCTGATTTAGACCGTCCCCGCCTTTTGTGACCCAGTGTGCTAACTCCATAGAGACGGAACAGCAGCAGGGACGGACCAGGTGATGGATCACTTTAAGAAAACAGTTAAAACAAATCTTTACTTGCCGTTTCCCCGCTGTGGGAGCCAATTAGAGGCCAGAAATGATGAGTTCGAGGAGATGCCAGGGATCATATTGACCAGCTGGGGTCCGTGTGTGTTTGTCAAAACACAAAAAGCCATCAGATCTTATCTCCGTCTTTCCCCTCATGCCCTCCATCCCTCCATTCTTCATTTGCAGCTTGCGCCTGCCGTCTCAGATAATCAGTCTCCATTTTGCACGCCATCAGCCGACCTGTAATGATTATGTATGGCCAGTCATTCCGATCGATCTCCTGTAGCCTGATTCCGTTGTAAAAGGATCCATTTCTCTTTTCAATACAATGTAGAAGTGAAGATCTCAAACAGCCCAGTTATGTCATCACATGCTTACAGGTGTGTCATCATTGCATTTTTGTCATTTAGAAGCTTACACATTATGTTCTTTCACACAGGACTCAAAACTCGTGATGTCAAGTACAAGTAAATTAAAAACTGTGTCAGATTTAAATTGTGTTCGCTGTAGTTGCAGATGCGTGTGCGTGCACATGTCCTCGGGTGTGCACGCGCGTGGAGCCAGTGTTATTATAAATTATAGGCTCATAAGACCACAACAATAAGGGTGTCGATCAAGCGGCTTTGCAGAGGACAAATCTCCCTGCAGCACCTTGTACTCTCTCCACTGCAGCTTTCTGGGGATTAAGAGTTGCTTGTGTTTGCTTTCAGGCTCCTTTAATACAGTCCCCGAAGAGACGCACGCCATGTAAAACACCTTCCTCCATTTGGCCATAAACTGTGGCTCTCCCTCTGGACCTCTGCTGTGCCCAGGGGTCACATGGAAAGCAGTCGGGGTAATAAACCCAGATGTGAGAGCTGCTCCTGGGTTATCCACACTGTGTGATTACCCTGCAGTCAGCACTGTGCACATGCACATAACACGCTGACCACTTGTTGGTCAACTGATGAGGTGTTGTTTTCTGAATGAACTTTCCCCCAGGTTGGTACATAAGCTGTAAATCTCTGGTTTAATTCTGTGAGCTGAGCTTTGGATGCTGTTTCTGCAAACCTCTGAATCTTAGACTTAACAATGGAGCTTACCAGTATTAGACAAACAATAACGTGTCTTATTTTTTTGCTTAACTGGGTTTGGCTAGTTTTCCAGATGATTTTAACCGAGTGACCGTTTGTAATCACTGGTCAAACTGTGAGGAGACTTTGTGTTGTTGAGTAGACAAAAGCTGCAGTTGTGTATTCTTTTACTGATCCAGAGCCGTGTGCGCTGGGTGCGGACAACAATGTGCTTTGCTCCCCTCTAAGCTTCAGATGTTGTGATCTGCTCTGATTATGAGTAAGCAGCTTATTTCTGGGGGGGCAGAAGTCCAGTATTTCACAATAACAAGGTGGAAAGGTTTTTGGATTAGATGGGTGCAATGAGACAAGAACATCCAGGAGTCTGGGGATCTTCCAAGTGATGACAAAGTCATTTGCTCAGGATATACTGATGCAGACCCGCAGTCTGAGACCTGATTCAACAGTTTTCCTTACAGAACGATGATGATGATTTTTGAAGATTGTCAGCTTTATTACAGCTTGGGTCTCATCTTTCTAACAGTGCGCAGCAGGGATGGGCAGAAGTATTCACATTTTCTTATGTAATATAAACTAAATTCATCCTCTTCTGTTTAAAAGGTTCATAGTTTTTGGACTGGACAAAGTGATGTGACTGCTGTGAATGTAAAAAAGTTGACCTGAGACCTGCTGTAGTTAGGCTTTATGGAAGGACAAGGCTTCTGTGAGATGATGGCATGATGGAGGGCAAACTCCTGTCAGCTCCGAGAGGAGGAGACGTAGCATCTTAGGAAAGTGTGGTGAAGTTTAGGGCTGGTCTGCAAAGTGCTCACAAGGTAGCTGTTAGGCTACAGCTGACATGGGTGTTTAAGACTTCAACATGTTTTCACTTGGGTGCCTTAGACCCTCTGGATCCCCATCGGTTTCTTTGGGAAATATTGTTAGAAACTGTTAGAAACGAGACAGAGCAAAATGATCCTTGAAGAAAAAAACGTCTTCTGGCTGCAGCAGCTGGTGGCAGGGTGACCTCTGATTGACCATCTGTTGTCCTGAAGTGTGAAGTGAAGACACCGAAGCTCTCGCAGTGCTGAACCCTGACCGGGGGAGACGATCGATAAAGAAGAACCTTAATTAGCCTGGAGATGAACACACCTGTTGTAAAAGTGGGAAATAATGACCGAGGCTGTAGTGTGTGTGGAAGCAAGCACAGAGTGAGGTGCAGTTAATCCTGCGGCTGTGTTTCGTTCCCAGCTGATGCTCTAAATATCTGCTTTACAGTGTGTGGAAGGAGTGTGAGGTTACAGAAAGTGTGTGTGTGAGAGAGTCAATGCTGCCCGTTTAGTCTCACAAACAAACAAGGAATCTAACATTTGTGCCGATAAGATGATATTTCAGTTATGTGCATGAAGCATGAAAAGGTAGTGAATGTGTGCTTGTTTACCTGCCAGTGGACCATCATGATGAGTGTAGGCATAATAACATGTCAGGTCCACAACCGGAGAGACTTGATGTTCTCTGCAGTTAGGTTGACAAAAATATGTGGACATATTAACATTGGCAATCAGTCAAAATGAGTTGGAAAATACTGACTCAGTAAAAAATCTAACATTGTGCAGATAATAGTAATAAAACCAACATGACTAAACCAATAAAATTGGAAGGCAGTTAAATGAAACAACTTGAACTCTCTGACAGTCTGTTATTTTGTGTGTGTGTGTGTGTGTGTGTGTGTGTGTGTGTGTGTGTGTGCGTGTGTGTGTGCGCGTGTGATGCTTCAGTTCAGCTCAGCTGCTGTAGCCTGTCGATGGCCGGTGGCTGTTTATTAATGGATGGGATGGAGTGTGTGTTGGACGCCCTCCAAGAATCAAAGGAGAGTTTGAAAGTACACGCCGGTGCATTTATCTGCCTCGCCGCTCCTCACGCCCTGTCCTGCAGCAGGCAGACACTTCTACAGCGTTATAGCTGTCAGTGCACTTTCATAAGCAGACGGGTGGCTGTAAAATGAGACACGGCGAGTCGGAGACCAGAACTTTGTGTGTGTCTCTGTGTGTTCTGCAGGGGTCAAAGAGCACCAGGTTTACCCCCATACATACAGTGTGTGTGTGTGTGTGTGTGTGTGTGTGTGGCCTTTTATAAGGGCGTGCTCCAAATCTTACTTGCCGACTGTTAGCAGTAGAATGTACTAAAATGTAAAAATAAAAGAGCACTGATATTGAAGTCGAGTAGAATTGCAATGAGGGATGCAAAGGAAAGGAAAGAAAGAAGGACATAATAAAAGACAGGACAAAGATCCTGGTACTTCACTGGAGTGGTAGTAGTAGTACTTGAAGTTAAGTCCAGGACTTACTTCCTTTCCACCTCCGCCCTCCACCTCCTCCGACCTTTCTTAAATCCTTTCTTCTGCATCTGAGTCTCGTCTGCATGACCACAGCACTTCGCATTAAGCCCATTAATCCTGTCCGCTCAGCCCACTGTCTCCGTGTCCCCTCTGCCTGTCCACCGTCCAGCGTCCACAGCTCCTCCTTCATGTGGGCTGCAGACTTTATCTTTCGGTTCAGGTGATGCACATCAGTGCACTCGTGGGATGACGTGTTCGTGGGGGTGCACATGTATTATGGATGTCCAGTGGAGGCTGACTGATCAGTACTATGTCCTGATGTTATCCTACTGCACTGATGTACTGCATCAGTACTGCTCTGCGTGTTTATGGATATGTGACTTGCAGTATATGGTATGATTTATAAGATGTGTTATTATTGTCTTAAATCGGGTATTGGACATGTTAGGCTTCATCTGTTTATATACATATAGTTATTATTATTATTAATGTATTAATTCCTAAGTTAAGTTTTAGTGTGAGTGTTATCATATCACTTCTCTTTACTGTTAGTGGGTTGTTGTTCAGTTATGAAATACTCAAACTCCCCACGAGAGCACGATTGATACTGTATTTTTTTTTCTTACTGGTTCTGATATTAGAGGATTTATATTGATATGTTAACCAGTTTGCTTGACATAAACACAAACATTATTCGTAGATTCAGTTACGTAATGAAATCTGAACTTGTCTCTGGTGGACTAATAATGTTGGTTATGGTGATTATAATGCAGAAAAAGATTCTCTGTCCTGATATCCGTCATATCACAGAACCCGACTTTGACTCAGCTTCTCTACTGGAATCACTGACCTTGAGGGAACACAACGAATCTAAAAATAAAAATCGCTGCCACCAGTATTTTTAACATTTAGTTTGCTCGGGTGCAGATTTACATGTCAGATGTTCAGCTCCCGATGCAGTAATCCAGCTGGAGGTCTGGGGCTGATGTGACTTTTCAGCTCACACACATATACATATACCACTTGGTACAAACCCAGTTTGATGTATCTGTCAAAATGTTGTGTAAATGTAAAGAGAAATGACTGTAATTGTTGGATGCTTTTACTTTGGAATATCAGCGTTGAGAGTCCAGTATGTGTCTGGGCTCTCGGGGACCAGCGGAGGCTCTGATGAACTGCCTGTCTGAGTGTTTTTCTGTGTGTGTCTCATTTTCCTTGGGGTGGTTTGATCTGTCACTGTCTCTCCAGGTCTCTCTTCTCCCTCTGTTCTTTGCTCAAACTAGATCTTTTTGTTCCTTTTTTTTACAATGCATTGCATATTCAGAAGAGGCAGCATGTAGGTATCTTAAAACGACACGCACCTCCCTGGCTGCATGAATCATCTTTTACTTCTCTTTTATGTTCTTTTTTTTTCTTTTAATTTCTTTATTTTTTGACTTCTTTCTGGGTTCTGCTTTTTGGTGTTTCCCCCCTGTTATGTTGTAGTAAAGCACATGTCTTCTATTTCAAAGATAAAATACTTGATTTGTACAGATTTTCTTTTCTCATGCCGTTCCTGTGTGTTTATTAGCAGTAGTGTTGTAAGCTCTTGGTAATATGGAAAACTCTTGATTTCGCTATTGAAAGCATTCAGTAGATTTCCTGATTAACTCTTTATTTCTCATTCACTCCGTCCATGCTGCATATTTCTGTAATGTTCTTTTGATTTTGTCACCGTTATGAGTTTCGTCTGCTTCATCTGCATCATGACGGATGTTTCATCTTGTCCACTGGCTCCTCCCTCGACTCATACACCTGTCCCTCACCTGTTCTGTGTGGCTGCATGGTCTTGTTTTTGCACGATGTGTGTAGCTCTGGCAGACGCTGGAGAGATTTAATATGACTCTCTCTCTCTTCTCTCTCTCCCCTCCCTCTTTTTGTTTATTGTCTCTCTTCTCTTTGTGCTCTCTCTGCAGGGGAGGTGCTCTTTCAGATGGCTGAAGTGCACAGACAGATCCAGATCCAGCTTGAAGAGATGGTGAGCATGTGGTGGTGCTGCTGGTGGTGCTGCTAAAAGCGGCACAGCTTAAGCCACGAGTTGGGAAACCGAACAGATTGTGGGCCAGTTGGTTTGGAATCTCAGTGTATGTTTTGATATTAAATACGGAGCAACACACACTCTTTACTTCGCTCGAGGAGCTTCTACTGCAGGCAGCAGCTTCACTTAAGTGTGTTTGCTGATCTTCTGATATGCAAATTACAGCCATTGAAGACTGAAAACATTTTTTCACTTCAGTCCCTCAAAAGATGTTTATTTGGATGTGCAGACGAGTGAACTGGCCACTTGTGGCAACATGAGCAAGAAACGCTCAGTCAGCTGAGACAAGAAGTGACGAGCAGACAAGCTGTCATCTTTATGCAAAGGTGATCTTCAGGTCTGTCATGAATGGTGAATTAGATTGTTTATCTTTTTGGGTAATGGACAGTCAACAGTACAGAATACAGTTTGGGCCTCGAGCAGATGCTTGTCTTTTATCCAGACGGATCGACAATTAATGCAATAGCAACGTTAAACCGAGGTGACGTCTCCCAGCAGACTGACAAACAAAGTAGGGACAGACTGACTGTCAGATCCAATGTACAACGTTTTTCCGGTTATTGGAACGTCTGCTTCACACACGCACACACACGCACACACACACAAACTATACAAACAGACTCTTCAGACGTGTCTTCCATTTCCGCACAAACGCATCCCTCCAACCACAACGCTGCAGCCTTACATTCCTTTTTGAAAATGATCCAGTGTGGTTGATCATAGGACTGCTTCAGGTTTAGTTTATTTTGTGTTTGTTGACTTGTTTTCTGCTTTCCCGTGTGTCTCCTGCAGCTGAAGTCTTTCCACAACGAGCTGCTCACAGAGCTGGAGAAGAAGGTGGAGTTGGACGCACGCTACCTGAACGTAAGCTACAGTCCTCCATCTTCAGTTTACAGAGTGACAGCGAAGGCAGCATCTGCTGTGAAGCCACACGGCTTCTCAATGCCAGCCAGTTAGCTCAGTGTGCATATGAAGAAAATGAAAACTAGAATTCAGAGCACCAACCATAATAAACCCAAGGAGCCTCAGCCTCATGATGTGACAGTGTACCTTGTAACTCTCGGGTCTCTCCACAGACTGAACGTATGGGGAATAAAGTGTGAACCATGTTCTCATAAGATCACTGACCAGAGACAAAATACACACTGCAGCAGGTTCCATCAATTACTCCCTTCTGCCCTGTGAATTATGACTCAGTCCGTGAAAATGAGTTGTTTCACAAAAAAATAAAAGAAATGGACAAATTCATTTATGGTTATCAGTAGTTTGGAATCACTCCCGAAAGCAGTGGATCATCTGAGACAGGATGTGCGAGTGTGTGTGGAGGGATGAGTGTCGTTCTGACTGTCACAGTCAAAAGCCTCATGTGGTCAGACGTGTAAAAGGCGGGTTGAAACGAAGGCCTGCTTGTGTAAAACGTCGTGTGTGATGTGATGCTGAGACGTGCGAGCGTCGCCGTGGCCCTGCTGACTCTGTGCTGCCCCCCTCAGGCTGCGCTGAAGAAGTACCAGATGGAGCACAAGAGCAAAGGGGAGAGTCTGGAGAAGTGCCAGGCAGAGCTGAAGAAGCTGCGCAGGAAGAGCCAAGGCAGCAAGCACCCGTCCAAATATGGAGACAAGGAGATGCAGGTCAGTCTGTGTGGTGTGTCTGCGTGTTCGTGAAGCTACAGGTGTGTTCACACAAGTGATGGATGTTGGTGCAAATGGTGCAAACTGCAGTTTCCGTCGTGTCTTTGGTTTAGTGAAGCTGTTTCTGTGGATGAGTGAGGAATAAAACAGATGTCTTAGCTCTGTGGATCCTTCTGACCGGCTGGACCGCCGGCATGTAAAAACGCATGAGGACATGGTTTGAACAGCCAGTGCCAGGAAAATATGATCCCTCTGGCTTCGGTCCAGTATGTGGTGCAGACGACCTGCCGGTCAGCCTCCAGAGAGAACATCAGCTTCTCATAATTTACTTCATTTTTGTCTCAGCAAAGTCAGAAGCAGAATCACCAGCGCAGACTTTTAGTGAACTCATGCTGACTCTTCAGCTGACTCTTTTCCCTCCTCCTGATGGGATTTGAGCTTCAGTGCGCCCGGTAATCCGTGACTGCTGCTGCCGCTGATGGGATAGGACATGCTGAGCTGAATGGGATGGGACCCCCGACTGGGAAGGCGCAGTTTGGCTGCCAGTGTGAAGGGCTCGTCGCAGTTAGAGAGATGGAGATAGTGAAGGTTAAGACCTGAGCCCACTGTGTCAAACATTCAGGATTTATTTTTTGTTATTTTTGTTACAGCAGTGCGAAGGACAACCTTTTAAAAAGAGGTCTTTTTCAGTATGTATCAGTCAAGTGCATCAGAAGTTACAGAGAAGTCAGACTTGAATGAGACACTGCCAACATGCTCTCAGGACTTTGTCAGTATTACGTAATATTACGGCTCCATTTCCCTCGTGTTCAGGTGTTTGTGCGGAGGCGTGAGGAGGTGCGGGTTGTCTTTGCCCTGTCTGTAGGCTGTAGGTGTTGTGGTGACACATGGTGGGCGTGTCCTCTTACACAACCTGCACAGGCGATGCTGCTGTGCTGGACTGTCTGTCCAATCAGCACAACGAGAGGCTGAGAGTGAGACGAGGAAGAACCTCCAAGCTGTTCGCGTGTGTGTGTGTGTGTGTGTGTGTGTGTGTGTGTGTGTGTCTTCCACATGCATATGGAGCTTGTAAGAACTTGTTTTAAAAAAACAAAAACATTATTTTTATTTTATTTCTTCCAGTTTGAAATGTAAAAAAAAACAAAAATGAATTTGAGTCATGTTTTGAAATGAAATTTTCAGATGCCACACAAATTCTTTTTTGGCTCCTGTGGGTTTGTGCCTGAGGCGACAGGAGGAAAACCTCGTCCGTCTGCTCGGGCCGACTTCACGTTTCTGCCTTTTCGGCACTTAAGCTGTCAAACGCGAAGCAAAATAAGCGAAGCCACAAAGGAACGAGGAATATGAGGTTTCGTCTGCTCCCCTGCAGCCACACTGTGGCTTTTCAGCAGACATCATCTGTGAATGCAGCACTTTGTAAGACTGCATGTTATTATTCTGTCACATAATGTCGATGGCTGAAGAGGTCACAGTGGCCAACAGGAAGTTTGTCCCTATTGTCTGAGCATAGAAAAATCCTTTGAATATGTGTCATCGGATTCACCTCGGTTCATGTTTCTGGTTCACCAGTACTTTTTAGGCATTGAATTATTGGAATACTTTCCAAAAGTTTCTTGGATTTGGGGGACTACATGACTGCTTCGTGTTATTCTGATTACATGTAATTCAGTGGCAGGTTGATGGAAAAGGTTGAGGAAGTTTGGAAGGATCAAAGCGACTCACTCAAAGCGAATTTCAGCTGCCTGATCAGATCCCAGCTGATTGGTTACGGCTCAGGAACCTGTTGGACAGACTGTTTTCATCAAGACTAACACTGACAAAACAAAAGCAGACAGGAGCATCATGGTGCATTCAGGTGCATCTTGTAAACTGTGAGATCTAACATTTGTAAATACACACCATATTAGAAGACTGAAACGGGTGCTGTAGCGGACGCCGTGCGGTTTTAACTCATTGTGGCGATGCAGAGAAAACATGGCGTCAGGGGTTAAGGGCTAATGGTGCCGCGCTTCCACAGGCCAAAGGCAGCCGCCCCACGCCGGCCTGCATCAGCAGGGGATGTAATTATTGTGTAATTGTTAGTGCTGCTTGGATGGATGGCTGGTGGAGCGTGAAAGGGGCGGCCGGGCCCGTTGTTACAAAAATCAATACATGGAGCTGTGAGGAACCACAGCACAGGAACACAGAGCCCAGAGTGCTGCACTTCCTCTGGGCTTTAATGGCTTAGCGGGCGTGAAAGAGCCTGAGCTGAGGTAGCAGGACCTTTTTCCTCCTCCTGCGCCTGTTGTTTCATCCCTTCAGGTGAACTCAGTGTGCAGATTGGAACACCTCACCAACGTGGTGTTCAGAGATCAGAGTGTGTGTTTGTGTTACTACTGTCTGAATGTGTGTGCTTTGCCTCCAGCAGGGAGATTCTTATCATACATCTCAAAGTCTTCAGCTGATAAAAGGTTCAGCCGTGAGTCAAGGAGCAAGGTTTTAATTTGCCAGACTTTTAGATATTTTAAAAGAAGATTTCCGATATAATGAGAATTGTGTGAAATATTCCTGCAGATGAAAGCCGGTTGGGACCGGAGCGCCTTTCAAATGATTTTAATGCATGAGAAGAGACAGTCTTAGTGAAAATTGCTGTCTGTGTGTTAATGTGTGTAAACTACCTGAGTGGTGTGGAGTTACTAACTAAACCTTTAAAAATCTAAATGATGCATTCAGGGGCTTGTGCAGCCTGGGACAGGTACGCACTCTGAGTACTGTCTAGTTCAGGACATTTAGTGAAGTACTGCACTTGAGGACAATTTTTGAGGTACTTGTACTTGAGTATTTCTGTGTTAAAGTACTTTATGTTTATTTGACAGCTTTTTACGCTTTGCAGATGAGGATGTTACATGTTAGGTGACATAACAAGCTGATCAAATACAACCAAAGTCAGAGGTGAAACCAGAGGTTTTCGACCTTTTTAGCTTCTGAAGTCTTTTGCAACTTTTTTTGCACTGGAGTTTTTAATACTGGTAGTTTTACTTCAGTAAAGGATCCGAGTACTTCCTCCACAGGTCTGGTTTATCCCTCTGAGTGTGTGTGTGTGTGTGTGTGTGTGTGTGTGTCCAGTAGCATATGTGTTACTGAGGGAGACAGTGTGTTTAGGTGGCCAGACTCTTGCTGTGCGTCATATGGACCCTCATGGGAACCAGGTCTTGGCAGGAACAGGAGACACCAGGGTCCTGCGCTGTGAAGCTCAGATAAACAGACAGATTTGCCTTTTTGAACACACACTCGTCTGGATGCTCGTGGCAGACAGCATGTTTGTGTACAGCCTAAAAGCTTTCCTTTGTGAATGTGCTGGCTGCTCTCTTCATGCTCCACTGTCCAACTTTTAATTAAGTGATGCAACAGCACAGATGAAAGTAGTGGCAGATGATGATGCTATGTTAAAGCTACGGATGATGGGAAGTCACTGCCGAGCTGCTGCCTGAGCTCAACAACAAACCTCCTGCTGCACAAGCTCTGAAATATGAGAATTTGCTGCTCTGTTTTTATATCTCAGTCATCTTGTAGTTGTTGAGATATTTCAGCTTCATATTCAGACCAACGTGGCGGACAGACTGACTGACATGGCCATCGCTTTGCACATGAACCCTGACAGCCTGAGCTCTGCCTCATGTAAATTTCATTGAAACTTTCTGTGCATGGAGACGTCTGACTGCAGCTGAGATGCCTCGACAAGGAGCTTCCTGCATGTGGAAGTGACGGCTGGCGTTCGGCCAGAAGCACGAGCATCTGCTCCATCCTCAGATCCATTTTTTAAGCCAGATATCACAGTTGTCTCTTATTCCTTTCAGCCCTGTGGCAGTTTCTGTTTTCCTTCATCTCGGTGAAACAAAGAGCTTTGACGGTCTGAGACGACGAGCTGCGCTGGTATTCTCTGAGCTCTGCACTGAGCATGTGCAGACCCTCACGGTGTTCTGCTGAGGCTCACGTTATGCTGTTTCACATTCTAAATATAATTCCTAATCAGTCTGTTAAGGTCCGAGTCTCGACGTGTTCTGCTCGCCGGCCCTGCAGCCACAGTTTCTGCACCGATGGTTTGCCATCTTTAATGTGAAATGAGTCAATAAATTGTGGACCCACAAGCACATGCGCTCGGCCTCATGGCTTACATGCTGATTGTGCTCACCGTCAGCAGAAAACAGGAGCAGCTTTTGGCCCGATTTATGTTCTGTGTAGAGAAGGAGCCTCAGGCGAGACGCGGCTGATTGGCAGCGGCGCGAAAGGCCAGCTGGAATCTAATTAGGATTACGTGTGTGAGGGCGACCACAACATGTGTGCGCCGTGCAGCAGGCCTGATTTATTAAAACCACTTAAATAATGGAAAAGGAACTCGGCTGTGGTGGATAAACGCACTTTAATGCATATCAGAGTGGTGACGTTCTCCAGGGTCGGGTTCTAGAACTGTGATGACGTCCACAGCATGAAAACATGTTTACTTTGTGGTTTGCTTGTGTCAAACCTGAGGAACACATGAGAGATTACAGTATTAATTAAAAATAGTTTGAGGCTGACGGTATTCGTGAGCTGCAACATTAGACGTGCACTTCACTGAGAGATCTACCTGTTCCAGGTAAGGAGGACTTTGAGGACTAACCCGACAGCTTTCACAGCTTTGGCTTTCTACTGGTATCCCTTCATGGTGTTCGTTACCTTGCGCTCCGGGAAGGTTAACCACGAGCAATTCAGCAGGCAGGTAAATCAAGCACACAAACCAGTTACAGGTTAAAGTGTCCGTTATCGTCATCCTCAGGACTCATTAAAATCTGTAATCGCAGCTGCACACAATCTAAATGCGCTGGCAGTTTTTCTGCCTCCATCTCTCAGCCTTTCAGTCGCTGTCTGCTGATTGACGGCTCCCTCGCCGCCGCCCTGAACGCAGCATGTGGGTCTGATCAGCGTGGTCGATTGTTGTGCGTTTTCGTAGGCTACCTGAAAGCCTCTCCGCCCCTGCAGTTTGTGTGATTCATGAGTGGCCTTCATCTTCCTGTGCTGCCGCCGCTTTGGCTTGTCGCCAGGTGACATTCGCTGTGGGTGTTCGGCCCTTGCGCGCCCACATGAAGAACCGCGTTCACTTCTGATAAGTTCTTCTTTTCTTGCTAAATGATTGTGTTGCGTTCAAAAGTCAATCACTTGAGCCTGAGGGATAACAGATTTTAAAGCCTGGGGTGACACTATGGCTCCTCCAAGTGGCACATCACTGCATCAGCAGTAACTGCACGCTAAAAGAAGAAAGCACAGATGAAAAGTGATAATAAAAACCTTGAAGTCTCATTTCCCTGAAACATGTAGAGAAAAGCCTCAGCTGATTCATTTCAGTGATGCAGTAAAGGAACAGTTCACCCAAAATGCTTGCTGTCATATCAATAGAAAGTCAGATTTTTTTGCTCACAGAAACGTTTCCGGCGCCTCACAGCACTTCACTTGCTCGCACAGTTCGTCTGACACGATCAAAGTATCCAGAAGCCCAATCATTCAAAATTCTTTTCCTGAACAATTCTGTTGTTTGCATGAGTCTGTTGTTGAGACAGAAATGTGCACTGAGGGCACGTCAGGGGAAGCTTCACATGTGATGCGTTAGGGAAGTTAAATCCCACATTTAAAACTCTTCTCCTGTCACTGACAGTTTGCTTGTTGCATCCAGACTCGAGCTCTGAGCAGAGCTGGTGTTGGTTCAAGTCGGCGCGTAGGCTGCAGACTCTCAGCAAACAGCCCAGCCATGATCATTAACACCTCACGCTGGAGCCCAACGCTGTCTGGCACTTAGTGAATGCTGTTTCACATAACTCAACGCCACGGGAACCTTCAGACGCTTTCAGTTGCATAAGAATTACCAGAGGAAAACAAGTTCACTTCGATCTCCCTTTCATGTGTGGACTCGGCGAGTCCTGGAAGGAGCAGAGGGTGAGTGGATTCGACACAACGGAGGTTGCGTTTGCGCTGCACAGGCAGGTGCTCTAATTCATCTAATGTGCAGGAAATCCAGAGCACCATTATCACATAACATCCCAGTGTATGATTAGACAGTCTGTGCAGCTCTTTTGTTCTCGTTCGCTGTTTCCACGTCTGATGAGATGTGACATTTTCACAGCAATTTGAATTTCAAAGCGGCTCATGAAAGCACAATTTGACTGCGTTCTTATATGTCAGGATTGTGACGTGTGATGCCTGATTTGGCTCAGCACAGCCCATTACCAGCCCAAGTCATTCAGAGCTTCACTGGTTAAATCACCTAGTTTTCATAATGGACTTTTGTTTAACGGTGCTCACAGGCCTCGAGATCATTCTGAGGGACCAGAAAGTGATGTCCCCTTTTGAATCCCTTGCTTTGGGAGCCACAAATAAATTCCTTTCAGCTAAATTAAAATTAGATTCCATTAACATAATTTTGGTTCAGCTCTAATCCTCTCCATCAATCCTCTTGATGCTGTGTCTATTCAGTGCATTGATAACTGCAATACCTGGGACTGGGCTCTCAGAATGACTTCATGACTTCATGACTTTACCTTTTCCATCATCTTAGGACGCACAAATGGCTTCGGTTTAAAGTGCAGTCACGCCAAGCCTTTTCTCCTTCTGTGAGGGCCCGAAACAATCTGCAGGCCCAGCTCGAACTTGTGACCTTTCTCTCTTTAAATGAATTTAAACACGGGAAAATGGATTTGTAATGTTTTTGTTGCACTAATCTTGCTGTGTGACCCTGTCTTGTCTGACGTTCTCACTTGTCAAAGAGATTCTAATCTCTTAAATAAAGATTAAATGTTGTTCATTACTGCTCAGGGTAGAAGTTGCCCTTAAACTCCAGTTTGTGGAATCCTAATGTCAAACTTTGTAACTTTACTAACTTTAGCAGAACAGTGAGTTAATGTCCTAATAAAGACAGTCTGCCATGTTTTTTCTCCCTCTCCTCCAGTATGTAGAGGCCATCAGCAACAAGCAGGGCGAGCTGGACAGCTACATCGCCGAGGGCTACAAGAACGCCCTGTCCGAGGAGAGGAGGAGGTACTGCTTCCTGGTGGACCGTCAGTGTGCCGTAGCCAGGAACAGCAGCTCCTACCACGGCAAGGTGAGAAGGAACAGCACTGCTCCATTAGGGCAGCATGGCATCAGCAGCCCTGCACAGCACAGCCTGCTGATGAGATGTCTGCAGGGTGATACAGATGTGACGCAGCTTTAGCAGAACAACCACTTGTTTTACTTAGAAACGAAGAACCAGAAACAGTCGCGGCTCCGTAAAATATCTTTTATTGATAAAGCAATGTTTATCTAAGTATCTCTGAAGCCTTCGTTTGCTTCCTCATAAAACATTTACCCAAGCCGATTTCTGCAAATGTTGTAAATCCCACACTGGTTACGTCTGTGTTTGCTCACTTGCTGTGTTACAGCCTCCGACTGTCAGTGGATTAGCATGAAATCAGCAGCAGGAACGTGTACAAAGCAGGACCTCTTAAAGAAACGTAAAGAAACAAACAGCTCCTTAGGGTACCTTTAAAGGTGATTAGATTCATTGAACTTTAACTGGTCCCTGGGAAAGCGTGTTGTCGTGAAAGCAGAGAGTCGGATACAGAGGTGTGTGACCTGTCAGTGTGTTCATGCAAAGTTTTCTGAGTCAATTGCCAACAGAAAGGAAAAGTTTTCTGCCGCCGTGTCGTAGCTTTTCACATGCCCATCAGGACTGTAATGTTATCCAAGAAATGAATAAGGAAAGCTCGTCCCACCCGCCTCTCATCCCTTCTTCCCACCGGAGGAATGTGAAGTGGCGTGAGAGAGACGGAGAGGTGGAGGGTGAGTGCTGAGGTGGGGAGGGGAGGCAGTGGGAGAGAGAGAGGATGACCTACTTCTGCGAGAACACTCGGTTCCGGCTGGCTGTGTGTGTGGGCGTCAAAGTGTCTGAATGAGTGATTGATAGACGGAGGGAGGAAGCACAAACAGCACATTTAGTTCGCCTTCTGCTCCGTTACCAAATACAGTTGAGTCTGTTAGCAGATACGAACCCGTCTCTTCATTATTAACAAAAATGCACAAGTGAGAGAATTTGAAGTGAACGTCGTCAGGGTTTACGCTGTTGGTGGAATCAAACAAGCATTTGGAATACGTTGGGCAGGAGAAGGGTTCAGTAGTTTTTCTGGTATGTTTTATAGATTAATGAATTAACCAGAAACAGTCAGTGAAAAGTGGGACAAATGTGCTTCAGCTCCATCTTTACTCCAGTGCTGCTCGGTGTTGGTTATGGAAGACCACAAGTGTCATCTTACTTTTAATTAATTAATAACTGATTGCACAATGAAATTATTTTTATTAATCTATAAGTAAATCAGCTACATTAGACTAAAAGGCTTCATTATTCGACAGTTTAATGGGCAACAAAGAGGAATTGCATAAAGGATCTAAAAATGAAGTACTCATCTGACACTAAACTGTTGAAAAAGAGATTTCTAAGTAGAACAATAAAACAAAACAATAAGTACAAACCTTTAAAAATACATTCATGAATTCATAAATCAATAATAGACTTTTGAAACCTGCGCTGGAAATTGAGGCAAAACAATACAGACAGGAAGTAAGTTTTCAACTTTGTTTTCAACTTTTGCCAAATTTTTTCATGTCAGTTTTTACTGTGCAATTAATTTTAATTAGTTTTGGCTGGTTTTGCTTTTGACGCAGAAATTGGCAAATCCTGACAAATTCGTTTTTTTCTCTCGTGCTGCTGTTGCTGAGCGGAAAACGAGCCGCTAGTCGATTTTCTCAGCACGCCGCTGAAGGCGCTGGTCCACCTACGCTCCCTCTTAGCTGTTTGAAAGGGCTAACTGAGGTCGTAATGACTCACCACTTCTACCAGCAGCAAGAGACAGCCACAAAGACGCTGGTGCACATACATAGAAATACATGACTGAAGTCCCATTCGTCCCAAGGCGAACGTTAACGGCCGACAAAAAGCGCGAGTTTCTCTGTGACGGAGAAATCATTTGCTAGAACTTAGTGAGCTGAATCCCCGGTAACACGATGCTCACCCTGTTAGCGTGGATTTGTTTTTGCTGTCCTTTTGCATTTGTGTATGTGTTAATTAATTTGATGGTCCCACCCACACCCTGATGCCCACACACACTCAGCAGGGACAGACAACCTTGGAACCGCACTGTGTTTATCCTCCACGCCAGCCTGGTGCGGTTAAAACTGTTTGAGCAGCAGATTCTCCTCCAGCATCTTTCCAGTATTTATGAAATCAGGACTCCCTCATTTATTCAGTGACGACGGATGCAAATGAGAAGCGTTTTTATGTAACTGCCCCGCTGTATAATGTATGGAGGAAATGTTACTCTGCTAGCTGAGAGCTTCCCAAATGAGTGCATTCATAAAGAGAGAAATTCATGTCCCCCACTTTTTCCTGCCTCAACTCTTCTCCTCCTCCTTTGTGTCTCTCAGGGGAAGGAGCTTTTAACCCAGAAGATCCCGATGTGGCAGCAGGCGTGTGCCGAGCCCAACAAACTGCCAGATCGCGCCATGTTCCTCGCCCAGCAGATGAGCGGCGCGGCGGGCGTCATGGCTCCCGGCGCTCACCATCCAGGCATGCCCATGTCTGAGCCCATCCCTGGAGCTAAACCCCTGCCATTGCCTCCAGAACTGGCAGCCCTGAGGGCCAGTGGGGCCATGGGACAGCAGGTCTGTACCCTGGTGGTTGTGGTGAATTCAGTTGCCACGCTGGTTTGTGTTGTTTTTGCATCATACATTGCAGTAAAATATCATTCTTCACAAATCTTTTTTCTTGAATGTCCTAACTCCCAAACAGCACTTGGAAAAAAGTGGGACCAAGTGAAGCCAAAATGTCCTCCTTTAGTAAATTTACTCACTTTGCTTCATTTGAATGTTCTAGAACTCAAAATTGGCCTTCACAAAGGTAGACGTGAATGCACACACACAAACACAGGTAGGTGCTGTCTAATGAGAGCCTTAATGAGGGCCTGAGATGAGGCAGCCACGCTGAGGGGTGTTGGCCCCCGGGGTGTGGCTGCTGCATCATGGGAGCCCTTAACGCATCCTCAGAAAACTCTGGTGAATGCAAATGAAATCGTTAGTGAAGGTAATTATGTTGTTGCAGCACAGAAGAGGCTTAAATCCCTCACGTCCTCAGGCTCTTCTACACCCTGCCCCCCTCCTCTCCCTCCTGCAGGCCTGATTACCGAAGGGGGAAGAAAACCCTTCATGATTTACATGAAAGCCTGCCTCAGTTTTGCCCGAGCTTCTAATTAAAATCCGTGGTACAAATTCAGTGGTGTTTTATGTTCCCAGATGAAATGCACTTTGAAACTCTCTGCAGTCTCCCACTAGTTATTCCATATGTTTATCTTTAAACCAGCATATTCCATAGTCTCCTCGCTAATCAGCGTTTCCTGACCCAGATCCACTCTCCACCTTGTTCATTACTATTAATGGGTTAGTGGATGTTATATAACATCTGTGGATGATGTAAAGAGAGAGAGAGAGTTTGTGTTTTAAATGTTTGTATGCAAATTTCATCATGTTCACAGAGGCTGATGGGAGGGGTGGAAGGAGGGATGACGGTCATGAACGGCACGGCCGGCGCTCACGGAGGAGAGGACTACCAGCAGTGGATGGAGGGCAAGGTGGCCCAGGGCAAGGCCTCACCGCAGACCCAGCGGCACGCAGGGGAGGTCTACTCCAACACCCTGCCTGTGCGCAAGGTCGCCCCGGCCAAGAGCAAGACCACACTGAGTAAGCACTGCGCACACTGGTGGTGTGGAATGATAAGTGAAACATACGACCCACGAATATTTAACAAAAGAAATGTTTTGGTCCACAAGTTATTATTTTGGTGATGGTGTGTAATATGAAAGTGCTAGAAGTATCGTCCAGCTGTGCGTCTCCACAGATGTTTTTTAGTCTCTTTTAGCTAATAGTTTTGGTTTCCAGCACGATAACCTCACGCCTCAGTCTCAGTATGTTCCATGTCTGTAACAGCTTCACGAGAGCTGTGCTTTTGCCGGCTAGTTTTAGAGGTATTATGTTCCTTGATAAGTATTATTGTCTCTCAAAGATAAAACCAACCTAAAGGCTAATGGAATCCAACTGCCTGGACGTCACACAGCCTGTGAGGTTTTAACAGGAAACAGGCCGAAACAAGTGGGAATAGAAGGAGAGGTGACATTAAAATGAGGGAGATTATGAGTAAAAATAGATGTAGGACAGGTTTTAAAAAAAAACTGAGTCATTTAAAATTTTACAAGTGAGCTGTTGTGCAACAAGTACATGACTGTCCACTGTTTTAATGGAGTAGCACACGTCCTGAGTGTGGCTAAGTGGTTTGTAGCAGAAACAGAAGTGAACCGAGGTGCTGAAAGCTTTTCGTTCTCCTCCTCCTCCTCCCATCTCCGCCAGCGGAGACCCGTACGCTGCCCCGGTCCAGCTCCATGGCAGCGGGGCTGGAGAGAAATGGAAGAACCCGAGTCCAGGCCATCTTCTCCCACGCAGCCGGTGACAACAGCACCCTGCTGAGCTTCTCTGAGAACGACGTGATCACCCTGCTGGTCCCCGAGGCTCGAGATGGGTGGCACTACGGAGAGAACGAGAAGACGAGGATGTGAGTGCAGCTTCCTTTGTCGCCCGAGATTGTGTGGTGTTGTTGTGGAAAGTGGGACCACTGGCAGAGAAACCTGTGATTTGCTTTTGGTTCACATAGCACCACTGTTGATGTATGAAGCACCAAAACTGTGGACACAAAATAAATCTGAATGGACTTTTTTTGACAGATTTCATCCAAAATAGTTACGTTTTCAACAAAGCCCAAAAAAACCAATGCTAATATGTGGTGTCCCCTCGTGTCCTCCAGGCGTGGCTGGTTTCCTTTCTCCTACACCAGGGTCATATCTGACGCTGATGGCAACTCCATGAAGCAACTTCGAGTTCACAAGTATGTTTTGGGGTTTTTTCAACAATCTGTAATGGTGATATTTAAAACTGGTTAATAATACACATATGATCATATGGTGTAAATACGTTTGTCTTTTGTTTATCAGTTCATCGGGTTGCCTTTTCACTATTCGTGAGCTGTAATTGTTTTGGGGTTTGTTGTACAGCTGTGGTTACAGACTCTCCCTGAACCTCCCTACATCACATACATCAGAAACACACTGATTGAGTGCTTGTGGGGTGTAAAAGCTTTCAATAAACATGTTCGCCTCTTCATCATTTTCTCTGCTCCTGTGTGTTTCCAGCCTCCATGGGAAGAGCAGCAGCACAGGTAACCTCCTTGAGAGAGAAGACGTGGCTCTGTCCGTCCCGGACTACGGCGTCCAGTCCCGTATGGCGGCGCAGAGTGCTGCTGCTCTGCATGGCAGACAGCAGCGCCCCTACAGCGTGGCGGTGCCAGGCTTCCCACAGGTGGGGCGCACTAACACACACAGGCCTCAGCACACACATGAGTTCATACATGACACATGTAGCAGAAAGGCTGGCAGAGATCTGCACCTGTCTGTCTCAGAGAGTGTGGAGGTCCACCTGAGACACAGCACTGGAACAGTTCTGCTTTGACAGACTGTCTCTGCCTTTACAAGCACTCAGAGGTCTCTTGAGCCTAAGCTGGCAGAGAACGCTCCGCCACATTAGCTTATATAAACGCAGGAATCGGTTCTCCTTCGCTTCACACGCTCCTGTTTACGGGAGGTCGGCGCGAGCTGAGGCACAGTTCAGGCCGGAGAAGGCTGCCTCTGTCTCTGAGGTGTCTGACAAGCTCTCCTGACAGGCTGATAATATGGCGAGTGTTTGACCAGCTGACTGAAAGAAAGCGGAGGGAGGGGGTTCATTTTTCAAAAGGCAAAGTCGTCAAGAAGAAGACTTATGCAACACTGAACCCTTCTCTATAAGCCCAGCTCCCCTCCTACGTCTCACCTGGAACATTACATGTGGGCGATGCCTGATTTCCTCAGCCGTCATCTAACAACTTAAACTGTTCTTTCCTCAGCGCATTTAGGGATGGAAA
This sequence comes from Scatophagus argus, assembly GCF_020382885.2. Lineage (NCBI taxonomy): Eukaryota > Metazoa > Chordata > Actinopteri > Scatophagidae > Scatophagus > Scatophagus argus. The sequence goes on along the minus strand of NC_058513.1, from coordinate 18,591,839 downwards.
CATTTCTGCTGACATTTAATGGGAACTGGGCTTTGTTGAAAGAGTCTGAAATGCTCCAGTCACGCAGTATGCAAAGCACAGGCTTGATGACTTTCGCTTAGCAAAGGGCTGAAAGCTTGAAAGGCAAAATTTGATGGTGTGTAGTCATACAGTTTGTCAGTTTCCATGTCCAGTTAAGGCGGCGGTAGGAAACGCCTTGTAGGGTCATTGACGAGACGCTGCAGAATCTCCTCTGCTGCAGATCTTTTCTGCCATCTGCTGGCTGCTGTGCTCACGGCAGCTTTTCGCTGTTATGTTGGTTCTGGATAAACTGAGTAAATCTCTCATCCGTCTCATTTTTTTGTCTTCACAGCAAGGAGTTGAAGAATACGAGCCGCGCTTCGCCACAAGGTAAGAACCACTTAATTTTAATTTGTACTGGAACAAAAGTCATGTTAAAGTCAGTTCAAGTTGAGGTGGAAATGAAATGTGTAGAAAAACTGTTTGATGTACTTTCACTTTGGTCAGTTGAAAGCATTTGTGGGTGGGAAGCCAGTGAGGGATTGTGTCATTTTTGCTGGGCTTTGAAGACGGAGAGTCGAGGGATTGGGTGGCACAAGGCTGAAAGTCCAAACCCACAAACACACAACCAAGAGGACACCCTGCATTTTTGTTTTGTGTTGTTTTGTGTTTGCTTTTTGTTCTGTTTTCACTGGTTTGACAGGATAACATCAGTTTTTATGCAGAGTTTATACTGCATGTAGGTTGAAGACTGGGTTTGTGTGAGGTCGGTTACGAGCCCCACAGGACCAGTCAAAATAGATGACATTTTAAGGCATGTTACTGGTTAATTTGGTGCGTTCTGCGTTAAGTTTAAGTTGATTTAACTTTTTGTTCATTAACATCAACGCAATCACGCTTTGGCCTCCCAGCGCCTCCCCATGCAGCTCCAGCTTCCACCTGCTACCTGCACCCACCCACCCACCCACCCAATCCCTGACAAGCTGCCTCCACCCCTCTCATTCACACTGTCATCGTACTTTAGGAAGCTGAGGGTCAGGTCGAGTCGGGTTTATTTCTCATGTAGACGGGCCTTCTGCCTCTCCATGTGTCCTGGTTGTGTTTGCTGCTGTTTCTCCTGAGCCAGCCCACCTGGAAGCCTCTCCCTCTCTTTGTCCACAGTTCCACAGAGGGCAAATTGATTTCGACAGTGTGAGGACAGACAGACAAACAGACTCAGCCAGACGATGCGATAGGACAGGCACCTCGCTGCCCCCTCATCCTTACCCCCCTCCCTACCTCCCGCTTACGGCAATAAACTCTCCCTGAGCCGATCAGTGCAGTGGACGAGGCCCGGTTCCCGAGGCCCGGGTCTGAATCTGTTCCCCCCTCTGATCTCCCTCTTTAATCCTTCCTGTGCTGTCTGAACTGGCCGGTAGCCACACCGGGCCGCCGGTGACGCCTTGTTGCAGAGCCGAACCGGAACAAAACGGACTCCGCGCCATCCGAATATTCAAAAATCAATGTGATGGACATTTTCTCTGAGGAAAATGTATCTTTTGCTTGTCTTTCATGCATGTACATTTCTTTTATATGCATATATACACACATATATACTGCTGGGGATTATAATCTCCCTGCCAAAGGAACCTGATTCTTCACAAATGTCAGCGCTCTCCATCACAAAGACAGTGTAAAGGACATGTAAATCAGGGTGTGAAATTACTGATGTTGATCCCAAAGAGGATTTTCATAATGTATAAAGACATTACAATCAATACTTTTACTGGGTCTTTCAGTATTCAACAATAATTTAACCTTTTCATGCTGTGAGGTTTTGTATTCCTCTGAGATGAGAGGCCATGTATCACAGGTAGTGAACAGGTAATGTCAGACAGTGTGACAGCAATGTGTACTGTACATAAATGTGCCATACAGAAGTGCTTTGTCATGCAGTATCTATGATCGGTTCATCCATAAAAATACGCACCTTATGAACCTAATAGTCTATATTTCTGTAAAGGAAGAAAAACTTGCTGTAACGTTTTCAGTATCAGCCTTTGAACTTGTTCTCCATCATCTGTGTGGAGGTACACTGTGCTCAGACACACCAAGCCAGGTGCTCGGGCTCTTTTGACTATCTGTTGTGGTGTGTGAATATCATGCCAAGGCTGAATGGGGTCAACTGTCCCTCATCTCTGAATGACATGCAAGGCTCTCGGTTGGCTTTAGTGCTGGAACTCGTAGTCGATTTGTCGTGATTATTCGCTAATAAAACGTATCAGTAGTCGCAGCTGTAGACTAAACGATGACTTAACGATGGTTCATGCATGAAAGAAAAGTCAACTGGTTCTGCTGGTTGGCTCGGGGCACGTGAGCTACAGTCAGCGCTTTTCATTTGCAGCCTCTTCAAATGGTTTTCGACATATTATAGTGCCTCTTACTGTGATGTAAGTGACTAATGTGAATAACTTATTTTTAAGGCTACTTTAAGACTTGAAGTTACAACAGATATGCTGATGAACTTCAGGATCCAGAGAGTGAAATGAGCCGTGCTAACGAAACGGGGTCTTTGGTTTGGTGTTCACACTCTGGCATGCAGGGTCCAGATTTATGGCACAGCCTCTCTGTGGCCATGAAGGAGAGAAGAGTCGCTTTGATGTTGAAACCTCATTCAGCCTTCCTGTACTGTTGTCTTTGCATTTAAAGGCTTGATTAAAAACCTCGGCGAGTTAAAAGCGTCATGTTTTGATGATTAAAATAAGAACTATTTGTCTGATTCTCTCTGTGCTAAATAAAGATGCTGGTCTGCTTGTCTGTATGTCAGTTACTAACCACTGTCCGTCTGTCCACATCTGATGTCCACTAACTTGCCCACTGGGAATTGGTCTTTTCTCAATTTGTTGGCGTCTGAATCTTGTGAGGGTTTTGCAAAGATCTCCCCAGATTACCGTCTTTGCCAACGAAAACAGGAACTGTGCAGCTGCCCCATGCTTCCTACTCTGCAAAATGTCTTTCTTCACCAAACATTTAGTGTGTTCAAGCGTTTAAAGAGTCTTAAAATAGTTCTTTCTTCAAATTTAGTGAAAAAAAGCAGGGTAGATTCTCTCAAACAATTTTTTAGATTTTCTAGCACAGAGAATCACTTTTTCTACGGAAGCCCTGAGAGGCAAATGGCAGAGGAAGTCTGTGGATCCATTTGTTATGTTTTCTAACTCATTTATTTATTTCAGGTGAAAAAGAAAAAACATTGGCAGATGAGAAAAAAAAGTTTTCCAGAGATCATTTTTTAAGCGTCTGTGTTTGTAATACTCACTTTGGCCACAGGAGGCTGAAGCGCGTCACTGTGTTCTTAACAGGACTGAAAGCATTCATGTTTGCGTAAGTCTGCACTGCGCATGTGACATTAACGTCACGTCTTGTGTTTAGAGTGAAGGCAGCCTGAACCTTTTCGTTCACCTGTTTTCATTCAAAAACTCAGAAATGCTGAAAATGGATCACCAGATTTTTCTCTCCCACTTGCCTCTCTGGGCTTCCGTACTTTCCTCATCTGCTGTGTTCTGTGCTGTGCTTTCAACTTCTTTGAAGAAAAATGTTTCAAGACGTAATTATACTTGAATCAAGATGCCTTTTTTTGTTGTTCTGCGTTGTGTACACGTTTCCCTTGCTGCATATGTGTGCTGTCTCTTTTTGTCTGTTAGCTAACACTCGTCTTCCCCCTCAGCTTTGCCAACACCCTTTTTTCCCATCTCTGTTTTGGTGAATTTAGAGACAAAAGTCGAGTGCAAACGACTGGAAGCTGCCAGTGTTTCTTCTTTCTCCACTAAAATAAGCCTAAGGTATGACTGCCTTTGCTGCAGAGAAAGCACATCGGCCACCGGTGGCCGAGCAACTCCTACATCGTCTGACGTGCTTTTATTTTGGAGGGTTTTGTTGCAAACGGAACAAAAGCATCTAAATATTTGTACAGAGAATCTAAAGACATGCATGCTTTGGGGGCACCAAAAAGTGTAAGACTGATGACCTCAAATGTATGGTGAATTTCTACTCTGCGACGTGTGAAATAAATTTATTCAGCTGGACCTTTTTGGCTGTTTCTGTTTATTTTTTTCCATGAGACCTTTCCATCCCAAGATTAGGGAAAAATCCTTTGATTTTTTTTTCTGTTAAATAGACTTTTAATCTTCAAAGCCCAAACCTGTTTTTCTGCTGCTTCTTTTTTTTAGCTTGTGAAAGTAATCATCTTTATGTTAAGGTCATCTAAAGCAGTTTCATTTTTACTTTTGTGGCAACACAAAATGTTTGGTCAGACGTTACAGAAATGTCCTGTTTGCTTGTTCCTGACTGAAGAATTAGCGTTCTGTTCATCTCCGGTCAGCCCTTTGCTTTGACCAGCGGCTCTTCTTGCACACTTGGTGTCACTTCATGTCAACATTTCTGAAACTGACTCGGTTTGCATCATGATTTCAAACCGGCCTTGTTGCATGTACAGTGTGTGTGTGTGTGTGCGTGTGTGTTCAGTACACAGTAGTAGTCACACTGCATCCTACCCGCCCTGACCTGCCAATGCCATACACCCGCCACCGGCCTGCTGCTCCTCCTGCTAGCAAAGGTACCTTCTCCAACTCAGCCGTGTGTGTTCTGATCACAGCATTTCATTCCACGTTGTGTGTTTTCACCTCACTGTGTTGTGCCTGCTCTGTTTTCTGGTGCTGGTGAAGTAAATGGATTGGGGCCATAACTTCCATGTTAGCACGCAGTGAGTTTGTAGAGTCGTGACATGCAGTTTGGGTTTTTCCTGAATGCGTTTGTGTAGCACTGAAACGTCGATGGACAAACGCCATCAGCAGAACAGACCATCACTGAGTTTGACTGGCTGCCTGCTCAGGCTCAGCACTGCATTCCAGTGCTTTGCTTGTGTGAAAGTTGTCAGCCCACGATGGAACAAACTGAACGTCCTTTACTATCATTTTTATTACTATACGCTGTAAAGTTTCTTTCAACTCAGAGGAAGGTCTAATCAGCCAGAATGACTGAGAACTTGAATATTAAAACTAACTGTAAAACCTGAACCTCTGAAGTTAGCTGTAAGTCCAGCATCAGACAGATGTGGTGGAGTAAAACAACCATCCTGACACCCACTGGGTGGTTCATTTTTAAAGGTTTTAGCTGCAGGCTCTCAGGCGTCTCAGTGTTGGTCTCGTTAATCCACCACAGTGCTCCTCTCTTGTTATGGCTAATTTGTTTTAATAGTAAATAAATGTGTGTACTGTGTACTGTAAGAGCACATTGGCCTGTGTCTCTTGTTATTGGAGAAGATGGTGCTTGTTGACACATGAGGACTGTCTCTGCCTTTCAGCACAGGGCCCGATTACGCCCGCTTTTGAGTGACCAAAACCCATCGTAAGTGACCACCTTCGGGTCTTCAGGGTCTGCATGCAGCCACTTTGTCTTTTTGTTGTCCACTGTCACTGAAAACGTGTTGAGTGTCATGCTGCCTTTGAGTGTCGTGGGGCTTTTCCTTCACTGTTAGTTTTGCGTCTGTGTGATGCGACTCTTCATCGCTGGGTGATGTTTCAGGAAATGCGTGTTCCACACTCAACTTTCCCTCGTTGTTTTTTGCATGACTCATTGCATGACTTTTTTTGCTTGTTTTCTCTTTCTGTAATTGTTTTGAGTGTGATTTGGCGCATGATTTTGCATCATAATTTATCAAACAGAAAAGAAACTGACCTTTTTCATCTCCACATTTTCTCTGCTCTTCCTCCTCCCAGCTATTATGCACCCAGCGAGCCGGCCGTGGAGGCCCCGCCCAATCCTCTTCCCTCTGATGATGATGGTGATGGAGAGGATGAAGTGGAGGATGACCTGCTCGATGAGGCTCACTATGACTCCCTGGAGAAGGCCTCGACCCCCCCGGCCGACTGCTGAGCTCTGCCTCAGTTTGAACCGGCCGGCCCCTCAGCTGCAAAGCTCCGATTCAACCGCATTATTGCAAAAGTGCTGCGATATAATGAGAATTAAGTATAACCAGCAAACCACAACAACTCACAGTCACAGGTAATCTCTGTTTTAGTTGAGAGGTGATGTAAATTAAAGCTAGACTTGATTTATATTTGATCTTCTCGTATCGAAAGCACAATGAAAGTCAGAAGAATTTAAAAATCAGGTTTTGCTCTTGACTGTTTCTGCACACTTCTGGGTCACGGTGATGGGCGGCAGTGGATTTCCTTCAGCCTTTTCACTTCCGAGGAGCACATGGTGTGAAATGATGTCAATGTTGCATTTGGCTCACTTGGATTCTCGATCATCTCTGTGATTTTTCACACACAGCCTGCTCTTCCTGCCTTGTCAGCAAAAGGGCTTTGATTTCAGTAAGATCATGTCAGGTGTTTCACATGTTAATCCTGCCTCCTCACAGAGTAAACACGCTCAGCTCGTGTTGCTGTCAAACACTGTTACACACACACACACACCCAGAAAACAGTCTGCTGACTGTCTGCACGCAGAGGAAGAGAGAAACACACCAGAGAGAATAGACTAGCCAGAAAAATCAGCAGGATCTGTGAAATAAATCTGCCATAGTATTTAAAGTGATAAGCACACTACTCACAGTACTGTATCTTCAGCTGATTGTGTACTCACAGGAAATCTTATGCTCTGGAATGTTAGCTAAAGGCAACACTGGTATGGGATTAGAACGTTTTGAAACCTTGAAAGTCAGTGTTTGAAAATTTAAAACCCGAAAAAAAGTTCTGCAAGTCTGTAAATAAGTTCTGAAACCTTGAAAAGTGTTTTGAAAATCTGAAGAAAAAAAAATTGAATCTCTGCAAGCATAATTTTGTACTTGAGTTTTTATTTTTCATAAGTGCAACATGCGTATTACAGAGTTTCAGAGATTCAAACCTCTTGTTGCACCCTTGCTGTTTTCAGAGTTTCAAATATATGCCATATTGTTGTCCCACCACATCAGTTTGCAAAAACCTTTTGAAACCTTGAAACTTGAGTTTTGAAATGTTAAAATCTTCCGCAAACGTCATTTTGTATGCGAGCTTTGGATGCAACACTGGTTTCTGTTTGCGCAGAGTTTCAAAGCTCCCATTAACGACAAACCGTCCTGTTGTCAGAGTTTCAAATGTGTCACCGTTCTCACACTCCATTTAGGTTGAAATGCTGTAAAGCTGAGGTCTGCGAGCATGAAATTTTATTTTGAAGGAACTTTTGCGCTCGTAACTTTGCAACATCCGCTTTTCGGAGTTTCGTCCACACGCTTCGGTTTGAAACTCTGAAAAACTAGAAAAACCAATCATTTCACAATCACTCAGTATTTTTCAGACTTTCAAAACACTTTTCAAGGTTTCAAAACTTATTTTCAAACACTGACTTTAAAGGTTTCCAAACGTCTTCTTTGGGTTTCACCTGCAGTAGGAATGCGCTGCGGTTCTCTGATTTGATGTTTGATTAATCTTCTGTATAAGCAGTTTGTAAGATCTTCTTAAAGCAACATTTTCAACAGAGAAATACTCAGTATTACAATCAAAGACTTTTTGCGATTGCATTTTGTTTTCTGCAATGTTTAAGATCACTTTGAGAGACTTTGATGTAAACAGACAAACAATCAGGAGTTCACTGATGAAGGTGATTCGCTGGAATGAGCTGATGTTGGACTTTGATGTGTGGGAGATTTGCTGATGTCGGATTTGCTGATATTTTCCAGCTACTTAGCTGATTGCACATATTTGTCACTTGTGATATGTGCGTATACACAAGATATGCACGTATTTTTTTCCACATAGGGACAAAATAAGGCAAATTAAAAAGAGCTGCTTCGTCAAACATAATCTTACAGAATCGTGTATTGTGAAGCACTGCACTGTAGAGGTGCAGCAGGACATGTAGCGACCACTAGAGGGCAGTACAAGTAGAGTTTTCAGAGTGTTCAAACCGATGACCTTTGTCAGTGTAACTCCACGATCCATGAAGTTTAATACAAATACGACTGACAGTCAAACCTGTAGCATTCTGTGATTTGATGGCAACCAGAGTCTGTTTTTCAATTTGATTTCAAGAATAAAGTAAGAATCAAGTATTTACCCACATTGTGCTGTTTGTCTTGTGCCAGACCACTGGATGTTTGTCCTTCAGAGTGGCCAGTGTGTCCGATCAGCTCTTAACATGGCTGCCGCGGGTCACTTTACTCAGTTCTTAAGTTCTTAAGCAAAAAAGACTCTGTTACTACAACCACGGTATTTCCAGTGTAGTACGACCATGTAGTCTAATCCCAGCATCAGTCCATTAACAAGAAACGCACTAAAAAGATCATTGACCTCGAATTGTATTTCTATATTGGTAATTCTTTTTCCACATATCCCCAAAAGATCTGAGAGACACAAAGAAAGCGTAAGATGTGTAAAACAGACTTTATTTATATAGAAGGTACAGAAAGTAATGATGTGACCAGGTCAGTGTGGGGCTCACGCTTCTGACAGAATCCCAAACCAAACCTTCCACCAGGCCAAAGCTGCAGCTCCTCCTCCTGCAACACCAACTGTTGCCCCTGGACCACAACACAACATCTCTTTGGCAACAACACACATCAGAGACACAGTTTTCTGACCTTCCCTCCTTCACAGGTACAGTACGTCAACACTCTGAAAAGAATTTTTCTTCTTCTTCTTTTTTTTTTTTTTTTTTTTTGGTCGAGATACAAAAATATTACGGACAGCCGTCTAGATGGTTCTATGCTAAACTGTTACAGAATATTAAAGCCTTGGAAGGCAAACAAACACTGAGAAGACACGGCAACCTGCTTCTTTGACGCTCCAGAACAGACGACTTCCAGTTCGCTTCCCTACATTCACTACACACACAGAAAGCAAAGCGCTGCGACGTCTCATTTTGATGACACTAACCCTCGACCGCCGTTCAACCGGCTGATCAGACAAAGACGACTCAGCACTGAGTTGATCTGTCCCACCTAACAGCAATGTGGCGTTTTATATGTAAATAAGCCAAATTATAACAAGTCAGGACAAACACTCTGGACGGATTTAACAGTTCAGCTTCCAAAACTAAAGTCATAGTAGAAAACTGTGCCAAACAAGCTCAGTGTAGACAAAAGTGACAGTAACAGTAAAGTCGGGCAGCTGTTCTCATTCCTCTCACAAACTTATGGTGTGGTAGAAATGGGCAGAAGCTAAGAAATACTGCATGTATAATGATTTACATAGGCAAAAGCACATCGGCAGACAAAAATATAATTTATCAGCCTTTCTAATACAGTTGAGCAGGTATGAATTTTGATATACTGGCCTGTAGGTTTGGGCAACATGATGATGAATACTGACCATAAAAAATGTTTCTACCAGCATCTATAGCTTCAACTTCTCTGCTCAGCCCTGGTGAGTATTGGAAATCAATGAGCATTACTGCTTTCTGGCAATGTCTGATTTACTGGATCTTTGCATCAATGTGATGAAGAATGTTGATTTGTTGGGTATTTAAAGGAACAGTTCGGCTGTTTAGCAGCAAGCTGCTACGATGTTCTGCTGTCAGGCTCCAGCAAAGTTTTGTGGAGGAAGAAACTTCACCCGACCTTCCATCAGCGCGAGGATGATGACTGAATTTTCACTTCTGGGTAAACTGTTCTTTGAGCTTCAAAGCAGACATTTTTGTCTGTTAACTGTTTCCTGGCTGATATTCAGAAAAGGTACTATAGAAAGATGAAGAAGATCTCATTCATGTCACTACGTCACACAACCAAAACATGAATGTCTGCTCTTGCTTCCAATTTGTTTTGGACTTGTAACATAAATTTCCATGACAATATGTGCCAAAAAATAACTCCTCTCCTAAGCAGTAGATAATTAATTATAGATACTGTTTTCTTATTACTTGAAACCATGCATTGCTATATTTAAAAAAAAAAAGTCAAAACTTTAATAAGAGTTAATAAAGAGTTAATTCCTTTACTTCTTGTCACCATAGCGACAACATTGTGCCTGATCTTTACAACAAAGCCGGGTTGGTTGTGACGGTGGTGCTGGCAGTCTCTTTGTTAGGGAGAATGAACCACGTATTTATGTAAAACAGTACAATAGTAATCGTGATACAAAAAAGGGTCAAGAAAATCAGGTTGTCCAGCTTGGATCAGCTGTTTCCACAAAAACATTCTGTAACCAGACGTGACCCATTAAAATTCCTTTGCTTACTTATTTCAAGCTATATGTGTCTCTGAACCCAATTAGAAGCTTTATATCACTTGGGATAAGTTCATTAAGACAAGTAAAGCAGTTTCCTAAAAAGTATAAAGTCTGTGGAGCTACACAGTCTTGTTCAAGGTGTCGATCATCTGTTGAAAAGCCAAAAATGTTGACACTGTGTCTTTAAACCAGCAACAGGTCCAGGTGGTTCCACACTCTTATGAATGCTACCCATCATGAATGAAGAAGTGAAAGGAGTGGCAAATGTGATGCTTCCAAAGGTCTGTCCTTCCATTTTGTCTCTTTGACCCGAAAAATATGCAGAATTCAACATACGAGATTTCCCTGCTTTCGTATATTCTTTACATCTTACGTACAGTATATATTAATATTCTGTAAATTTTTTATACTAACCTTAAACCTCTGCAGTATTCTAAACAGCTTAGGTCGGTCCTCCGTTGTGGTAGGACGAACCTTTCAAAAGTGTCCACAGGTGAGAAGAGGCACTGTCTTGTGTTTCTAAAACCTGACTTTAAAAAATAAATCAGAAGTCATGCTAGCAGGCCAAGTCATCGTCACAAAGAGGCAGTAAGTCTCCGAAGCTTGTTACTCTTTTTCCCCGTCCTCACTGCTCCCTGCAAAAGACAGACAGCATTAATCAACACGAGCGTCTTTGCAGGCCATATTAGCTAAAAGATTATTTGAAATTGGTTGAAATTTAGATTAGTCAGTCCAAGAATGAATGTTTAGATTAAACCTCAGACGAGTCAAATTTAAAATCAGAATTCTGTTAATAGACAATATTATTATTGTTTGTAAGATTGTCAATGAGCACCAGTAATTATAGTACGGTACATAAAACATTTTCACATGTCCAGAGACAATCCCGGAGACATCATTTCACCTTATTTGATTAGTCCAAGTGTAGATTAGGCCCATAGCTTTGCTCTGAAGAGAGACATCTTAACCTCACTGCTATGTCCCTGCTTGAACAGCTTTGAGCATTCGCTTCAAGTCCCAAAATCGAGCCAAGTTTATGAGTGTGCGCAATGAGGAAATCATTCCGAAATAACTGAGACCCACCTCCTACAGAGTCCATATCAGAGTCAGAGATGTGAGTGATGGAGAAACGGGACACGTTGGACGGGGAGACGGTAAAGCGGGAGTACTGCACCGCTGGTTTGGGCTCTGGAGTTTTGGGGGTGGTGCGGGGTGGAGGGGAGTCAGATGCCACAGAGGAAGTCGGTAGAGGGAGCAGGGGGAAATCGTCCTCCCACTCGTACCCTGCACCTGAGAGCAGAAGATTTTTAAGGACTGACAATTGCTGAATAAATCAGTTTTCTTTGATGCTGACACAAGCATCATATTCCCATCGGCATCATATTTAAACTAAAAATTCTTGTACTTACTCTCCTCTGAGATGTTTCCATCTGAAGAGTCATCAGAGGCATTAACCCTTTCGTGGGATTTGCTCCGTGAGCTCTGACTCTTTGCCCCTAAAGGAAAGCTGTTCTCAGCCAGCTCCTTTGTTGGGCTCTCCTGGTGAAGTGAAGGAGAAGAAAACGGTAAAGCACTTGTTAGACAGGCTTACCATCAGTTTGGGTGGATGAGTCAGTTGAAGCTATAAAAGCTGCCACCAGGGGGCAGCAAAACATTAAAACTAGCTGACAGATGCACAACCTCTACCATTTCACTGGCTTGTCAGATTGTTATAGCTAACACATTAGCAAACCTCCTACTTACTTAAATTATCATTCAGTTTGAGTCATGTTTCCCACCAGATGAATCTAAGTCCACTCTTCACATTCACACTATTTTTAGCTGTTACTAACTTTGAGAAAAACATTATTTAACAAGTATTTAGCTGCAATATTCAGCTGGTTGCAATCTGCAACCTCACCACTAGATGTCACTAAATCCTACACACTGGCCCTTTAATGTTAATATCGAAAAGAGATTTAAAAGCTAAACAAATTTGACGTCACCCTCTCTGCTACTCACCTGGTCGAACAAATAGACGGTGACATCGTCAAAAAACGACACCGTCTTTTTCTTGCGTTCAAGCTCCTCCTCCAGGTTCTCTGTGGTAAGTAAGGTCGGCATCTTAAGGAGGCTGCGCAGTTTGTGGGCTTCGCTGTCATCACTCACCACAATGGGCACTGGGTGGCACTCGTCTTCGCTCTCCTCGCCCCCACTCTGCTCCTGTACACTATATTTTCGCAGCTCCTCGTCTGACTCGTCACTGTCGTCAGTGTCGCCATCCTCCTCATCCGCCTCTGCCCCATCAGCTGGCAATTTTTGGCCCTCTGTTGCAGGGAGTGGAGGGGGAGGAGAGGATGGAGGCGGAGGAGAGGAAGAAGAAAAACGTCTGGAGCTTGCCGTGTGCTGTAAGGCCACCTCATCCTTTGGTAAAGTGTGCGGGATTTCACCGGATATCCCCGACGGTCTGTTTTGAATCGTCTTGATCGCCGGCTCTTCTGTTGTTTCTAAATCTTGAACAGAGTTTTTCAAGTCTTCTGTGTCTTCCTCCTCTACCTTGACGGTGGAGCTACAGTCTCCATTAAGGGCACCAAGGGCTTCTTCCATGGCCCCCACCACCTCTGCTGCCCAGTCTCCCAGCGATGAGTTCTCTTCCTGACATGGCCAGTCATCCAGCCCACTCTCTGCTACTGAAGCACTGTCAGAGGACTCCAGAGGGTGCCCCAAAACCTCATCCTGGTGGCACTCTTCTGTCAAGTACGCATCCATTTCTACAGAAGAGGAGTCTGTTCCTTCTGTTAATATGGACTTCATTTCAAGTTTCATGTCTTTGTTAGCTACAGCGTCCTTTACTTCTTCACTCTTCCTTTTCTCAGCCTTCTTTTCGCTCAAGTCAACACTTTGTTCATCTCCTGCTCTCTCTGACAGTACTTCACCTTCATCCCTAGCAAGTTTTTCATTCTCATAGTCTGAAAAGTAGGCAGAGTCTCTGTATGGCGTCTTATCGCTCAGCGGTAAAAGGATGTGGTCGTCTGCTTGTGAAGTTCCTAAGGCCATATCTTCACTCAGCAATGGTTCACCCTCTGTGGGCACTTCAGCTTCGCCCCCCTGTTCCTCTGGCATCTTGTTCTCCTCCACACTTGTTTCAAGGGCAGGCTTTGCCAGAGGTTGTTCACGGGGTTCATGAGGCTCCTTGGGTACAAACTCAGGGCTCTCATTGTTTTCTGTGTCATAGCCACTGTCCATGGCTTTAGGTGAGTTAGAGGGGTGTGAGGACACAGGGCTGAAGCCTTCACAAGAACCGGCTGCAGATGGCAGATCCATGGAATCCATGGAATCAGGAGTTCCTACCTGTTTCTGTAGCGACTTGAAAGCAGGAGAGGCATTCAGCTCGCTGGACTCATCGGCAAAGATGCCCGAGGTAATGTCAGTGATATCGTCTGTGATGTCATCGTCCTCATCATCGTCACTGCAGTCGAGGATGTCAGCAAGGCTCACGCTGGAGCCTCCTCGCTCAACACCACTATCGCCGTTGTGACTCAACTCTGACTGCGGATCTGTGAGGGCCACCATCACATGCATGTTGTCAGCAGGAGGAGGAGTGCTTTTAGTCATTGTTAAGGTCACCTCTTCCATTTTAGGCTCTGCTGGTTTTTGCATGATTGGATTTTCTTTGATTGCATCCTCCCTCTTCTCATTGAATAGTGTGTCATCACATGTAAGGTCAACATACTGCTCTCTACTGTCCTCAGTCTTTATCAAGCCGGGTTTTGCCACAATTGGACCCCCTGGAGCTGGCGATAGGTTGATCATCTCTTCATTGCTTGGGATGTCAATGACCTTATCACTGATGTAGTTGTGACTGTAGCTGTGACTGTAGCTGTTATTTCTGACCAGCAAGCCCGTGAGGGGGTCAATAAAGTGCGAGTGGCAGCACTCTCCAGATGCTGGCACCTGAGTCTCGCCCTCATGGCACAGGTAGATGTAGGCATTACAGTTGTCTGAGGGCACCATTGTGTGATGTTTGCTCAGACTAAGGCAGGCACTGTTATCTTTGGCCTGGTGGGGTTCAAGATAGTCGATGGGTTTGGGTAGAGAGTGGAAGGCCAGACTATGTTCCTCAGGCCAAGAGTCTTCAATATCTGTACTTGGCATTGTGTAGTGGAAATCTACATAAGCATCCTGTCTGCAGCTGTGGCTCGCCCGTCTGTGGTGACCCACGCTGCTGTGGCTGTGCTTTGAAGGCCAAGTGTTGCAGGTGTGTCTCTCAACAAATATATCCTCTTCTTCATCCTCTGACTCACTGTCTCTGTGTCCAATGAAGAGAGCCCCCTCCGTCTCCATGTTAATACTGACAGAGTGGCTGTTGTGCCTGGTGTGGCTGGGCATAGTCTTTCTCAGGGAGCCCATCATGTCATAATAGCCTCCTGTCACATTCTTTCCGATGATGGAGGATTGACTTGTGTCCAGGTACGCGTCTCTGTAGGCCTGTTGAGACGGACCGTTTACAGACGGGGATATGCCTAGCGGGTTCTCCAACTCACCCAAGGCCTGACGCAGACTTCTTGACCCCCAGCTTTCCTGATGATGTTCACTGGAGAACTCACGTCCAGTTAAATAGTGATCTATTCCCAAAGGGGGTGAGTGTTCATAGTAGTAACCCCCATCTCTGTCTTTGTAGGACACATAGTGACTGGACTCCCAGGGTGGTAGTGGGCTGCTGTCCAGCACTTGCCCTAAAAGGGGCTCCATTGTCAGGGAGATAGCTGGACTTGAGTCATTGGAGTCGTACACATCTGACTTGTGAATGTCTGCTGACCAATAGGGACCCATGTTCTTAGCCTGTGATGGGCAGGCCATGCACTCGCCTGAGTCGGCACTGCCAGTCAGAAAGCTCCCACTGCTACCTTGGTAGTCTGGGCTGTAGGAGCACATGGTGTACTCTGGATCGATGTTACAGTCTACTGGCTCTTCGATGCGGATGTAGTATTCACTGTTTACTGAGGGACTATGGGCACTGAGGACAGGAAGTATGCCTGGCGCATGTAGATGTTTAGGTTGGTAGTAAGATGGAGAAAGTCCATGGCTGTGGCTCTCCATGGGGCAGCCTCCCACCATGCCTCCAGGTGGGTAAAATGCTTCTTGACAATGATGATTGACTTGCCCCAGGGCACTAGGGGAGTCTGGGGCTCTATACGACTGGTCTGCCCTGGCTTGTTCCCACTTGTACTCAAAGTTCAGGCCATGGCTGGTCTCAGTGACGGTTAGTATGTCATCCCCTGACTCTGAGTGGTACCCATCACCAGCTGAAAACTGCTCAAGGAGAGGGAAGGAGGAGGAGGTTGACGAGGGGTGGTCTCGTGGCATCGCAGAGGCAGCACGGTGGCTGTTGAATCCAGTATTGGGACGCATAGAGTTCCATCGCCTCTCAAAGTCCTCTTCAGCCTCGCTGGCCCCCTTGGCACACAGATAGCTGAGCAGCAAGTGTACTTCCTCTGCAGTGGGTCTCTGATCAGGCTGGAGCCAGCAGAACTGCATTACCTCATACCTGAAGAACCCAAATGAAGGACAAACCGACAGTCATATACATAAGATCTGGGGTAATTTATATAAGGTGCCCCATTCCTTTCAAATAACAAAAAATCAGTTTAATTATTGAGTTACGGTAAGTTGTAATACCAGGGCTAAGCAGAAGAGATTACAAAGCCAGCAGGATTAGCATGATAATCAGAATGCAGAAGAAATGAGAATCCACTCATTAGCAAGGAATAAAACTGTGTTGCTCTGAATATTGTGTTTTGCTTTTCTTCTGCGGCTGAACACTTTAAAGATGTTTGTGTTCCTGTGCGTCTCACCAGCGCTCAGCCAGCGGCACTTTGAGCAGCGGCTTGGGCAGTCGCAGCTGCTGCTCCCTCACAGCGTAGGTCAGCACCTGTCTGTCAGAGTAGTGTCTGTAGGGCTGGTTGGCCAGCTCAAACAGCTCCCAGATCGTCACACCCAGAGACCTGAGACACGCGACAACACGACACTGTGTTGATGCGATGCAAAACAGTCATCAGCATAACACGTGTCATTTCCTCCATGTATAAATACTTGATCAGTCTCAAACCAAGCCTCACGACCTGATGATGTTTCTGACAGGGCTTTGTGCCTTTGTAAACAGGTTTTCTGTCTTCCTATACTTTGTCTAGCTGTTTGCCACTGATGTCACCTACCACAGAGCCGACTGGAACTCAACGAAAAATTAACAATAGTTAAAAAAAAAAACTTTCATCTATCTTCCCAAATTTGCCATTTCTAAGCAAAGCTAAGGACGTCCTTTTTCTATGCTGTATCTTTGACAGACCTTTCCTTATGTTTTTATGCACGAAATGCTTCCCTTTTTCTAACTCTAATCCTAACTCTAACACAATGCAACATAAAAACAGCAAATTTAAAATTTCTGAAGACATTTGAGTCATTTAGTAAAATTGAAAAATTGAATTGTTTTTCATTTTGTAGCTGAAAGCATGTTGATTGACTTTGATGGTTTTGTTTGTTGATCCTACCACATGTTGCTCTGCTGGGTCTGGTCAGCCACCAGCAGGTTTCCATGCACCTCATCCACCAGCTCTGGAGCGATCCAACGCAACGGCACGTACATCTGCTCTGATGTCACGTAGTAATCATCCTGACAGGAGGGAGGGGTAGCGTGTTAACAGGCACGGTTGCAATTAATCACATTTCTTTATTAAATTCAATATTCTAAATCAAGTTAAATGAGTGATTATCTGTGAAATCTGTAAAAGCTCACTTGGGTGGAGTAAAAGGGAGAATTAGACAGTAACTCACTTAGCTTATTTCCCATATTTTTAATGCACTCCTTCATTCACACTCTGAATACTCTGCTTGCCAATAATACCCTTTTATGTTCACATAGTTTTCTGTGTGAATGTCTTTTTGCTGATAAACGGACCTTGTACTTGGTGTGGGACAGGCCATAGTCCCCGATCTTCACCGAGACATTAGCAGACAACAGGCAGTTCCTCAAAGCCAGGTCACTGGTGACAAAGGGGGTGGTGGGGGAGGATGGGGGGGGTAAACAGCTGTTACAGCTCTTCATTAATTTTAAACATACAAAATAGAAACAGGACATCACTGGACAAATTACAATATTTAGAAGCCCTGCTTACCAAAAACACTCACTAATTGCAAGATGGAATAATTAATCTTAAACTTGAGTGGAAGTTTGTGTTGTCTTGGAGACGAGAGATCACCGCCTGCAACAAAATCACTGATGCTGGAGTCTGTAAGGAGCACTCAGGCAGCACCAGGATATTGTTCCAGGAAGCAACCAAGAGGCATAATGCAGATTTGACTGATCGTAGTGACACATGGTCTGAGTCTGGTGTTTTTATTGTTAAATGTGTGATACTTAAAAGCAGACATCGCTGGATACCTGTGTATGAAGCTGTGCTTGTGCAGGTGCAAGAGTCCTGAGGCGATGTCACAAGCCATCCGCTGAAGAATCAAGGGCTCTGGGGTCATAGTGTCTGTGGTCCTGCAGCTTCGGAGGTAACCCTTCACATCCCCCTGGACACAGTGGAGAGAAATAAAAGAGATGGATGTTACAACGTCTGACCACTGGGGGGCAGTCTTGTCATTGAACTGTGCTGTGACCCTTTCTGGTTGTTTCTTCTTGTTGGTTGGACCAAAGGGACAATTTGAAGACATCATTGTGATGAGACCTTTCCACAGTTCTGTAACACTAAGACTAAAAAATGTATCAATTAATCATCACTTAATTGTCAATTGTTAATCAATAATGAAAATAATAGTTACACGCAGGCCTACTGGTTAAGTACTGCTGCTGTTTAACCCTCTATTTACATTCATACATGTAAAGACTTATCTTAAAAAAACATCTGAAATTAAATTGTGTACTGTAGAAAATATTCTAAATTGGCCCTTCGTGAAGAGGCAGGAAGCTTGTTTTAGTTCTTTGATTAATTCAGCATTGTCACTAGTACCAGTGTTAAATCAGTCCTGTGGAGCAGATGATGGTGGATGTAAGTTTTTAAGTGTAGCTGCCAAGAATGTTTTTATAGCTGAAAGTAATTAACTAGACTACTTATTACAGGAAGTTTTCTATGCATTTAATGGATGTAATACAGACTTTAAATATACAGCAGAGGTCAGGAAACTTGACAGGGGACATTCATAAACTACACACATCTCATACTGGAGATTATTTCAGCACCCTTTACAGACTAAAATGCTTGCAAAGGCACATTTACAGCACAGTGAGTGCAGTGCTATGGCGGCTCTTCTTTCGGATTCGTCCGCTTGGCACTTGGTGTCCTGTCACTTTAACACATACCCTGAGCTGTCCTCCCCACACCTGGGCTGGGAGCCTGGACACTCACCAGTGGACAAAACTCCATCACCAGCAGGTAAGGAGTGACCTCAGTGCACTGGGCCAAGCACTGCAGCAGAGCGTGGTGCTGGAGGGTGCTGCAGAGCACAGGAGGAGGACACTGAAACGAGTACTCTCAGAAACCCGACAGTATTTGTTAAGATGTGTACAGATTGTACCATTAAAATACAACAGTTCATTTGAGACTTGTTTAACTGATGCGAAAGTTGGACTTAAAGGGCAAAAAGGGTATAAAGTATTTAAAGATGGGAAATTTGCTTATTCCCATGTGAAAATGACTACTTCACATGTAAATGGAATATTTTTACATTTTTTAAATTTGACAGGTAAAAAAGAAAATTGTGAATTACATGCATTCATATCTGATTGGCTTACAGTATTACCTCATGTGTAAACAAAACATGGCACATATCCACATTCTGACACATTAGTGAAGACAGCTCGAGTACAGTTTCACCACCGTACAACTGATAATACATTACCATCACAGACAGACAGACAGACAGACAGACAGACAGACATGTACCGGTAAGGCTGTGCTTCCTCCAGGAAGTGCATCTGGTCCTGCACGCTGGCGCTGGCTTTGAGTTCCTTCACCACCACCTGGGTGGTGTTTAGACCTGCATTCACCTCCCCAAGCAGAACCTGAAACAGTCCGGGACAGAGACGTATACGCACAGGGAAGACAGATGGATGGACATTTATAAACAAACAAACCATTTCAGCACAGAGTGGGAGTGACCGCACAGACAGACAGACAGACAGACAGACAGGCAGGCAGACAGACAGGTGGAAAGCAGTCATGCAGGAGTTCAGCGAAGACGATTTAAAGACGGTGAAGAGACGCACGCATACAGATGGACATACCCAGTGAAGGTACACAAGGATGGAGCAGATGGATGAATTTTCATGAGTGGACAGTATGAGTTATAAAAGGAAGAGGAAGCAGACAAAGAAACAGAGGGGGAGAGAACGAGAGAGAACGACAACAACATGTTATCTGCTTGTAAAAACTCGACACCACGTGGTTCAGCCGTACAGCGGAGGGCTATTGCTTTGACATTTCTACCAGCAGAAAATTTGCTTTCAAAGGCTGAGTCTATGACTTGTGGGACAAGTGGACATCAATGGCATTTCACACTCAGAAGTTACAGGTAACTCAGCATGTCGGCCATTTTCATTCTAAACACGACTGGGATCACAGCAGAGACTAACAGCCGTGATGCGTTTCATCTACCTGGCAGGCACCTGCAGGGACATCAGGAGTTCTTAACCCCCAGCAGGAAGCTATGAAGACTGAAGTGTCAGAAGTGGGCTTACCTTCCCGAACCAGCCATTTCCGATCTCCTTCAGGTAGAGAAGACTGTTGCGGCTGAGATCTGTGGATTTCAGGAGCTGGACTGGAGGAGGAGAAGGAAGAAGAAAGGCTGTACAGTGATGGATAATCCTCCAACATCAGGCTCACGGTGATGTTGTGCAAAACATGTGGCTTGGCATAACGTGGCATCTTTTCACAAACCATGCTACTGTGTTTCACAAATGTGTTCAGCTGTTGGCTGCCTGATGACATGCTATTAGCAAAGCTTTCAAGCTTGCTGAAGTTAGGATTAGCAAATCTGAAGAAGTCTATGTTAAATTAGATAGAAAATACTGAGTCATTATTTCAATAAAGTCTCTAATTATAATGACTTGATCTTTTTCTCATCGCAGTGGTGGAAACTGGCGTTCATTTTGTAAAGTTTGTTGAAAGGCTGATCATCACACACTCAGTTAAACTCACTGAACTTGAGAAAGTAGGTTCGAGAACCTCAACAGTTTCATTGATTCACAATCAGATTTGCTTTCCTTCTACGTTCATTCAAGTGTATTTTCAGGGTCAGCTGCAGCTCTGCCAAATAGTGCTTTTAGTTTGAGTTATGAGCCTTCTTTGTACCAGAGACGGAGGCTGACGCTGAAGAGGAGGCCGACCTTCATCGCAGTTAGAAATGTCTTCATTAGCGTAAGACAAAACAACTATTACAAGCCTCCTACAACTAGAAAAAAGAATGTTCTCTGATGAGCTTTAACACATCACACACACTGCTGGAGTCAAAGGGGGCCTTTACATTTATCACTGATAAGTTTACTGACAAGTTATCAATAGATTTCACTCCAATATGATGTTGGGACCAGTTACCTAAAATTACACAGATTTAGAGCTCACACACAAACAGGCAAAAACAACATCGGTCATGTGGAGGTGAACCACATGAAAGTAACATGACAGAACGCACCATATCCAGGGTCTTAAGAGGCCACTGTGGAATCCATCGTCTGTCCAATCGATAGTTATCAACCCTTTCTGAAAGGGAAGGTCCGAACATGCCAGTGGATGTTGCCCATCGTCCCTGAGTAAACAAATGTAACTCCGCTCTAATTCTGTATTGAGCCGCCTCTGACACCAACCCGTCTGCCTGTCCTCCAAAGCCCTGATGCATATCTGTTAGCATCCCCTGACGACCTGAGTCCTTCCTGCCTGCCGAACACGCCCGACCGTCCCGTCCCAGATCACCCAAATGAGACTCAACTGACAACACCCCCCGCCACCCGAATCTCTTTCTTTGGCTCTGTGTCTCCCACGATGACACTCAGATTCTGGGCGTAGAGGAGGACAGACGGATCTTTGTGATGCTGTCCTCCCCTTCCAGACTGCCACACAGTCCAGTCACTGTGTGGAGGCCATATTGGACGCCCCCATCTCTTTCTCCAGACTGGTCATTCCTTACACCCACTCACGCTCTCTCTGGTCCGAAGAAGAATCACCGCCATTGTCTGGCTGCTTAGGGCAGCATGGCACCAGTTAGGACCAGTTAGTACGCACACACTGGGGCTATTATCCACCAGCTCCAGCACACAGGAATGGACTGAGTCCCGGCAATAACAGTGGCAAGCAAATGGCTCCCACCTCTGCCATCATGTCAACCTCAAATATTCATAATGCTGATGGAACAATGAGGGGACGAGGCCACTTTCTGGGAGAATAAATAAAGTCTTAAAAAAACTGAACCATGATTTGTTATTAGTAGAAGAACTAAGGCCCTGGTGCATCCTGCTCTGCATACAAAAGGGTCCCACGCATCAGTTTGAAGTACTGGCTGCAGTAGTCAGATAATCTACTCCTATGATAAGATAACAGACTTTGGTACATAAAACGACTTCATTTGGAGATTGGTGTCCTTGCTTTTGGCTTTTTAAATTTCATATTTAATTTCTGCCTAGAATTCATGTGTGTCTATGTGTTTAAATTTTAGATGAATAGAATATAGAAGCACTTTGGTGGTGATCACGATTCTTCCGTTTGGGGGGAAGATCCAAACATCAAGCAAATAAACTGATTTGGAAGTAAAACATTTTTATTCCAGCACCAATTTCAAAAACTAAACACACTGAAGTTGTTTTCTGAAGATTTGTTCCTTTGCTGTATCTTTGCTTTTGTTGTCTTTATCCTGTTGTCGGTTTCTTCACAGGATGTCTAAAAAGAACTTGCAGACTTCAATGGAATTAGGTAATAAAATTAAATAAATAAATTAAGATAATAAGTGTTTGGTTCAGGTAACAAGTAAGAAGTGTTTAGTACGGATTCTTTTAGTGTAGTGTAATAAAAGACATTTTCACTATTGTTTCATGATCTACGAGTCTGTTGCTGTGCATTTTTATTTATTTTATTTTTTTTTATTCTTAAAAAAATGCATTTAGAAGAAGTGCAGAAGAATTTGAGCTCAGTCAGTGCTTTCTATTTCTTATTTCCCTTTCTTTTTCATTTCTGCTGCAATGCGACAAAGGAAAACAAAAAGACGCAGTTTGATGACGCAGTGAAGAAGCGTGGGATCATTTTCTGATGAAAATCCATCTGACAGGACTCAGACAAGATAAAGTTTTAAAGTTTTATTCACATTACTTTAAGACACGAACTTCCTCCCTCATTTTTTGACTCTCAGCAACTCAGCTAAATATATAACGAAGGTCTAGCTGTATTTATACATTTTAATGTGGAAATGTCACATATTGTATCTTTAATTTCTTTTCTTGTAGCCCCCACTGCAACCAACTGAAAATACCGCGACTGGCCCCGGGACGTTCTCAGATCCGTTTACAGCCAATGCACTAACTGAGTTTCCATTTGACAGCACTGTCTGGTCTTTTCTGAGCATCTCTGTCTGAATGCGTCTGAAGCTTAATCGCTACGGTAGCCAGGAAGTCTTTAGCAAGATGCACAGCGGCTAAATCACTCAGAGCCTAATGGAATTCCCATTATGCTCTTCCAGTCCAGCGCATCCTGGACGGAGCTCTGCTGAGCGGCAGTGCTGTCCTTGGACAACAGTTTAAATTCTCTGATGACGTTCTTGTTGTGTAACTTGAGCAGAAATGGTAGCAATGCGAGGACGTAGAGGTCGATGTGTGTGAGTGACTGTCATTCGTTATTTAAAAGCAGACGTGTGGAACACATGTACTCTCAGTGTTGGGAAACTGTGTGTGTGTGTGCACATGAACATGAGAACTGGTCTTGTTTCTGCTCATATTGCTCTCCCATGTGTTCTCTGAGTGGGTGTGAGCTCCATTAGTCTTTGCAGCGCAGCCTGCAGCACCGAACAGCTGCATCAGGGCGGGTCCCGTTGACCGGGCCACGGACTGAGCCAAGCTCTTACAGTATTGGTGTCTTGTTAGGGGCTCCACCCATCCACAGAGTCTTCTGACGGCCCCAGTGCTCGGCAGGATGATGGAGGAGATGGGAGCGTTGGCTGAAAGTAACCAGATTTTCTCATCGCTGCTAAGTACTTCAACTCAACATCTACCTCAGCTCTTGGGAATCATTACAGGTTTGAAATGTGAGGCCTGCAGCTTCACTTCGTCTGTTAAAGCAACCTCAAGCTTTTTTTAAATTCAATTTCTCAAAATGAGCTTTTATAAATATACAGTATATACATTCCCTCGGTTTTCTTCTCTGTTCCTCTGTACTTCCTGTCAGTCTGTTGATGTGATGTCGATGATCTGATGTAAGCTTGGCTTTTTAGTTTAAATATTTTATCAGCCTGTAAAGCACTTTCAGCTGCATTTGTATCAAGCTGTGGTGTACGAACAGAAACCTCAGCTCGGATAGTTGAAGGAAAAGAAAGCTGAAGGTTGCAGAAGGCAGCAGGCGAGTGGAGGACGATGGATCCACCTCAGCCGGTGCAGTTCGTCATTAAAAACAAACGTCTCTCTCCCCCAGTGATGTCAGTGGGTGAGGCAGCCCTGAAGGTAATGAATCCCTAACCTCTGCCATCAATACCAGATGGTTTCTATTATCCACACAAGACAAAGCATATGTTAAAGGGCCGGTTCACCCAAACGGCAGAGCACGACGAGAAAACAGTTTCATAACATGATGATGTTCAGAGGTTAGGTATATTCACCTCTGTTCTGTTCAATTTTGGTATCTCAAAACTGAAGTTGCTGTGATTTGGGTGAATCAAATTTTATTTAATCCAACTCTTTATACACAGCTCGACTGACTAGCAGCAGTGGGAGTAGTTATTCAGACCCTTTAAGCAAAAGTACTGATACCCCACCATGAAAATACTCTGCTACAAGTAAAATATCTGCTTTCAAAGTCTTGCTGACTTATTTGAGTATTATCAGTAAAATATAAGTAAAAAAGTAGATTTGTGATGATGCATTTTACAGCTAATCCAAAAAGCTTTTTATTTAAGAAAAATTTTGTCAGCACATCAAGAAACACATTCAACATCAACACATCTGGAGTGGAGTAAAAAGTAAAATATTTAACCCTGAAGCTTACCAGAGATTAGATACTGAGCAACATACAATATAAATACTCAAGTAAAGTACCTTAGATTTGTGTTTAAGTACAGTACCTGATTAAATGTACTTAGTTATATTCCAGCACTGTTAACTAGTGCGGTTCAAGCTGTACGAACATTCACAGTCTCACCACACTCACGTCGGTGTCATAAGTTTATCAGGCAGCATCAGCCTGTCGACACACAACAACGAGGACTGTTGTCACAGCGGAGAGACGGAAAGAAAGAGCCAAACAGGAATATTCTCACTGGGGCTCTGTGCTCTCGCATGCCTCACATTCCAGCGAGCAGCGGCGTAGGTCGGCCGCCTGGACGCCATTATGCAACAGGCAGATGTTTGTGGGAGAGAGTGAAAGTTAAGGAGTTCATTCTGCGGGGACGTGCAGCGAGGGATTGTGGGATAGGTGGAGGCCCAGCTGATGGAGGCCAGCATCGGGGCGGTGTTCACTCTGGGGACAAATTGAGACTAACGCCATGATGTGCAGCTCTCCTCGCTCTGACGTTCCTCTCACACCCGTGAAATGTGCTCGCATGTGTCAGGCTCTGGCACTTTTACAAGGCTGTTGCAAGGCTTGCATCAGGCCGGAGCAAACGACCGAAGGCACAAATCACAAAGTACTGACAAACCATTAAAAGTGATATCATGATTGGATATTCTTTGAACGCACATTCATCTTACTTTTTATTTCTCTGAACAGCAGAGAAAACATTCAAATATTTTTAAATGCAGTCTGGGGATTTCAAAGATTTACTGAGTGAAAATAAGATGGGATTGGTTGACCAGCCCCCTGAGCCCTCAGTTCTCACTCTACATATGCCTGCACGGAAAGTGACAGACTCCATGTGCTATTGCAAAGGCAGAAAAATCGTCAATGTGTGAATGATTTTGTTTTTACTATCCCCAAAACTAGATGTTCTCTCTTTGCAGATAAAACCGCCTGTGGAAGTAGCGGAGTTCCAGAGGTCAAACTGCGGTGAGCTGACGTGACTCACCCGATCGAGCAGGTTGCTTTGCCACGGGCAGGGACACCTCGGTGAGCGGCAGGATGTAGACGTCCGGGCTGCCCTGGGAGGCCGGCGAGGCCAAGGTGGACATATCTGCATGATACTCCTCCCCGTCCACATTCTTGAATTCCTGGAAAACAGAAACACAGACACATGAAGAAGGCAAAGGAACAAGTTGCTTACATTACACAACTGGTTGAGTAACTTGCAAGGTCACAAATATGAGGACATGAAGTTGCAAGATGAGAAAGAGCCTTTATGGCCCTTGTAGCTCATATAATACATATGCAGTGTGTGATATTCCTCTGCATTGATGCGCACATACGTAGAAAAAATGTTATGTTAGCACAATCCAAAAGTGAGATTTTGGCTAGAAATGAGATAAGCTGAGGCCAGCTGTCCTGGCCCGCTTCAGTGTTTCTCTGAGCTGTTTGTGAAGCTGGTTGGAACATCACAGTGTAAACAAAGCCAGCCTGATTTATCCAGAGATTATTTGTACTAAGATTACATGTATCTTCACTCTTCTACACTAATAAGCCTGATGGTTTAAGAGCTGAAATGCTTTCTGGAAGTCTGCAGAGCCTGGAGAGAAGAACTTCTCTGAGTCCCTCTCACTCGGCAAGAATTCTTTAATATTTGGAAAGATATTTTTAAATATTTTAGAGGGACTTTTGACTTGATTTACTGCACTTCTGTAAGCTGCTGTAAATCTGATCCTGTGCTTCACTGATCAATGAGATGAGTCTTTACTACTGTGAGCAGCAAAGAGGGATTTGCTCACACTCACATCACTGGAAGCAGAGATCTATTGCAATATATAGTCACCATCATCTTACTCTCGAAAGAAACTGTGAGCAAAGAGATGAGTCCTCTGCATATATTAAACTCTTACTTGGACAGATTTAGCTTCTACATCCACAAACATCAACAGTATTTTTTAAGCTCAGGTGCAGATGAGCTATTTAATCATGAGCATTTTGATGTAATAATGTGAAGAAATTCCTTTCATTTCTGAAGCCCCCTGCAGGCTCTAGTGGGGTTTTTGTGTTTCTTATGACTTCTCTGTGTGATGTGTGTTAAATTGAGCCCTGGGCTGAATGAACAGTGAGGAATTTCTGAAAGATTCCTTCAGTCCTTCGAACGCAGAGACACACTGCAGAAGAGGACGAAGGAGAAGAGGACGAAGAGGGGAGGGAGTTGGCTGAGTCCACAGACCGGATGTCAGAATAAGAGTCCCTTAGTTGGGAGCTGGAGAGCAGCGGGGTCCCAACACTGGAAAAATGTGACCTGCTGCAGCCCTCTGCAACGCCCACACACACACGCACGCATGCACGCACACATACACACACACACACGCACACACACACAAACACCTCAATCTCTCACTTCATTCTGTCCCCTAAGAATCCAAGCACATACACACAACACTCCCTCAGCCTCAGATCTAAATCTTCACACGGCCTCACTCGCCCTCCCATTCAACATGTGGTTTCAGTCTCCACATCGACACACACACACACACACACACACACACACACACACACACACACCAAGATTTACAGGACAACAACCATGCAGTAAAAGGTATCAAAACTAAGCCTGCAAACACATTCATGCAAATCAATAGAAAACAGAAATATATAATATCTCAATTTTCCAGACTGCACCAACAATCTAAATCTCAAAGATGTAACAGTGACAGAAAACACAAAAACAGAAGCAGCAGCAGAAACTGTGGCTTTTTGCTCAGTCAATTATCTAAAGTTTTCAAGACTCAAAACAAAGTAGAAAGACACGACTCAATGTGAAATATCTCATGCTCAAACCATCCAGTGAACCTCCTGAACTGTTTAGATCAACATTTGCTTCGTCCTCTTAGTCCCTGTTTCTTAATCCCATAAAACCAAAGTGATTCAAAGCAGCACAAGTTCTGTCACACCATCACGTTAGCTTACCTGTGCACAGGTGAGGATGACATGTCAAACGCCCTCAGCAGCATCTCAACCTCTTTTCTGCTTTTTTATTTTACACACTCCCATAAACACACACACACACACACACACACTCAGTGGCCTCCTGGGGATCCCATGTGTGTGATGGGCAGCAGGAGGTTGGTGGTGCCAGGAGGAGCAGCTGCAGAGAAAAGCATCGTCACTCTGCAGTGAGAGTCTCATTGTTGAGTCCAGAGAGGAGGAAGAGGAGGAGGACGAGGGCTGAGGAGCTGACCACCGACTGTCCCCAGGATCTGCGGGGGATGGAGGGACGGAGAAAACGAGAAGGTGGGGAGAAAGAGGGAGAGAGAGAGAGAGAGGAAGAAGGAGGAGCACCATCCACCCGGTTCACAGGAGAGACCCAACCTGCCGTCGTCTCATGAGGGACACCAGAGAAACTGAGCCCCCTCAAAAATGTGAGGGAGAAAAATACAAGTGGGAGGAGGGGTGAGGAGGGGTGGGGGGGTTCACATACTATACATGTGACATCACTCACTTCCTCTTTTTCCTCTCTCTCTCTCTCTCTCTTTCTCTCTGTCTCCCAAAAGCCAAAGAACATCTGCAGGGCAGCCCCCTTCCCCACAAACCCACACACACTCACACACACACACACACAAAGTTTTTGCTGTTACTGTACTTGTGAGGACTGTCCACTGGCTGCTTCCATTCCTGATCCTGACCTGAAAAACTGAACCCTTATCTGAGAGCATTTTCTTTATTTCAGCCTGACACAGTGAGAAGTCAGTATAAGCTTTACATCCATCAGGCAACTGAACCTCCTTATTGTTATACCTACAAATCTTTGAAAACCATTTCTATTCAAATTAAGTGGTTTGGATGTGTGTTGGATAAGTAACCTTCCATTTTAGAATTTAATCCTTAAAACCAAATTACTACTTTGGTGCTAAAGGCTGACTTCTGGAACCAGAACAGGGACAACTGTGGTCGTACTGGTAGCTGAGGTATGGTGACGGGCCAGAAGTGGCCCCTGCTCTGGCTGCCAGATCTGGGCCGCCTTCGCACTGTAATTCATTGCTGTTTTTCAAACCGGTGTTGCTATGTGGGTCAGCAGGATAGTGAACGTGCACAAAAATGAAAAAATGCACTATGAAGAATCAGCACTTATTTCGACATCTTCACATGACGTGAGCAGAGACAAATTCTTTATATTATTCAGAAGAAGGCGCTCGTGAACCCTAACACCAAGTGAGAACTGACTGATGGAGGAAGTTTCCATCAGTGTCTGTAAAACACAGAGAGCTTTTCTCTCTCGTCTCCTCTTGAAAGTTGTTTTCCTGCTCTGGGAGAGGCTGGGTCTGATTCCAGATGGGGCCCTGAGGCCGGATGCACTGTGGGCTCATGGGTATGCCCTTCCTCACGCCCTCACGCCCCCACCCGGGCCCCTTCCTCAGACACACCCTGACAGGTCGGAGCTGGGTGGTCCAACCCGCCAAAGACACAAAGCAGACATGAGACACATCATCCATACGTCTTCAACAGATTCTTGTTCCTCGCATGCAGTCCATCAACAACTCAAGATGCAAACTTTGAACTCACGTGGTTAAACGTATTTTTATACGTTATCTGCAATCCTTTTCCATCCTTTCTATATTATTTTTGTTATCATTTTATTCCCTGTTTCTTTGCTCATTCTGTGTCTGTTTTTATGTGAAGCACTTGACACAAATAATTTCTTTGTTGCAACGCAATTTGAGCTACATTTCCTGCATCTACAAAAACAAATCTCTTTATTTAAATAGATAGCAGTGGAGCCCCGTCCCTGACCGTGAGAAAGGCCACCCGACAGACTTCATCACGCAGTTCCTTTTGTCTCTTCGCAGCTTCTCTTCGACATAAACATTTATGCAATTTACACTGAACACTTGAGTTATGTTTACTGCTTACACAATCTTTCAGCTTCCATTAACAAAGTGAAGAAGAAATCATGGTCTTTGGACAGTTTCAAGTGTTGTGCAGGAATATGAATCACTGCTGGGGGCTCGCTGCAGAAGAAGAGAGACTAAAGGTTTCTGCCTCATCTGCTCTGCACCGGCTGTGCATGTGAACCCATGGAACAAACTGAAAACTCGCTTTGCTTTTAAACTTTGCTTTTAATTAGTTACTCACGCTATAAAACGGGGGATTGGATCAAATGGGTGTATGGGTGCTAACTCAGTACTCGATCGCTGCTGCACAAACTCTGGCTCCAAATGATGTCATCAGAACAAGATGGCAACACTCGTTTCTGGGATATTCTGGCTTCGCTTTTGACCATCTTCACATGCAGTCAGTGGTCTCTACAAACTTGTCAGACTGCGAATGACCCCAAAACTATAGAAAAACAAGGTCCCCCACACACACACACACACACACACACACACACACACACTCACCACCTTCTTAGATCCCTGTCCTATTTTCTCCAGTGAGTGACCCATTTCAACAAACTGCTCTGAAATAAATCAGTGACACAAGTTGGTCCTGAAAAGCTGCGGGCCTCCTGCCGCTCCATAAACGCAGCCTCTCCCACCTTTGTATGCTTGTCTATCTACTTCCTGTCAACATTTTGTCAGTATAAATGGCTGCAGACCTTGTGTGCTGAATGTAATGGACATCTAAATGGAGGCTGTGAAGAATGTTTGGCGTTCAGTCCATTTGCAGTACCGCTCACAGGCAAAGAGAGTCTTGAATCTCCATTCAAGACTCCATTAAAAACCTTGTATGATTTAATGAGTGAGTGAGGGAGCGCAGGTGTGTCAGTTTGTTTGAATGTTTTTAAAGACACGAGTCCTGCACATCAGAGGCCTACCTTGAA
This sequence comes from Scatophagus argus, assembly GCF_020382885.2. Lineage (NCBI taxonomy): Eukaryota > Metazoa > Chordata > Actinopteri > Scatophagidae > Scatophagus > Scatophagus argus. The sequence goes on along the minus strand of NC_058513.1, from coordinate 18,561,612 downwards.
GCCGGTTCTGCCCTTCTTGCAGCAGAGGCAGGCCAGCATGAGGAAGACGAAGGTGAAGAGGCCCGAGATGGAGATGGCCACCACAGCCAGGGACGAAGACCAGGACAGCTCGCTCAGCGGAGCGCCATCTGCAGGACACATCAAGTGTTACAGAATATCAGCCGAGTGTGAACATTAGTGTGATGTCTGTTAAAGCACAGGAATACAATCGACACATTAGTAGGTTTTCCCATCATTTCTACTGTGAGCTGACTGCGTCCTCATCTGTCAGTATATTTCCATTCAGGGACATGTCTTTGCTCGAAATGAAACCTCTGAAGCACTACAGGCCTGTGGGATTCATCGAGCACACAGCAGCAACAACACGACACCTCAGCTCAAAAAATAAAAAAAAAACATATGTGCTGATTTTTCACCTTCAGCCAGCAGCACAGCAGCACCGAGCAAGCTGCTGTTTCAATGAAAACCTCTGTGACATGCATTCAGATCTGTTATCGATGTACTAATCTAAGAACTAATACCACACTGAAAAATGACTCCAACTTACAGGTGAAAGGCCCATTTTAAAAATCTTACATAAGTAAAAGTACGTAAGTATAATCAATAAAAAGTACTTAAAGTGTTAAAAATAGAAACAGTTAAAGCAGAAAAATTTCCCTTCCTTCACCATGAAATGTGTTTTAATGTGTAACACTCAAAATACTATGAATACTTTTCAACTGCACCACGCGTGAGATGTGATTACAATGATGATAGAATATTAATGTGGTTTACATACATTGTTTACACTGTTCAATGTTTCTCCTTCACTCGCCGCCTCCTAAACAAGTTTTACACTCTGCCGGTTGTCGTCCTCCATGTGTCCAATCTGTCCAACCTCTTAAATAATATCTTGCAACCAAATTCCCTCTTCACGATGGCTTCATAAATGCAACGGTTACCACGGAAACAGATTGGATGGACGGCAGGCGGGATTGCCTTCGGCTGTAAATCTCTCACAATGACTCCTGCCAACAACGGTGCCACTCGGCTCTCTCTCTCTCTCTCTCACACACACACACACACGCGCACACACACACACACACACACACACATCCATAATAAACAGAGCTGTGAGAGTCACTTCTGCTGCCAGTTTGTGCTGATCCTCTGAAAGCTTGTGCGACTGGCTCCGAGTGGGGCTCTTAGTGTAATTGGACAGAGTGCGAACGCTGTTGTTCAGCAGGCACAATGTCAGAAGAGAATATTAAATTATAAAAAAAACATGCAAATTCAACAGTTAAATACAGGATTAGCTGTCCAGCTCAGTTTTTTTGGAACACAGAGTCCTAGTTTGGATTTTTCTGAATTTTACACCCAAATGGGGCTAAATAAAACCAGTCCAGTAACAGTGTCCATACTGAGAGCAGCACGACACCACACGGAGGAGAGTGGGAGGAAGAGGTGGAAAAAGCCAGCTTGATAAATCAGCCAATAAACATTTGGTGCTTTGAAACACTATACAGGAAGATCCAGATCTAATTGCTTTATTTGTCAGGGGGGTAATTACAGAGAAGGGAGACACGTTCTGTCTCTGTTGTGGTTTATTTAAAACTCCCTCGCTTACAAATCCCATCTCCCCGAGCAGCACAAGTGACTGAGAGGGAGCTCGGGATTAATATTTGATGAACACGCTTTGGTCCACATGCAGCCAGAGTGAAAACACAGCATTTAAGGCCAGCTGAGACTCCTGCAGATGCCCCGAGTCTACAATAAAGTCATATCAGAACTACCTTCCATACTTCTGGAAGGTGGAGCTGAAAAATCTCGAAGGGCAACTCAAACAACCTCCACCAGAATCCTCACATTTATGTCTGTCGGGGGGCAAATCTGTGGTGCCACCAGGCCTTAACAAAGCAGAGTTTGGACTGACAGTAGCAGGTTTTATTGGGGTGTCCAGGATTATTCTGTTCAATTAGAAGAGCCCACATTGTCTTTTCAGGGTTTGCAAAGTGATATGATAAAGGCTGCTGCTATTTGCTCTTTTGTTTGTTTGTTTGCTTCTTTTCTGTTTGGTTGTTTAAAGTTATTATGTTAAAATAAAGGAAACTTAAATGACAACAATAACGGATGAACTGTGACTGTGGGATCAGATCGAACAACCTCTGATTTCTATTTTAAAATATAATTTTCGTTAATATGTAGATGATATCATATAAATACTTTGGCACAGTCATGTGATGCCTGTTACACACTTCCTGTTTGAAGCAATCAGAAGCACATAAAACTGCCTTGTTGCTGTGTTTTCTTCCCAAGCTGTGTAAAAATCAATGCCACTGACTCCTGAGCTTAATGAAATAGAGAGGATTCTCCTGCTTGTTAGCCCAGATCCAAAGAGACAAATGTCTCCTGTTGGTTCACAGGGACGCATCCTTCCTGAGAGCGTCATTCAGTGCCCGCCAAATCACAACACCCCAAACCCCAAACCCCATTTCAGTGGAACACACAGGCAGGACACGCTGGACAGGATTTCTGAGCTGCTTCATTTTTCTCTCTCCTTCCACCACTTGATGCCAGCAGCCTGAGCAGCGCACAGCTCTCAGCTCAGAGGTGGCAGCCATTTTTAGCCTGCAGATCGAGGCAGAGAGCCGAAGCACATCCTGATGACTAAATGATGAAAAGGGGAGCGAGCATGAGAAGACGAGAGGAGAGAAGAAAGGATGTGAGTAAGAAGAGGTTGAAGAGCTGTGTGCTCTGCAGCGTCTCCCCCGGGAGTTTTTCCTCAGCACTCAGCACAGAAGATGAAGAGCAGCAGCTCGGAGTCGAAGCGAAGGCAGACACAACCAGAAAGTGCAGTGTGTTAAGTAAAGACTGAGTCTATCTGACAGCCTCACGTGTTTGTTCTGCCTTTGCAGAGATGGAGCTGGCTGAAAACTCTGAGCTGCAGCTCATCTGTGAACTGCCAGCTTCATCCTGACATTCAGAGTTCAGAGCCTCCTCACCGGTTGGTAAAACGTACAAAACAAAGATGAACTCATTTTCAAAAATATTTTACACCCAGCAGACCCGATACTTACTGCCGTCTGCCCGTTATGTTGTTGCTGTTGTGGTCACTACTGCAATGTGGGATATTCAGCGTGTCCAGTGCTTGCATACTGGAAATAGTATGCATTTCACTTATTATTGAGGCTTAAACATATCACATCCTGTCTGCTAAAGAGCATGTTAGGATGAAATTTCAAACACAACTCAGGAACTGAATGCATCTGTCCAAGAAACGTTCCCAGCACGTTCCCAGCACGTTCCCCACTGCACACAAACCCACAGCCTGTTGTTGAGCGGATCCAGCAGGATGAATCCACATAAGAACCTCAAGTCAAAGAAACAGGTTCCAAAAAAAAAAAGACATGATAGTGAGTCCACTGGGATCCGTGTGGGCATCACCCTCATTGACACACAGACCTCAGACCTGCAGCAGAGAACTCACTAGTGGTTTTGCTAGCTCAGCCGGTTCTGTCAGTGACAGGAAGTGAGACCAGATTTTCTTTCTTATTTATGGGCAAAACAATAAGGAGTGAGCTGAGCTCCAGCAGCATAGTGCAGGTATGAGTCCCTTGCTTGTCTGAGACACTAAAGCCTGATTGGCGTGTGGGACATCAGGGTTGGCAGGCTGAGACTCTTAACCCTGTCAACATGGCCATCAGCCTGAATATCACATTCCAGTGTGCTGTTAAACCTGCAGCTGCTGAGTGCATAAAACAACTGCTCTTCCAACAAATAAATGTTTATTTCTGTGTTGGCTGGTGCTCACACTTTACAGGTGGTGGTTCCACATGTAACCAAGCCGCTGGTGATTAGTGTGTCACTCTTGTTAAGCCTGCGAGCGATGCCCAGTTTTACATTGCAGCTGAGATCCAGAAGCGGCACAGCTCCCAAAGCCGGGACAGTCTTCCTGAGGTCGCTGCTCACATCCAGCAGGAAGTGTGTCCAGCAGGAAGTGTGTCCAGAAGACCGCGACACCCTTCATCAGCTCTGCTTGCTGTCCTCACTACAACTACATGATCTCAAGCTCAGCAGCGAGGAAGGTGAGAGCACCTGAAGGGCTGGAAACGGGCCAGAACAAAGATGTTACACAGTGATCCCACAGAGAGGAGCTCAGAGATGTAGATATTCATTTCAAAATGCTGTCCAGACATTTTGACATCCATCTGAAATTCAATCAGAAGCACAAGAAACAGTTTCAGCTGTCAGGCTAATGCTGGCAGTCAGGTGAGTGATGAGAGCGAGCGACAGACCTCACAGCTGACTGACAACAAAACAACAAGCTGCCTGAAGTGTTCAGGGACACTCTGTCATGTGAACACGTCTCTTTGTTCTTCGACCATTGGACTGAGGTTACCGCTCATGTTTTTACAGCTCTACTTTAATCCATAAGACAACAGGCAGAGAAACAAATGGACCAAACCTGCCACCAGTGCAGATTCTGACAGTCTGACACGTTATTTACTTTGTTTACACCAAGGTAAAAGTCAGCTGCTACTGCTGAAAATCACAATTAGGTATAAAATCTCACAAAACAATGAAAAAAACATTTGTTATGAATGTAATATTTTGATTTTTTTTTAAATAAAATCGAAATTGCAAGAGGAATCTGATCAGGGATGTCTACAGAGCTCCAGACACAGTAACACTTCAGGACTAAGAATGCATGAATTAAGCAGGTAAACAAACAAACTTATCCTGTTAGATAAACTGCTGCTCCTATAAATATCAGATATTATAACATAAATTCTCCACAGTCTGTAGCATTAGGGGACATAACAATTAAACATAAATTAATTATGTTATAAAAGCCCTTAATTATTACTGTCAAAACAGCTGTTTGTGTCAAGCACATTACAGCTAATTTACTCTGTGAATGCAAAGGGAAAATCTCAGTAAGGACCTCAGACTGCTTATCAGGGGGTTGGGATTAGGGTCAGCAGTTAACGAAGCGATACGATCAATAGCTGCTGGTCAGTGTGAGGCGTGCTGAGAGAAAGCTTCTTCGCTCACAGCTCACCCTGGATCAGAAATGCTGGCGATGGTAAAATAAATGGCTGTAGCGTCTGTGTCGTCCGACGCCCTGCAGCAGCACTGCTGACACCGAGATTCTGTCAGGCATCGAGACGGAGAGGGACAGGGACGGGATGACAACAGGAAGACTCGCCACTCAGGAAAAACAACAGTGGAGAGGTAGAGGAGGATGATGATGACGGGAGGAAAACAGATGGGCAGAGGGAGGGCGAGCCCATATGGGCCAAACACATGTGAACTGCATGAAGCTGATGATCTGGTCGTGAACAGTCTGTGTTAGGGGCCGATCTGCTGTACATCTGCTGGTGCCCATGAAATGATGTGTGATCATTCCTCTGGGCAGACACGCACACACACACACACACACACACACACAGACAACACTTGTCATGCATGTGTGGTTTGTCATCAGAGATCTGAATGTAAACACAACCGAACGTTAGCGAACAGCTGCCGACGCTTCTGAGTCGAGAGAAGGCTGCAAAAGACTCGGCCGGTTTCCATGGTGACTGCTTCCCCCAAATCCCTTTCAGACTAATTCAGATGCCCTCCTAATGCTCACGGATGCTGTGCCAAACAAAGAAGAACTTGCCCCCGACACCAGAAAGGAAACTAACCTTCTATATAAACAAAACCACCAGTCTTGTATTTTGGCCCAACAGCTGGCTGAGTCCCGTAAACATCTGTAGGTGATACAGAATGTGTTTTACTACAGCTGTGTGGATGGCCCTGACTGAAAGACTAAATCCCCTGTGAGGAGAATCTGTTGCCAGCTAAACGTGACGTGTTTGTCACTTGGTGAGGTGTCTTGCTTAGTCATCACCGGACTCCACCATTGTTGTACACCCCCACACGTCAGCCATTTCAGGCTCACTGTTTTGGAGTCGTAGAAATTCTGGGATCCACAGGAAAGAGATTCTGTCCTCCAGTTTTGTTCCAACCTCTGCACAGTTTTGTTCTCCACTTGGAGGCGTTTTGCCTGCTGATTTTATTGACTTGGACAGATTTGGTTCGGTTGGTAATTTTTCTTTGATTGGTATGATTGGGGGCAGCACGGTGGTGCAGTGGTTGTCTGTCTTTGTGTGTTGGCCCTGCGATTGACTGGCGACCAGTCCAGGGTGAACCCGCTTCTCTCCCGTAGTCTCCTGGGACAGGCTTCAGTGCCCCTGCCACCCTGACAGATAAGCGGTATAGAAAACGAATGTAGGGTTTTGTATGTGTGTTTTATTTTGAAAACTGACCGGATACTGTGTGCCGTTCCTGTGTCTGACTTCTGCCTGGCTCCATCTGCTCTGTGCAGCTTGATGAGGTTCCATTAAAACCACGTTCTGGCCACATACTTGAGGTGCAGCAAAGTAGTGAGCTGACAGCAGATTTGATTTACAATCCGTGTCTTTCTACATCGTACACGACACCAGTTTCACTCCAATTCCCAGTGATCACAAATTACCCCTAATAATAAAATTATGATTGACGGAGATGTGACAGCTTTCTCCAGAGGCCCAAAGGGTCCATTAATCAATAAAATGACCAACTGTACATTTAAAACTGCATGTTTTAAAGCAACAAAGATGTCATGACTGGAAAAATACTGCATAGAACTCAAAAAACTTGTAGTATTGTATCACTCGGCTCCCCATGGATGTGCCACATGTGATGTGAACTGTCACAACTTCCTGTGTTGGAATTCCTCCGTTTCCCCTCCTGAAGCCTTCTGGCCTCTTGTGTTCTGCTGCTCTTCAACACAATACGGGATCACACAGCGGAGTCACAGAACATCAGGAGTGTTTGGACTCGTCACACCAGGGATTTGGAGGATTAGTTATTCATATCGTGTGGGAGTCGGGTCTACCTTGCATCCATATAAGCAGGCAGCCCACGTGCTGTAACCTAATTACACAGGAAGCTGTGATTCAGAGCAACTAACCGTGAAACACATCTCCCCGGAGCTGCGGCATTATCTCTGTTCAGCAACCTTGTACAAATAAGAGTTCTAATGGCTCTGCGGATCACCTGCGTCGACACTTCTGATCACCGCAGTGTTTATTTCAGCGACCCTGATATTTCCTGTCCTGCTGTGGCAGAGCCTCACTTCAGTATGCTGAGTGCAGCCTCAGCTGTCTGACTCCTCACAGCAGACAGCTTCCACCTGAGGTTCGCACTTCCTCCTCAGGAGGAACACCTCAGCCTCGTCGGGTGTACTCTGCACACGGCATCCCGTATCAGCAGGGCGTCCAGCGGCAGGAAACCACTCAGTACATTTACACCATGATGATAGTATTACTGTTTTACTTGAGTGTCTTGAGCTGTTTCACTCCTCTCTGGTGGTTGGAACTTCTTGCTGATAAAGACTTTACATTAGTTAAGATTATTTCTTCTTTATTGTCTGTCTCTACATTTTTCGCTTTCTTTCTTCCCTTTCCACCTTCTTTCCTTCTGTCTTCCTTAACTCCCTTTTATCATCCCTTTTTCCTTTCCTTCTTTTCTTCCTTTTTCATCCCTCCTTCTGTTTCTGTGTTTTTCCCTTCTTTCTCCTCCTCCTAACATCCTAAAGACAATCAAAACTTTTATGAAGTTATGAAGTTTTTCTATTGACACTGTTTTCCCCACACTGTGTATTTTTACTTCAACTACTTCTCGTATACTTCTTTCTTTTACTTACTGCTAAAATCATTATGAAGTGTCTTCCAACTTCCTCCAGCAGCGGGAACTCAAAGCTGAAGGCTTTGGTTCAAGCTGTACCGTCTGATAACTCACTCATCAGTGATGGCATTCAGCTTAAAGTGTGTGTGTGTGTGTGTGTGTGTGATCTGGTAAAGGTCAGGGCCCTGAGAGAAGCCTTGCAGCTCCATCCCTCCCACTGGCCTCCCATCACAGCAAACATGAATGTCGCTCCTTTGTCTGCCTCGTCCTTTCGGCTCTTTTCTCTCCATCTCCATATGACATCACAGCCCAGGGGATGATGGGATTTGCTGCGTGGGTTCCTTGTCCCGGAGCTTTTACTCTGCGTGGGGATAAACAGCAGTTATGTTGTTCTCTGTGGGTTCGCTTTGTCGTAGGGAGGAGAAAGCGGCGACCTGCTGCAGGGACTCGGGGTAAACTCAGTGTTGGAGCTGACTCGCGGCTGTCAGACCTGACGGAGACGTGATCAGTCCACTGTCTCTATGACATCCATGAACTAATGTGGCATTAAACGTCATCGGTTTGCTTCACTCTGACTGAGGTGACCCAGTAATGTAGTAACTAATGGCACTGAGTATTACAAAGTGTGTCAATTGAAGAGACACAAAAATGAAAAGGTTAAACAATAAAACTGCAATCATCAATTTTTGATCACTGGTTGGTGGAAAAGACATCAAAACAAGCTGAAAGGTATTTCAGATGAAGTGTTTGCACCTCCAGCAGACCCCAAACAACATTATCATCCCACTGGTGTTAAGTCCAGCATTCACCTTTATTTCACTGAGCTCCCCAAACGCTGTTGGAAAGCTGATGAGAGCACAGAGACTTCGGTGAAAACAAAACCATGAGCTAAAAGAGGCTGACAAGCAGCACACTTGGTGGGATTCATTTGATTCAGTGTTAACACTGGAGTGTACAGCCATGCCAGCAGCTCCGTGAGACTAACACCATAAACATATGTGAAACATATTAAGAGTGTGGCCTGTCAGTGAGCTTCATAAATACAAAGTTTGTGCTAATCACCAGTTTCCATTTTGCATTTCTGTCATGTTTGTCAGTGTGGGAGAAACGAGCCACAAACACACACTTATGAATCATTTAGACTTTGAATCTGTCATGAAATAAATACTCAAAGAGCAGCTCTGAGTATTTGTCAAGATGTTAACTTGAATACCACTCACTGCGAAAGCTGAGCAAGTTCTTATAGTGGAGAGTCAAGCACAGAAGCAAAGGATTATGGGCCCGTGGAGGGAGCAATGGCTCAACCACAACCGCTGAAGCGTGAAAACAAGACAAGCCTCCATGCAGACGTAGAGTCATTGTGTATGCATGCACAGGTCCTGCTAAAGCGAGGAGAAACGTCGCGCAAAGTGAATGAGGACACGCGGGAACACAGCACGTTTCACCTGAATGCAGCTCGCAGAGCACGAGCGCAGAGCGTGAACACGTCCCGCTGTTTGTGCTTCTTATGCGGATGAATCATCTCAGTCGGGGAGAATCAATGGAGCAGAGAAAATTTAAACTATCACACATCCCAGACTGCAGAGCACCGTTTCACTTATTCCTCCAGTCCTCCATCTATGCCCCTAATCTCTGACTTCCTCCTCTCTCCTTACTTTTCCCCACAGGGAGCTGTCTTCCACATCTCAGAAACTGTTACCTGGCTTTTCTTCCCCACACTCACTCAGATTTTCTTCTTCTCTGTCACTTTCTCCAGCCTCTCTGTGCCTGTGGATGAATGTGCCAGCGAGGCCACCGGAGCAGAATGAATCTCTTCTTCCTGCCCTCAGTCCCCACTGGCCCCGACTGCACACGCTCAGATGTGACACCGCATCACAGATGCTATGCAGGGGCAATTATGCAATACACACACACACACACCTCACAAGAGCAGTCAACGCAGACTTAATACACACACTTGGCCTTAAAGTCGCATTACAAGTCACTGAATTCATGTGTCATACAAGATATACAGAAGTTATGGCTGAACATGGCTGAACATTACCTAATAATAAAACTAAGTAAGCACGTAAAAGCTGATTAATATTGTAATACTGTATTGCAATAGATTAAATTCTGACACATAATCTGAAAGGTTTCACACTCTGGTGTTTCAGCATCTTTCAGCTTCTTGTTTTGACCGCAGCTTTACTGTTTTGGTTGAGTGTCGGCGCTCTCGTCGCCCTGGTCTCCACTCGCATCAGGCTGCTAAAAAGCACGAAGACGCAGGAGTTGGCAACAACCAAAAACAGCTAAAAGAGACGGGACGCTCGTCAGTTGATTACCATTAAATGCTAAAATCAGTGTAACGTGAGAACACGTAGAAGAGCCCTTAAGTCAGCCGGCGAGGAAACCATCGACTGTCATTTCATTTGAATTTCGCTGTTTCAAATGTCAGCCATCGCTGCAGATGGCAGAAGATAGACTTTCACAAATTCAGACCCATCAGAACTGTTCAAACGGGTGGCATTTTTCTTGTTGGGCATTTGGCATAAAAGCAACTTCAAGTATTTTCACTTTAAAAGTCAGAAGAGAGAGACTGCAGAGCTCCTCTTCACAGGCCGCTCTGTCTTCTCAACTATTAATGAGAGATGCCGGCCAGCTTTGTGATGCGCGTCCGCCATGATTATACACGATCACAGGGTGCACACCATCTCCAAAGTGGCCCCCTGTGGTGCGCCGGTTTCGAAGAATGGTTGCCATGGAAACACTTTTAGTATATCAGGCTGCCTCATTTCGGCGTGTGGCTGCATGTGAAATGGCTTTACAGCCGGCAACATTATGTATCTGAAGTGCTTTTAGCAGGAAATGGCAGCCAGATTAAGTCGTACCTGTTCAGAATTGGAGTGAGAATCTGTTTTGTGCATCACAAGGGAACATGTGATACACGTGCAGGCTGTTTTATGTAACTGTGATGATGTGGATTCGGGCTCAGGGGGAGGAGGAATCATACACGGAGCTTGTGGCATGAATGTATAAGGACAACAAGACTAAATGTATACACAATGAACCTAACAAGTCCTGATCTCGTCTTGCGTTCACTCTTCATAGGCATAATTGGTTTCTTACATAACCAATTTCTATAACCAGTGCTTGAATCGGCCCAGTGCTCACAAGTACAGAATACTATCATGTGTGATTCTTTCCCACACGAGTACCCGTACTTATCGAGTACTCCGACGTCCTAGTGAGCCAGTACAAGTCTCCAGATACAAACTTCATGGCTGCGCAAATCAGTCTATCAACCGTTGGCCAGCTGATGGGTCACTGGCAGTGACGAACCCAACGCAGGACTGCAGGACTGCAGGACTGCAGCTTCACGGGTTTGGTTTTGTGTCAGGACTCTCATCAACTTTGTTTCCAGTCTCAGCCAACATGTTTTCATCTCAGGTCATCAGAGAGAATGAATATTGGATTTTTGGCCCGGTAGCCAGAAGTACAATTCCGCTGAATGCTAATGTTGTTCTGCATATGAAAACAGGAAACTGTAATTCCATGTTGCAAGCTTCATCTGCGAATCATCAAGCCCACTTGTGATGCTAGCTGCTAACACACAGTCAGGCCCACCTTCACTCTGTCAACATGGCATTTCAGTTGCCTTCACTGCTGAAAACATTAAGTGCTGGCCTCGAGTGTTAATCTCTCGCTCTGTAAATTAATTTTAATAACATGAACTTCAATCAACCACGTGTTTGGTACTGCATTTCATTATTTCAAAAGTAATTAGACTTGAACTACTTGCTCCTCGTGAATTTCTGAGGCCGTTCACATGGCAAGAGATTTCACATGGGACCCGGATCAGGATAACGTCAGCTCACATGCTGGTATTTACTTGTCTTGCCAAAAGCTGAAAGTGTAAATTGAAATTAAGAGAGCGTCCGTGTCTCTGGAGGACAGTTAGCTGTCCAGCTCCTCGACTGGCCGCGATCAGGGAACGCCGATCCAGCCCGGGGTGACTGATGTTCTAAATATTGGATGAGCTCATCTGTGACCGAGAAGAGGCAGGGGAGACGGCCAAAACCAGAAACTGGAGCAAATGCTGTCACACGATGTGCGAACACTCACACGTCCACCCACACACACACAAACTACACAGATGCTCTCTTTTCTTGCTCATTTTGTCTCATACCAACGTGCACTAATACAGAATGTACAGTATATGTACACATCTTCACACGACGGTGAAGACACACCATAAAACGTGACACACACATACTCAGATTTATGAGCATCTCCGCCATTATAACTGCTCCAGCTGCAGCGGCTTCACGTGTGGCGGAGAGTGTGTGTGTGTGTGTGTGTGTGTGTGTGTGTGTGTGCGTGCGTTTTATTCACTCACTCAGACCTTGATCAGTCAGAGAGTTCTGAAATGCTGAATTAACCTGTAATGAATGAAGGCAGTGATTGGTGAGATGCGTCGCCGTGGAGACGATCTGCGGGGGCTGCTGACGTGTGCAGCAGATTATCAGCTGAGTGGGCGGGTCAGTGGCGCTCACCTCGCAGGTCAACTGCTGTGCAGATCTAACGCTTCATATGTGACAAATACATCACATGCAGCACTCGCCCCACGCGGAGAGAAAAAAGGCCATCTCACACAACTGATATCAGCATACTTTTTAACATACTCAGTGCAGAAGGAGCAGCTCTCAGTCCCTGCACAGTGCAGTTCTACTCTCTGAGGGATTAACCAGAGAAGTTAAAGTTAATGTAACGAAAATGGACAACATGGACCTTCATCGTCCACCTCAGTCTGCAGGTCCCGTCACCTGAGGAGGCAGCACGAGGCTGGTCCTTTCAGTCTGCAGTGGAGCAGTGCCTCGAAAAGTAGTCTGATTTACAGAAGCAGATGTTTGGATGTGGTTGAGTGTCAGGTAGCTTTGCTGATAATCAGCCAGTCCGTGCAACAGTAACTCCACCATGGTTCCTCTGCTGACACAGTTCCCTCCTCTCCTCCCCCTCCTCCCCCTCCTCCCTCCCTCTGCATCAGGACACACTCAGAGTCTGAACACCCCCATTTCTCAGCCATGTAAGCGTGTCCAGCGATGAATCCCTCTAAATCACAGGAGCTTGCTGTGATCCAGCGGCGAATGGGAGGGTCGCAACAGCACAGCTCATACAGAAATGGAGATGGACATACACAGAGAGAGAGAAAGAGGGAAGGTAAAGAGAGCTGCATGCGGTGTGATGACACCAGTCAGGAGGACAGAGGACAAACACGGAATAGTTCACGAGAACAGGACCAACAGAAGTCAGCGACGGTATGTATTGACCGGATCAGTAAATGCTCCGCAGCCTGTCAGTCAGTGCAGGAGTCCTCTCATGTGTTGACTGTCCTCGAGTCCTGTGATGAGCTCCTCTTTGTGCCAACAGAGCTGAGATGATAACTGGATGTCTCTCCAACAGTGTGTCGCTCCAGAGCAAATCAATCTGCCATTAAAGCCTCAGCTGAGAGGCTAAAAGGGAACCAGGAAATGAAATTATTCCCTTAGTACCCTCATAATTACATGAACAACCAAAGTAAAAATAGAAAAAAATAGCTTTCCGATTTCATCCGGAGAGCAGATCGTTTCATTGAGAGACTTCAGCAGATGGCTGTCAGTCACAGGCTGGACGACACAGAGAGCGACGGACCTGATCCATAAAGGGATCCAGCAAGTTCAAATTTATACTTGATCTCAGTCTTCAGATCATTTCTGACTGTGGACTTACGTTCGATTTCTAAAAGATGCTGAGCATGAAAACCTTAAGCAGGTTCTCAGAGTCCTCTTTGTAGCCGACACACCTGTGATCCATAAACCTCTACAAAGCTCCAATCAACTTAAACTGACAGCACCTGCTGCCAGTGATTTCCTCTGCTGTAAGGACTGCACAAATGATGCTTGAGTCAAGCCAAAAGGGAAAATCTAAATTTCTGAAAGATTGCAGCGATCACACGTTATTATGTTTGTTGACAGTCAGACAAAAGTACACAAAGCACAACAGCCCTACTTGAGTTCTGAAAAAAAAAAAAAAAACAAAAAACAAAAAACTCTTATTAGACTGAATGTCTGCATGGGAACCTCTGCTTTCGGATGTTCCTGGCCTTTCTACATCTGTGGGGACGCACACCTACAGTACATGCACAAGCATACAGGTTACACAACACACTTTCCTGCCAACATTTTTACATTTGTCTGCTGATTTCTAACTGGAAGGATGCCAAGACATGCAGCAATGCAGCAGCAAAAGTCAGGGAGGAAGAACACTGCAGCCAGCGAACGCGGATGGAAACGGGGCAGGTTTTCAAATATTCTTCTGCATTAAAAATGTCATTTGACTTTGGAGGGAAACACAAAAGTGACTTTTTGTTCACGTAGAAAATATGTGAAAAGTCTAAGTACTTCATTACATTCCTGCAGGCCCACTCATTGACAGTGTTGACAGCAGCTTGTTAAAACCTGCATGTAGAGAAGAGTGTGTGCAGGTGGAAAAAAGCCAAACCAACCGATATAAAGTGCAAACAAAACGTCTTTCGACGACATATGAATAACTGTCAATCTATCCTTCCTCTGTGCCTCTTCCTGACGTTTCTCACACTTTTTAACGTTAAATGTTCTGGGTTGTTTTTCTAATTTGATGAGTTTCTGAACTGACAGTCTAAGAACAGAGCTGAACAGACTTTAAAGCCCCCTGAGGCAAATACCAACGCTGGCATAAAAACAGTAAAACACTGTTAAACATAACTGTGATCACATTTTAGTAGGTTGTAAGAACAATCACAGTGTGTGAATACTCACACTGCAGGTTGTAAACTGCTGAATGTGCTTAAACCTCCATCCTGTGTGAATACAACAAGGTTACACGGTATTATAAAGCATTCACTGCTGTTATGGATGCTTCTTATGGGCTTTTACGGCCAAATACGTGATATCTGTGTAGAGCTACATGATGGAGTCCAGCCATTTATTGTTTATGTACTACTCACACATGCTGAACAAATGGGGAGCTCTCCACAGTGCTGAACCTGCAGCACAGACACTGGACAGGGAATACACTCACATCCCCACCTGTTCTTCGTTTTCAGCTGCCTCAGAGGACAAAACGCCCATAACAGCTCGTCAACGTCATATCAGTCTCTCTGTAAACACAGCCTCCACCCATCAGGAGCTGCAGAGACAGAAATCCAAGCCCGGGGACCGAGCAGCAGCACAGAAGAGATCCAAACTCTGCCATCCACCTATCCACCCATCCATTCATCTCTTTAGGCAGGCCTGCCTGAGGCAGGGAAAGCTTGCCGACGTGCACCCCTCAGAGATCCTGCATTAGCAGCGAGCCTGAAAGTCTCCATCTGAGACAGACTGGACACAATCAAACAATAAGGAAACTCAAGCTTTCATTTTGAAGTGATGCATGCAGTGTTTTCCTGCTGGTTCTAACCTGTGAAAGGTTTGTGATCAGCATCATTTTAAGTCAAACTAGAAAAGGCAACTTGTGCAGCCCTCAGCTGAGGTAATTTTTTAAGCACCAGAAAGAGCCTCAAATCATTAGAAGTAAGCGCTGGATTCCAAACAACAAACACATTAAATTTATTTAGATTAATGCATTTAACACACATCTCGCATCCTTTCCCAAACCACAGATGAGATTCCAACTAAGACGCCATTAGTGTTTACATCCTGCCCTGTCACAGGCACAAGCCTCCTTCTGAGTGGTGATGCGGTGGAGAGAAAATAGTTCCCACCTAAAACTGCTCACAACAAGGTCTGTTGATTTTGGGGCGAACTGTCCCTTTAACCCCAACAGTTAACAATGGGGATGAGCAGAGAGGCGATTATCCCTCAGGATTCTTACAGACACGCTGACGGAGGATCTCTCAGAAGCTTTTAGCAATCAGAGGTCTGCAGCTGCCTCACTTCAGACGATCCGGGCCTGATTATGTTCTCAGCAAGCCGTTTGACAGAAACAGAAAACACTGCTGCCGGATAGTTAAGACCACCACAGCCCTTTCATCTCCTCAGATCAGTGTTGGCCACGTGTTCCTAACGGGAGGTTCTGAGGTGCAGATCGGAGGAGAAACATCTCAGAGCTTGTTCAGTCACCCCTAATGGCATGAGTCCAATTTATGGCCGTCGCTTTCTGCCCTCCACTTCTTCACATTATTTATTCTGTAAGCTTGTCTTTGAGTCAAAACATAAGCATCTACTGTAAATACGCTGAAAACCTTTAAAATTATTTTCTCTCTTGCTGTATCTAATCCCTCTCTGTGCTTTGTTTGAACAGTAAAAACACACAGAAAGCCCACCTCCAGCGATCTACTACCCCCCCCCGGGTTTACCTGCTCCTCCAGCTCCTGCCCCGAGTCCTCCAGCAGCTGGACCTGCTAGTTTAGTGATAACCTGGAGAGGGGGACGTCCACTGGGCTCTCAAACACACCATGTCCTGCTTCCCCATCTGCTTTGTGTCCATATAATTAGAGTGCAACTCCGCATGCAAAGCCCACTGAGAAATCTGAAATGGAAACCAGCCAGTGCTGCCAGTAAACCCCTCCCTCCCCCCGCCACCACTGATACCAAGCCCCGCCCTTTCACTGGGCTGTGATGTCATCCCCACAGCCGCAGCGGCCATCGCTGTCGGCGCGACAGGAAGGGTCAAGTTACAGGAGGAGCAGCTCTCACACTTTCACATTCCCACGAATCAGCTGCTTCACCCCAAATCATCAACCCTTCAGTGCTGTGATCAGCGAACAGGTCTGTGCAACTCAATTTCCCTCCAACGAACACAAAAACAAACACACTGCACCATGTGACCGTGCACACAGAGCCAAAGCACTGACAGACTGATGTGTTTACTTCAACAAGACAGATAACATATTCACTCTCTCCTTTAAATAAATTATAAAAGGCTGCCACTGATGATTATGATCGAAAAAGTCTGCCGGTTATCTTTATCCACTAATCAGCTGGAGCTGGAGCCAAAGCTGTGATTCCAAAGTGCTTGTTTTGTCTGATTTTTAGGCATCCAGAAAAGACCAAGAAAATCAGCACCTGAAAACATATTTGGTAATTATGCTCGATTACACTCGTGACACTTTTCACATAGAGCAGCTCCAAACCACACGCAGAAACGTGACACTACACTAAATTAATACCAAAAACGCCAGCTGATCACCAGCGTGAACTTTTTTCCTTTTGAAACCTCCTGTCACGTTTTCAAGTAGAAACCACAAGGATACTTCAGAAATATTTCAATTCTGAATAAAAAAAATCAACTGAAATCAACTTTAAGTTCAAACAATGGAGATCCAAAGCAGGGAGGGAGAATCTCGACCTCCTTTGGATTTTCTTCTGTGTGTGTGTGTGTGTGTGTGTGTGTGTGTGTGTGTGTGTGTGTGTGTGTGCGCGCGTGTGTTCTACTGTCTCCACATTGTGTTTTACGGCTTGTTTCAATTTTACTGGTGAAACATTTTTGTTTACATCCATTAAATTTGACCACTGGGCACACGTGAGTTTGAAAATGTAAATGACAGTTGGTGCATGAAACCAACAATCTGCTGAAATCAAGACCTGATCGTGTAAATGGAAAACTAAACTGATATGTTTCCTTAAAGTTGAAAGCTAAATTGAATGGTGGATCTGGAGAATCTTGACAGCTCTAATACCAAATGGGAGTGTGAATTTTGTGAAATCTGTGTAAAACAGACTGCTGGAGCTGCGTGTTTGTATGAAAGGTACCATGTGAATAAAGTTGGCATTTTCCTTTAAACTGTTATGATTTCAGTGTTGTCAATGTTGTGCTCCTGAACACAATTAGAAACAAGCGTGTTTGGGAACACTACATGTTGAAGCACCAGCACACACAACATGCTAATCACAGCTGGATCTGTCAGCTCAAAGTAGATTTCAACCTGTCAGAGATCCAACTGGGATCCAAACGCTGTCCCGTTAAAGAACTCCATGGGTCTGGGCTCAGAGAACAGAGAAGACATGCAGAACCTGCTGCTTCCAAACGAGGAGAAGCGAGTGGAAAAGCTTTGTTTTCTCCTCTAGTCCACGTGACACCAATCAACTGCTGCAGAGACCGAAACGCTGGAGTGGAAAGCCAGGATTCATGTAATTCAATTAATGTGTTTTGAAAAGGGCAGCAGGGCATTATGGAAGCAAGCTAGCTGATGCAAGACAGGCAGAGGAGACCCACTTAAGTGTATTTGGAGGATATCAAGTGGAGGACAAACCACCCTGGGCTTCTGATCAGTCCAGAAAGTGTCCTCACTGTGATGCATCTCTGAAGGCTTTAAGGGCCCTGCAGGACCGAATCCAGTTTTTCACTGGAAAAAAAACAGAGATGAGAAAGCCAAAGACTGCTGCACCTTTTGGTTGCCACAGAAACCACCTGAATGACAGGCCCCGATGTAGCCACTCATGCTGCATAATAAAAATAGGCATTTGCTCTGCGGCGAGCTCCCACCATGATGCGAGAAACAACCGGGCGATCTGCCTCCATTCATCATCTCCCATAATCCTCTTCTTTTGCAGCACTAATTGGATGACACCAGCTACATCCTTCTGCTCCAATTAGAGGAAGCCTCTCCTCACACAGTTCCCTTTTCACCTTTACACGTACTGCACCTTTAAACTGCTCAGCTGACCTGAAACCAGCTGCGTGTCTGTGAACTTCAAAAACACACGATTCTCCCGTACCTCATCCTTATCTAAAACCTCAGTGCACGCGCACGCACACAAACACACACACATACACATACACACAGTTGCAGATAAGGTAGATGACATCATTTCCATATGACATGATGATTCGTCTTACAGAATTAGGTGGACATTGAGATCATGTGTGAGCGTTTATCGCGTTTCTGTGAGGCCTAAAACGAGTCTAACCAGACAAAAGCACAGTGGCGGCGTTACTGCGGGGTGTTTGCAGCGGAATGTCGGCTCACCTGAGCTGAAATGTGAGCTGTAAGCGAAGCCGGGGCTGAAAACGAGCGAAGACAGCGTCACCAGGAGCGCCAACATCTTCAGAACCGGAACCACAGGAGGCGAGGACACCGCGGGGCTTGGACTGGAGCACACTAGGCGACACTATTTCTTGAACACGGCTTCATTTCTCCTGTCCGAACCGGGCCCTGGTGAGCTCCCAGCGCGCGCCTCCATCTCTCCTCGTGCCGCTGTGATTAAGACAGACACGCGCTCCTCCTGCGGGGTGAAGTCCAGGCAGGCCGGAGCCGGTGGTCCCCTCGTTTTATTCCTCCTCCTGAACTCCCAGGTCTGTACTCTCTCTGCAGAGGAAGAGGAGGAGGAGGAGGAGGAGGTGAAGTCCTGTCTAACTGCAGTCAGGTGGATCCAGAAGCGAATGTCCCTCGCGCGACACCTGGATGCAGTCACATCATCTGGAAGCCGTGAGTGATCAGATCAGCTGCAGTAAGAACCAGTCAGACCGAGTCAGACGCTCGGGTTGGTGCCGGGAGCTGTCCGAGGTGCTGACAGCCACAGCGCCATCTTGCTCACTAATGCTCCCAAATAGAATTCATGGAGCGGTTTGCGCGCTCTGTGTGCAGGGGGAGGGGGCTGGGGGAGGCGGCTGGAGGGGGGCGGCTGGGGGAGGCTGTGGACAGCACACAATCAGGTAACGTGACGACGCGTGGAGGAAGAAGCGGGTTTTCTGCTGAAACTGGCTCGACACTTTGGTCAGGACTTTACTGCATGTGTGTTTCAGGCTCCTGGAGGACGCGCCCGCAGCTGGGCCCTGCTGTGCCTCGGCTCCTTCAGTTAGATAAGAAGAGAGAGGAAACAACTCTCCCATGAGCAGCCTGTGATGTAACACCGGGGAAAGGCGGGCACACAGCAGGACCTGGCTCTCTGGACTAATCCCACTGTTCATCCTGTTCATACATGTTGGATGAGGCCCCCTCCCCCCACCCAGCATCCATCCTCTCTTCCCATCAGATTGGATTCCTGGCAGCCGAGGGAGTCAGCTTTTCCTTTTGCATCTTACACTGTACGCACAGAAATGTCCGACCTGTGTCAAAGCACAAATCCTGTCTTTGTCAGATGCTCGTCGTGCTCGCTGCTCTTTGTCACATGGATGAAGAGTTATGTAATGTGTAATCATTTATAATTAATAAACACACAAAGATTCTCAATGCGCCAACAGGCCGCTCTGACAGCTTCTCTTCAAGTGGCTGCCAAGATCACATATAGAGAGGCCAAACAAAGAAACACTGAGCTAATCCCAAAATGATGATTCAGTTCAGAAAACAAGATCATCCAGCATGCAGCAAACCAAGACACGACAATGAAGCCAGTGAGAAGGAGGCTCAGTGGGCGTCACGCAGAGACGGAAAACCCTCAAGTCAACAAAGTACGCCAAAATAAAAGCACCGCATGTGATATTACAGCCAGGGGAAAATGAGCTACTTTCAAAGAAGCGTTAAGTGATGACATCTTTTCTCCATGTACATTAACACCTGAACATACCTCCATCTGTCCACCACCAGAGTTCATCACAGCAGACTGTGGTCCAGCTTCAGGTCCTGTCAGGAGACCTCCGCCCAGCTCTGCTATGACGTAAACATTTGCACCACCCAGTGTTGGGAAAGTTCACTTTCTACATGAACTAGTTCAAAGTTCAGTTCACAAATCTTAAAATGAACCACCAGTTCAGTTCATAGTTCATAATTCAAAGTTCTGAATTGAGTTCAGGGTTCCTAAAATGAACTGGTTCATAGTTCTTTCATTGTCTTCCATACGCTGCTGCGAGCTATGGTTTGTCAGCTTATTGCCACAGGCCGCAGAGAACCACAGACAGCAATTATTTTATCAGTTTTAACACTGAAACTACGTGTCACATTCATCTTCAAACGCCGTAGAGTCTGAGCGGTCCGAGCTCGCGCTGCCTTCCTCCACGCGCCGTATTTTGATGACGTATTTGTTAGTGCGACAGGTATGACAGCTGTTGCCAGGTTGGGTGGTTTTTCCGCTACATGTTAAGGACTGTTTACGGTGTGTTTAGCGTGGGTTTTCGCCCGGGAGGCTCTGTGGAAATCTGGCGCGCTCTTGAACGAAGTTACACCGCGAGAGAGCGCCGTTCACAGTAACGTTCATCAAGCGGAAATACAGCACGTTCAGGTCACGTTCGCCCAAAATGCAGTCATGGAAAAATTATTAGACAACCCTTGTTTTCTTCAATTTCTTGTTCAGTTTAATGCCTGGTACCATTAAAGGTACATTACCTGAAGAATACAATGAACATGAAAAAAAACGCAGCTGATTCCATAATACTTTATGTCCTATTTGACATGCGTAAGCTTAATTTTATTCCTGGGGTAAGAGGCCATTTCATAAGATAAGAGGCCATTTCACATCATAAGCAGCACTGCACATGCAAAGGCCTAGAGTGGTTTCCTGCTTACGTTCAAGCCGTAGCACAGCTCAGAAGTTGTCAGCCCTCACATAATGCCTAAAACAAAAGAATTACGTGAAGCCACAAAGGCAGCCATCTTGGCACTGCTGGAAATTGGCATGAGTGAGAGACAGACAGCCAAAAAACTGAAGATCTCCAAGACAGCCGTTCATTACACCCATAAAAAGCAAGCCAAACATGGTACTAACAAATTGCTAGCTGGTCGAGGCAGGAAACGTCTTTCTACCCCACGAGAGGACGGTGCACTCCCCCGTTCCTGTGTCAGGAATCGTGGTCAGACCTCCAGGGGCCTCAAAAACGAGTGGGCACTGTCGAGAAATGTGACTTGTTCAGCAAGGACAGTTCGAAACCGACTTCTTGAAGCTGATCTGAAGTCACTCAGGGCACGGAAGGATCCCTTCATCAACGAAAGGCAGAGGAAGGCCCGGTTACTCTTTGCTAGGAATCACAAGGACTGGACTGTTGATGATGAATTTTTGTAACAGGAATGGGTTGCTGTGACAGCAGAACAATGTCAGAAGCTGGTGGAGAGCAGGCCAAGACGCATGGCTGCAGTCATCAAAAACAATGCTTATGCAATCAAGTGCTAACTCCTGTGCGTATCATGTGACTAACAGACAGAAAGGAAAACATGGACTGCCTAAAAGCACTGTTTTTGGCAGTACAATGCCATAGCTATTGATGTAAGAACTTGAGTGATTTTGGTTATTATCAAGAAAACCATGGAAAATGGCTAGATAACAGCGTTTAAATTAAACTCTTATGAGCTATTTTTGTTGTTATCATTATATTTGTCCAAACAAATGTACCTTTAGTTGTACCAGGCATTAAAATGAACAGGAAATTGAAGAAAACAAGGGTGGCCTAATAATTTTTTCCATGACTGTATGATCGCGTTCAGACACAACACTGGCACCGCCATCAGGGCAGAGACTCCACCGGGAGACGATCATCTGCTGGACACGGAGACAAACATTCCAACCACGGCAAGATCACAGTCTGTGACCCCATGACCCGCCAGGTGACTTTCCTCTCATCTACCTGTGAGCAAGCAGGGGAATGAGAGGAGAGGACACAAAGTCTGTCACCTCAATCTGCTTCCATCCATCCCTCCATTTTCTATACCGCTTATCCGTCAGGGTCGTGGGGGGAGCTGGAGGCGGGGTTCACCCTGGACTGGTCGCCAGTCAATCGCAGGGCCAACACACAAAGACAGACAACCACACACTCTCACACTCACACCTAGGGGGCAATTTAGAGCAGCCAGTTAACCTAATGTGTATGTTTTTGGTATTGTGGGAGGAAGCCGGAGAACCCGGAGAAAACCCACGCAGGCACAGGGAGAACATGCAAACTCCACATAGAAGGGCCCAGAACGGGATTTGAACCTGGGACCCTCTTGCTATGAGGCGACAGTGCCGCCCCCAGTGTGCTTCCATTTAACTTTAAACTTTAATGGAGTCACAGTAAGACAGGAAGAAGATGGTGGAAGGAGACAGTTTATGTTTTAAGTTTCTATTTTTGGACATTTGCTTCCCCTGACGGGAATATTCCTCCTAAATCTTTTCCCTCCTCCTCGTCCTCCTCTTGTTTCACTGTCTCGTCACGTCATATTCTGCTCTCTGATACCTCATGCTGCATGTCTGCTGTTTCCCTGGAAACAGAAAGCAGAGGGTGAGATGGACTCACGGGGTGAAACGCCAGCAGAAGGGAATCGTGCTTCTGTTACATCACAGGTTAACTGCAGTTTATTAGTGGACTTTTAGATTGTCATCAGCTAATTACAGCTGCTCCCACGCACAGGAGCGTCAATCTGAGTGTCTTCACTCCGCTTTGTGTTGAGGGAAGTAGAAAGCGAATTACACTGATGGAATTTCACCGGCCGTCCGTCTCCATCCTCACAACACAATTCAGAGCCGTCCCCTGGGAAGGATGAGAGGGGATAACAGGATCCGGACAGCAGGCTTCAGGCCCAGTTTTAACAGCTCCCTGCAGAGTCCCGGTCACTCTGCTCCCGGCCAGCTGCACATGCTGAGTTACTCCTCTCTGGTTTCACTGTGGGGCTCGTAAAGAAAGCGCCAGCCTCTGGACTGAGCCTGGATCCACTCCACCAAGCCTCTAACTCCACTGCTTTAATGTCACTCTTTTATTCTGTTGACTGGGCGTGTTTTACGAGTGCTTAGCCTTGTGTAAGCCTGTCGGAACAGGACTGGACGCATTCAGAATTGCTGGAAACAGTACTGGGTTTAATGGTTCCCGAGAAGCTGACATTTGAGATACGGTTGCAAAAGTTTGGCTACATTGCAAGCCTTAAGGCTCCATTCAGATTTATTGCTCAGATCTGATTTTTTGTTTGGCTGTTCATATTAAAGTTGAAATGTGGCCAATATCAGAATCCAGAGCCGACTGGTCATGGTCTTGAACTGGCCCGCATGCACACAGGAACAGCAACATGCAGCGGGCTGTCATACCGAAGTCAACCTCAGTACTCACCAGTATCCAAACAAAGTACACCAGAGGTGGAAGATCTGATCCTTCACTTAAGAAAAAGTACCAATACAGCAAAATAGAAGAACTGAACTTGAGAAATGTGCTTAGTTACTTTCCAGCAAACAAAAAATTTACACCTGAATGTGTTTTTGCTTGCATTGTTTGTTTCACGTTGGATGACATCAGTGATCACAGGCAGAAGGTTTCTAGCGTCTAATCTAATATGGATAATAGTTCAGTGCAGAGCTTCACTTCACGACCTGAGCCTCTGACACACTGAGCAGATAATCAAACAGGAAGTCAGAGAGCGTGCGTGGGTGCGTGCTTGTGTGTGTGGTTGTTGTCCACGAGGGAAACAAAGTGATGAGGACACGCAGTAACAGACTGTGGATCAGACTCTGACTGCAGGGACAGAGACAGACTGCGTCCCAGTCCTTTAAAACGAGTCCATCACTGTGATTCAGCCTCGTTCTGTCGCTTCAGCGCGCAGCAGATTGTTAATTTGCTGAACTATTTGAGAAACCCATTTGAGAGCCCTGCTGCGGCCCCACAGTCAACAAAATGAATGAACTGTTTCTGTGAAAATCACCCAAAGGCAGGATTTTAACCCGAACTTTCTGAGTAATCACTTAGCACAGTAACACAAGTAAAGCAGCCAGTTTACTGCTGGTGGTGGAACTCAGTACATTCATTCACCCCCTTCCTGTCCACTGGGAACCACGTGTCTCCAGATGTGCTGATGTTGACTGTTTGTGTTAAACTGAAGGATGAAGTGATCCTCTTCCACTGCTGTCAAATCAAGCAATGACCGAGTGACGGGTCCAGACTGTCCACCTGCTCACATGTGGTGGTAACCCGAACAGAACACATCAACATGCTGTCGTTTCTCTCTCTTTGGAGACATTTTCCTTCACAGGAATCAAACTATGTGCACGACTCGTGTGCTAATCCACCACTGTCTGCTAAATGTGACATCTCAGCTGAATGGGCCTTTATGGAGTCAATTTCAATTATGTTCCAAGGCTTGTTGGACAATTCCTTCAACATCCATTTCAGGGATCGTAATGGGATTAATTACACTTTTCTTCATGCCAAAGATTAAAAAAGAAGGCAATGGGACCAACAGGAAAGGAAAGATTTAATTTTTTTTTAATTCTCTGTCCTCCTGTGAAGTGTAGCAGTCACACTGTATTAGTGCTCAGCACTGCAAGAGAAGAGAATATCGAACCTTCAGATCAATAGCATCAGAGTCATTTACTTGAAGGCCTCAGTAGAGTGTGTCTCAACGAAACACTGCTCGATAAAGACATCCTGACACGAACACAGTTCACTTGATCTTAGAGGCTGGAGGTCACACACAAGCGTGCTGTAAACACACATGCAGTGAAGGCTTATGCAGCATTCAGTCTTTAAACAGCAAAAGGGCAACTAACACCCAGTGCACAAGACATATTTCACAGTTCATGTTTTCAACAGTCTAAGCTAACGGAGAGTGAGGTCACTCCATTCCTACCTGACACTGTAAGGTTGTAATTTAGGCTTCCAGACGGCAGAGATTCGCTCCCATTTAGCCACAAGAGCATCAGTGACATCCAGCTCTGATGTTGGGTGATCAGGTCTGTGCTGGATGGGGCTGAGGTCAGGATTCTGTGAAGGCCGGTCAAGTTCTTCCACACAGAACAGGGACGTGGGAATCCTGTCATGTTGAAAACATTGACATAAATAAAGATGGCCGACGCATCTCCATTTCCTCCTACTGCACAAAAGTATCCCAGATACCAGAGCTGCCATCTTGTTCTGGTGATGTCATTTGAAGCCAGAGTGCAGCTGTTCATAGCATCAAATAATTGATTAAAACCAAACTGATCAGAAAAATACACACTTGAACAAACATCAGTATTATAAAAATGACCTAAATAAATAAAAACAACCTAAAATGAAAACCATATTTGGGGAAAAATGTATTTGATGTGCACATAAAACCCTAAAAGACAAAGGCTTTTCATATATCCAGACATCCATAAAGTGACATTTGAAAACACAGTGACATGTTGTCTGGAGCAATGAGAATGAACTCACGCTTTGTTTTGTCCCGCCGTCATTCCCATCTGCTCTGCTGCAGAGTCTCTTCAATAAACAACACTAAAACAGATTTTAAACTCTACTGCAGCCTGGTAGGAATTCTGACTTCAGATACTGTGGATCAATACACAGCAGGAATCAAACTCAGAGCATCAGAGGCTTCAACAGGCCTGCAGACGTTTGCTCTTCTATAAATAATGTCTGCAAGGAGCCCATCTTGCACAGAGAAACTGGAAAAGAAATTCTCACAAATGTCAGAGGCAGCTTCACAGGCTGCACTGTACAGTACTGTAGGCAGCGTCTGCCAGTGGGATCGCTCGTCTATACGCCATCGGCCAGAAGTGTTTCACTGCTCATACCTTATTTAACACACATGTAGCTCGCACAACTGAGTTATATAACTGTGAGGCACAAGACTTTCTCCGCAGAGCCGCGTTTCTGTCTGCCAGCTTTGTGCCTTGTGAGCGTGTGGCCATCGGGAAACAAACCTGATTACCTGCCTGTCGTGATGCTGCAGTGATTCATCACTGTGACTGTGATTTCTGATCAAAGTGCTGAGGCTGCGTGTGGAGCAGATTTAGAACAGCTGAGGTTCTCAGCCTCCACTTCCTCACCTTTGAAAGGTAGCTACAGATGTCAGGGTCAGGTATAATAATTGTCTGTGCAGTCTACTACAGTGTGCCCAGTACTCTTCATATGTCCAAAGATGACATTTCTGAGTAACTTAATGTGTCCTAGAAACAACAATATACCCATGGAGTCCTAGAAGACTTGGAAATGTCCTGTTTTGTGTTATTCATAAAGTCCCAGCCTAGTCAAGCGAGCATGAACTGATGAAGCCTCTTGGATGAGAGGTGAAACGTCTTCAAAGACAAATAACTAAGTCCAGTTGCATTCGATTGAATTTCCTTGAGATAACCATGACCTGGATGAATGAGAATATTCACAGGGTTATTCATAAAAGCTCGAACACTAATGGGTTCAGGAATGACTTGTATAATTTACTGACAAACTTTTCAGGCTGACCTGCAGTTCAACCCCATCAGCAAGCCCACTGTGGGGTCTTGTACCATTACATGGAGAGACGAGTCCTGTCTGCAGGAGCAGGAGCCAAGGCCTTAATGGAGAATGGCTCCACTGGGGACAGCAAGACAGGTGCAAGGCCCCTGGTGGCTTCATCCTTCCCGTATATAAGAGTGGGAGAGGGGGGAGGTTCGACTTCACCGGGAAACCTTGAAACTGGTGAGTAGCACTGGGCTGGATATGTTAAAAGGGCTAAATGGTGGATGGGATGGACCTGGTGACTGGTCTGTAACTGGTAATGATTTCCAATATTTTCAGGGTTAGACATTAGACTTCATGATGCTAATTGGTCAAAGCTGTAAACAAGCTGCGGTTCAATCTGTGCCTCTTTCTCTGTAGAATTTGTAGCGTGAGAGCTGAATAGTGTTGTTTGATCTATGGCGTGTCTTTATAACCTCTGGCCAATGAGGAAAAAAGCACACATCCATCTTGATAAGAGAGTTCTTGAAGTGCAAATGATGCTGTGAAATTAGGGGGGGTAGAAGAGAAGAGGAATGATGAAACAACCAGCAGGAGCTCAGCAATACTGGGCTTTATGCTGAATGGTTTCACTGGCTGTTTTCAGCCTCAGCTGCACTCTGCATGCTGGGTACACAGCTAATTCACCCCATATGTGCTAATGCTAACATGCTAACACGACGAGTGCCCTGAGATTAGACATTACTGAGACGGTGGACTCAAAATGCCTTGTGACCTTCATCAGCATGAGTAACACAGTTATGACTAATCACTTCACAGAGGAACTGAACTTGTATTGATCTGGAGTGGGGCAACCGGCGATGATTAACAAACCCCTGAGTCTGCCAAGGAATGAATAAAGAGAGGAGTAGAAGCACAAAATGAATGTGGTAAATATCACCAGCAGTAAACAAAGGGTGATCAGCATCTGCTCTGCAATGGACAAGTCCTCAGCTCTTTAGTCAGCTAAACTGAGGTGGAAAAATACAGGAAAAGCACAAAGGTTAAGAACAGAGGACAAAGGAGTCAAGTCGATCTTATTTATACACCCCAAAGGGGGGGCTTCAAGACCTGCACCACACAGCACTGCCCCCATCCTTTGACCCTCGTTTCAGATACCGAAAAGGAAGACAAGTAAGGAATTAACGGGGGAAAGAAAAAAGGACAGGAAAAAAGGAACGGATCAAAAATATGAAAGAAAGAGAAGAAGCGTGGGGGTACAGAAGAAATAAAGCAAAGAAAGAGAGGAAAGAGGGAAAAGAAGACATTTTAAAGGAATAGTTCAACATTTTGGGAAACATAAATAAAGATGAATTTCTGGCAGAGATCGTTGCCATGGGAGCAGTTGCCAGGCAACCACTGCTCTCATAACCTCTCAATAAAACAGTGCTGTTACAGCAGGCTTTGTGCTAAGCTAACAGGCTGCTGCCAGTAGCTTCATTTTTAATGTACAAACATGATAGTGGAAACAATCCTCTCAGCTAAGTCTGCTATAAGTGAAGTGTGTACATCACACCACTCGTCTTTTGTTGTCGTTGTTGCCTCGTGCGTGGACCCTTGTGGCCAAGCGTAGTGAGGACAGAGTGGGCCATACAATCCTTTCACTCAGGCTGAATAAAATAACTTGGGCTACCAATTGCTTTTCCGTTTTGTATCAGATTTATTCGCAAAGACGTGCTACAAATGTAACAAAAAATGCTTCTAAAATAAATTTCCAAATTTTTAGATTTGGAATGTAAAATCTTGTGATGAAAAGTGAACATTAACTGACAGCTTGCAGATGGACGTCATGCAAACTTTCATTTCACAGCTGAACGTTGTGTCCAGCTCAGCACACACGTGGAGAACATGGAGGACGACTTTCGGCCACAGCTGAAGAGGATGGCTGTAGCCATGGGCGCTTCACTCACAGAGCAGGACATCGACCGCATGCCGCGGGGGATGACATCACAGGGTGACGCTGTGTGTGTGTTTGAGATGGCAGTCATTAATTAAAAGCGACAGGTGTAGGATGAGAGAGGAGGTGCTCACATGTGAGTCACAGTGATTACTTCACTGTCTGATGTCATCTTCTTTTTCTCTTCAGGAAATTTCAACTTTTGGAATACATGAGGCAGTTCAAGACCTCAGAGCAACGAGAAGAAGCCATCAAGAAGGCCTTCACGATGCTCGACAAAGACGGCAGCGGCTACATAGAGTGGAACGAGAAGTATGAGCTCTCCTCTCATTTAAAGGCTGGTGTTATCATTTTCTTATCTTTAACAAGTCCAGCAAGGAGGTCAAAAACCACACTGTGTCATTTTGTCCTGTAGACTGAGACAACAGTGTGGCTCACTGAAGTGTTTTTGATAGTTAGTGGACAACACTGGAGCTCTGTGGTCCAGAAGAAAAAGGTTTCAGGCTTTGACAGGCTTTTTGATATTTTCATGGGATTTTTGGGAAATAAGACATGTACATGAATCCACTTTATCCTTCAAATGTTTGTGTCTAACAAACAAATACATACTTTGCTCCTCAGGACTGCAGCAGACTCAGGACTGACCCGCCTATGAAAGATTATTTTAAACTTATTATTCTTACTGTGACTCAGTTTTGTCTTTTCTCAGGTACATTCTGTTGATTGTACCGACTACAACCCCATCAGCTCCCCTCTCTGATGAGGAGGCGGAGGCCATGATCCAGGCTGCAGACACTGATGGAGACGGACCCATCAACTACAGAGGTGAAGGCCACTCTCTGGTGCACCGATCCGTAGTCACCACTAGGGGACAGCAGTCAGTAACTTTTTATGTGTGGGGAAAACTGGTCACATTTACATTTGTAGTTATTAAAATAGTGCACATTTCTTATCAGAGAGAGCAAGCTTTGTGAACAGCTTTGTGAAGACACTAATGTGGCCCACAGTCTCACCTTGCAGAAACATTCACATCAGGCTCCGTGTCTCTCCCAACCTGCTTTGCAGAGTTCTCTGACATGGTGAAGATGGAGAAGAAACCGAGAAAGTAGAGCTCATGTGGTCAACCTGAGTACAAAGTCAGAGTGTTACTGCAGAGAGAGAGAGAGAGAGAGTAAAAGAAAGGAGAAGGAGAAGACCGAGAGGCTCTGCATACCAGATCTAACCTCCCTAAAGAATGCTCCTCCTCCTCCTGTTTGTGAAACATTTGATAAAAACAGCTTAAATCTTTGATTCAAACATTGTCCCACCGATTGTTATTTCTAAGTGTAAAGAGACGGACGAACAGATTGGTAGGTTTGTTTCTTAACAAAGTTAAGAAATTTATATCACCATAACAGCTTTCTCTTCTTTGTTTCTGTGCACTTTGTAAAACAGTGTAATTCTGCTTTGAAAGTTATATTTTTCAAGCTATGAAAGACCACTCGATTTACAGGTAACCGCCCTCTCTGAGGAGCAGGAGCAGGAGCAGGAGGAGGAGGAGGAGGAGGAGCCCATAATCGAAGCTGTCTATTCACACTATGTCTCCATCACGTTTTGTCCTCTCCGGTGCAGTTACTTGTTCCGACCACTAGGGGGCAGTAGTTTGTAACTCTTAGGCAGGTGACTCCCTGAAGTTTGACAAAGGTGGATCATCACATGAATTTTTGTGGCATGAACAGGGATGCAGACATGAGAGCTGCTTTCTGTGTAATTATTTGTCTATGAATACCAGATTCAGTGTTTTTAATAAAGCTTTGAAAACCGAGGACATTTTCAGTTTTGCATGTTTTGATGGGAAACTATGCACAGTGGAACCCACCTCATGCATACGAGTGATAATCTGATCCCATTCCCTCATGCATCCATTTATATCCCACTCTGAAAAAGGCTTTGTCACGCAGGCCACCAACCCACACCGACTGCAGTATGCAATGTGCTGCTGCCAGACATTTTGGCAACGCTGTGAAGCCTGACTCATGGCTTCGGTAGCTCCCTAATGCAGACCCCACCCTGACCATATCTCTCAATGCACATCTGGTTCTATGTGTCTCCGTCCCAGCCCCGCAGAGTTCAGACATGAGGAAGACTGAGAAGGAACCCAAGAGGCCATGTGGTCAGTCAGAGCTGCAGAATTACTACAACAGTGAGAGAACATGAGGAAGACAGAGAGGTCCTGTACTTTTCTTCTTTCTGGCCTGTGAATATTCTCATTCCTCCAGGTCATGGTTATCTCAAGGAAATTCAATCGAATGCAACTGGACTTAGTTATTTGTCTTTGAAGACGTTTCACCTCTCATGCAAGAGGCTTCATCAGTTCATGATTTGAAGACGTTTCATGATGAGACATGAACTGATGAAGCCTCTTGCATGAGAGGTGAAACGTCTTCAAAGACAAATAACTAAGTCCAGTTGCATTCGATTGAATTTCCTTGAGATTTCTTCTTTCTGGACTTTTGCAATCAGTACAAATTGTAAAATAATAATAAAAAAAAGGTAAGGTTTGTAAAACATCAACATCACTTTCAAAGCTGCCCATGTTGTTTCCAAAACTAATGATTAACTCTTGACCTCAGTGTGTTCGTGTACTAAAATTACAGAGAAGGCGTTGGCACACAGGTTTCATCTGAATATACTGTATTCTCACGAAGGCAGTCCGATCTAACAGGAAGCAAACAGAAACTGAGCAGTGACCTTTTGAATTGTCCGCGCTCATGTTGTCACTGATGAAAACAAAGTCACTGACAACAGGCAAAGAATCATTTGGTTTGGTACGTTAAGTTTGTTAGAGCTTGTTGACCTCTAGACAAATGTCCTTAAAAGGATCTGCTCCATTTAAACTGGGATAAGTAATCATTATTATTAAATGCTGGAAACTGTATTCTGTTTACTCAACTGTAAACAGCTTGGACTCAAATTTCACATTTTTGCACACTGAGTTGACTCCGGGTTAGAGTAGCAAATAGATTTAATTATTGGTAAGTGTTCAGATTGAATGGTCTCCATTTCCCTGTAGTTAGGACCAAATGATATGGTCCTTTCCAGGAATCTTCCTACAAACTTACAATTACATATCAATTACTTTCTGGAAAATTATACAAAACTATGGAACCTGCAAGTGTCAGTGATCAAGCAAGAAAAAAAATCACAAAACACAACGAGATAAAAATCACAGTTTTCCTTTATACAGTCAAAATTAAAAAGAATTGCACTATAAACATCTCCCCTTTTTCTCTTACGCTTTGGAAAAATATGATCCAGTATTTCAGTTGTAAATGAATATGCGTTAATTTGATATTATTAAAAAAGTTTAAATATTCCCTGATTTGCAGTGTGTCTTTGGTTTCTTTTCTTCTCCCTCCTCAGACCTACAGTAAAAAAACGAATCTATTTCAGTAATATGTCACTGAGCACACGATGTGTCAGTCGTGTTTGACATGAGCGGCAAAAATAAAGCCTAATAAATTTTCCCCCTTCAAGGTCACAGCTCACAGAGTACAACAGATAACAGATTGCACAAGATGAGTCCTCGGCAAACACGGGGAGGAGCCGCTCACCTCCACGTTAACGTTGTTGTGAAAAAGTCAAGAAATTTCCCCTTCATAACGCTCCATCCAGACTACCGATTCACAGTAAAAGGCACCAAAAGTCCAGCTGAGCCGACACAGTGTTCACGTCATCACAGCGTGGCACTTTGTAAAAACAAAAGTACACTTGTGTGCTCAAAATATTAAGAACAGAGAAAAAAATAATTTAATTCCCTTAAACTAAAGTCACTTTCAGGTTCAAATATTTGCCCCAGTGAGCTTTTTGTTAACTCCCAGAGGAAAATGAACATACAGACCCTTGTAAGAAGACGTTAAATGTCAGCATAGACGTTGGCCACTGCCAGCAGTGCTCTCACTGTCTATTTAGGGCAGGGATATTTTAAGTAAGTGGCCAACTCAATTGCAGTCTTGTTCCTTGTCAACATGCTGTATCACACCAACAAGAAACTCCACTCCAACTCAGTCACTCAGTGATTGTTTGCTATGCTGTAAAGTCATCCCAGTAATCATGGCTTTGGTGATTTGCAGGTCAAAACACATCAGCTGGGCTAAAATGGATGAAGAGTGTTTGTTTCAGTAACATCTCAATCAGTACTCAGTATCAGTATGAGAGAAGAGCTTGTAACTACACTCTAAAATGTAGGCCTTTAAATGTTGCTGTACTCAACCTTAACAGCGGCATTAATCAAATTTAAATATGGATTCGAGCATTCCTAAAGATATCTTTTACATTGTGTAATGTGTTAGCACTCACAGATGTCTAGTTAGCATGTTAGCCAAGGGAAATTTTGGTTCCACTTTGCCATTCTTGTGTGATTAGCTTGCTAACAGCTTTAGCAATATAGCCACCTGGCCTTGTGGATGGCACGTGACTTTTTCATATTTTGTCATCAAATACAACAAACCTCTACCTCTAAAATACTAATACTTTAAAGCTTGAGTTTATTTTCAATTCTCTGAGGGTAAATAAATAAAATAAAATAATGTGGCAAATAAGAATCAATAAAAAACAATCTTAGTGGTAGACTATTTATCTAAAACCTGTTGTTTTGGGGGTTTTTTTTCCAATTCTGTCAGAGGAACTATGACAAATGTAAGAAAAAGAGGAAGAAAAGATAATTATGGGAACTGTGTCAAACAGCAGCTGTGTTAACTGTGGTGCTTTTAGCTAATGCTGCATTCCCACAACGTCAGCAGAACGAGAACCGCCACACAACAATATTGTAAACTTACTTGCAATGCTATCCATATAGTCACTCAGTTTAAATAACCTTACTTTGCTACTTTTGCTAATCTGAAGCAGTTTGCTAACAAGTGAAATCAGAAATAAATAAGTACTGGATTGTCCAGAGGTGAATTGTTTGGAGTTAAATGCTAACTATGACAGTGCTGGTGTTTAGGTGCAATATTTACTGTATTCACCATCTTAGGTTTCCATGTTAGCATGCTAACATTTGCAAATTAACAAAGTAGCAGAGGCTGACGGGAATGTCAGCACTTTTGTTTTTGATATTTGTTCATTAAGTTTTGGGCAAACTGAAACTTCATCCTCTGAAGACTTTGAATGTTTTACCAAATCTGATGACAATCCATCCGACAACTGACTCGCCTACACTGACAGAAATCTTCTTGATGTAATTTAGTCTGGTTTTAAACAACATGTCTGGACCTATTTTCACAAATTACCAAGACATGGTCTCTGGGAGAAAGAAAAATAAAATTCTGATAAATAAAAACAAATCTCCATCCTGAACAATCAGAGGAAATGTCTTTTAAAGAAGTTCTTGTTCTCTCCAACCTTTGCTACTTTCTCTCAGTTCAGAGAGTCATGAAGTGTCATTCTGAGACCAGGCAGGCGGAGTCGTCATTTTTCAGGTAACCACGCTCCAAATGCTCATGCGAGGGCGGGATGACGTCATTTCTGGTCGATCTGAGTTTACTTGCGCATGTAGAGGCGTATGAGTCTCGCCTGGTGCAGCTGCTGCCATAGAGCCATTTCCATGCGCAGGTCGTGGTTGATGAAGAAGCCCACTGGGTGGTAGCTGTTGTCGTAGTAGTGGTCAGAGTAGTTCTTGTAATCTGGGGTCATGAAGCCATATGCACTCACCTTCAACAACAGAGGAAACACAACAGCTGCAGTCAGAATGTAAAACAGATCCTGTCATCTGGATGCACAGAAATCCTTTATTTCATGTTATGACTTGCCCCAATCAGCCTCAATCTTTTTCCATCTCATTTTCACGGTTGAAAAACAGGTTTTTGACATGAGATGATGTGCTTTGGGCCTGAATCTGTGTGTGATTTGATATAGAAATCATACAGCTGGCACAGCAAAAACCGCTGTGATGTTTCCATCCAAAGTGCACTGCTACAGACCAGAGTGACTCACTGTGAGCACCTAATCAAGGCCGCACAGTATCAGACATGAGGACGTACAAGGCCAGATGTTCAACGAGCCAAAACAATGAGAACAGGATACGAGGCAGATAGCCTTTCCTCATGTTAAGTAAACAGTTGAATGACAGTAATATGCAGTACAATTAACTGTACCTTGTCACAAGTGTGCAGGGCAGCCAACAGCATAACAGCTCCTGTAGACGGACGGTAAATGTCCTTATATCTGGTGTTCAGAGCATTAGAACGAAGGAATCTGAGACGCAAAGATAGAACGGGAAGCTTAGCATACATAAATCCAAACTGTCAGTGATATCAGTGACGCAGAAGATGTGCACACATAAACAGAGCTTCAGTCACAGTGTGGGAACTTCCCATAGCAACACTCTCTCTGGTTTCTGCTCTTTTAATCTCATTTCCAGCTTTTTGAAATGTGAGCCGTCATTCGCTCCTTTTAGCCGCCCCGCACATAAAGCGCTCACCTGTTTCTGAGGTAACGGATGAAATCAGGATGGTACATTTTCAACTTGTCTGCCGACACGTCCTCTCCAAAGTACTTGGATGGACTGTGGAGAAAACATGATCAAAGACCACACAGTCCACAGAGAGCTCATAAAAGGAATAAATAAAAGGTTTTGTGTTTGTCGAGCATCGGACAGCAGCATGTGAATGCGTCTGAATGTTTGCTGTACAGTGATGTCAACAGTATGTCAACACTGGAGAAGCTGTTTGGAAGTGTTAAAGATTAGCCAGTGAAGAAACAGCGCTAAAACTTTGTATAGAAGCGTTAAAGATTAGCCACTAACACCTGTCACAACTCACAGCACTCCCCACCAAAGGTCAAAGGCTGATTTTGAGAAAGTACAGCAGGATGAGCAGCAAAACATGCAGAAGACACGTTATCACAACATTATCATGAGTCATTATCAGTATGATAATCAGTCTCCTTACTCTTTGGCCTGCTCAGGCCCCCTCTCCACCAGAGTGTGTGTCGCTGCAGCCTTCATCAGCAGGTAGTCACGGTCGTGATCTGGCAGAAAAACGTATCGCGTTTCCTGTTGGACAGCAGCAGAGTGCGAGTCAGGCTGGATTCTTCATGTCGTGGTATTAGTATTTTATAGAGGGAAGTTAGTTTTTGTCCTCACCTTGGACAGAGGAGGTCCTCTGTACCCGACAGTTGCGTAGCTTCTCATGGAGTTCATCAGTGTGTTGGTGGAGAAGGTGTAGTGGGTGGTCCGAGAACCCACGTCCTCCTCGAAGCCCTTAATGATTGCCCCGTTAGTCCTGAAGACCACAGTCCACCATCAGAAATGAAAACATACAAACATGATGACAGAACACGACAATCTGACTGAAGAGCCGCTTCTCATTGATTTAGTTTTTTTTTTTTTTTTTTTTTTTTGCTGTAACCTCATTTTGACAAAATTGAGAGAAGAGGCAGCTTGAGCAGCTGTTTGTGGGCCCACAGACCCAAACTGCTCCGACTGTTTACAGAATCTAACTTCAGGTCTTTCAGTATTGCATATGGATTATTTTCATGTCTCAGTACATGACTGGAGGGGATCCTCAACACGAGTCGGCATCTACCTGAAGACATAATGATGGTCGTCAATCTCCTTCCCTTTCTTTGAACCCTTCAGGATCCCACCGTTGCCCACCACAGCACAGCGGGTGCACTCCGACTTATTTCTGTGATCCTTCCAGTCGTCCAACATCTGCCAGTTAGCAGAAGAGTTGAGGACAGAAAGAGTTTCCACTAGTGCTGTTGACACAGAAAAACAGCTCATCAGCAGCTATTCAACACACTCTTAAAGCGTTTTACAAAAATCCCTGAATCACGAGAAAAAGATTTAGCTGCTGAAGCTTGGTTTCTTTTTGTGCCGATGTAATTGCATCCACCCACAGATTCAGTAACTTGATTGGTTTCAAAAACCCCAGAGGGTTCATGTGTGGGCACACAGACAGGAAGCTACCGTTACGTCGCCGAGATAAGCATCTTAACTGTGACGAGGCCCACATGCCCTCCGTCAAAATACTCATGTGTCTCCTGTCTGGACACACATGGAAACACACATGGAGTACAAAATCTGCTTTAGATGGTCGTCGGTGTCTACGTCACATGCTAACTGCAGATGTCTTAGTGGTGTGAAGCGCTTCATTCTGCTGTGTGTGAGGAGGTCACATGATGCTTATTCAGTTTAATTAAGATGAAATACAGTGGAGCCGCCTTGTTCATCCTGATGGGTACTAACAAACAGCACTTACACAGGGCACATATTAGAGACTTAATCTGGCCTGGATGTGGAGGATTGTGTTCTAGACTTGCTTTGACTGAAGTCAGCAAAGTACTTGAGGACTTTGAGACCACACAAACCACAGGTTTTTGTAGCTGAGACACATAATGAGCCCATAAAAACATAACCATGATTTTTTTATTAGCACTGACAAGAACAATGTGATTCACTCAGCGCTTCATCAAGGGAAAGGGAAAATAATGAAATAAAAAATATTGAAAATAAAATCAAATACAGGAAGAGCTAAAATGTTGAAAAGCTTAAAACTCCAAAATAAAATGAAACTTAGAAACAATATGGAAGCAAAAAGAGGGCAAACAATTTAAAAATAACGTGAAATGAAAGCCTCACTGTTGTAGTCGATGCCCCCCCAGCCATGCGCTCCAGGGTACCGGCTCAGGCGCTGGTGCTGGTCACGAGTGACGTGTTGGGCCCACTGCAGGACCGGAATGTGCTTCAGAAACTTCCCACCAAATTCAGATTCTGTGACCTGACTCTGGATGCCATCTGGGCAGGCCTGTGGGAAGCAGATAACACAACCACGTCATTATCAGAACCACACACACACACACACACACACAAAGTATTATCCACACTCTGGGACTCAGCAGGGACGCATGTCCCACAGTACTGGACCCCAGACTCTCACTGGAGGCAGTTATGTCATAATTACATGGCTGCAACACTAACGACAAGACGTATCCATCATGAAGTGTGCACGGACACTGCGCTGATGCTTGAAATATAGAAGCACACATGAATGTTGAAAGAGGCATGAAAAGGTCCCGGACGTGGACACATTTACCTCCTCGTTAACTGTGTTATCTATTCAGTCTGTGTGTCCTCTCATGCAACAGCTGCCACGCTAAAATGTACCATAAAAGAGTACAGCATGTGCACGGAAGGAGATCCACGTGGAAAATATCCCACGAGACGTTCAAAGACTGTGGGGCAGGTTTGAGTAATGTTTTTATGTTGTATTTCTCATCCTCCCTGAATGCTGATGACGCATTCAGGGACTTGGGTTGGGGCAGAGAAACTGAGCCCGGCTGTAGGAGGCAGGATCTTCTATGAAACGTTTACAGGGAAAACAGACCCACCCAGTACAAGTGTGGCAGCCGCCCCATGACAAAAACCAGAAGTGTGTGTTCTGATGCTCCATTAATTCATTCTCCATTTTCACCAGTCTAAACATGCAATTTTACGATATGTATCTTTAAAGGCCTTCAAGTTTTATTTGTATGTACATGCTGAACAATTCTGATGTTCATATATCATTAAGAATCTGATTTATATGAACATGAAAAAATGATATTTTTTAAAAGCTGTTAACAGTGTTTTCCGCTTCATGGAGTGATAGAAATCTCTCTCTAAAAATCTTTGACTCAACAAAAGTGAAAGAGGGATTTTGAATCTGACTTTATCAAATGTTCAGATTTCTGTTTGGGACATTTTTGCACTTTTGTGCATATTTTATTAGATAATCCCACCTTTGCATATTTAGAAATAATATTTCATAAAACATGTAAGACAAAAAAATAATTTTCTTGATGCAAGTAATCAACTGGGGAAATTTTGCAGTGATTTACTTAAAGGTTTGACCAAAAAGATGACAGTGTCCTTGTCCAATTGAGAAAATCTCACGGCAGAATAATTTGAAAGGTGCTTTGAACGCAGCACAGACAGAACTCACTGTTTGTGGCAGGATGTCTTCACTCATGTAAGTGTCTCCAATGAAGGGAGGCTCTGTCGGCCCGGCTGCCTGTGTGGGCTGCCGAGGCTTCAGCGTGGGGCCTTTAGTACTGCCCCTGGTCCTGCTTCTGTCCATGCCATCGGACCTGGAACCGGACTTTGACAAATCCACATAATTTTTCCATGCTGGTCTGAAATCTGTGGCTCCTTGAGTCTTTAAAGTCTGTGTAGCACCCAGCTCTGGGAGCTCTGGGTGAAAGGTGGAGGCCGGGGGCGGATGAGTCCACCGGTCGCTGTTACTCTTTCTGTCAACAGGCTCCTCGGAGTCTCGGGAGCCGCTGTGGAAGAAGACAGAACAAGATTTGGCGCTGAGCCTGGCAGGAAGTCCCTGCTGGAAATAAATCATCTGAAGCTCAATAGATAACCTGATCAATCTTAACTTACTGGGCACAAAGAGACTAAAACTAATTATACATAAACACAACTCTAATGGATGTAATCCCCATGAACTATGAGCAGTAAATAATTGAATAAATGAGTTAAAATGGAGGTTGGATGGAATTTTCCTTCTTCCTGTAGCCAATTTTTTGTTTTGTTTTGTTTTGTTTTGTTTTGTTGTTAGTTTACATACGTGTTTTCATGCGTGAGCATTTTGTTTAGAGGGACGGGACGCTCTTCATAGACTGGATAATCCACTTATTTTCACTTGACTGACTTAATGATTAATGAACTAATCATTTCAATAGTTTCAAAGTGGCTGATGTCACTCTCAGCCATAGCAGTAAAGATCATTTAAATATTGCCAACCCGCCCTTGCAAATGTATTATTGATCATAATCATAACCAGATGCTGCCGTCTCGTGTGTGGTTTGTCCAGCGTCGAGTCCACAGTTACGGCCCCATCAAGCTTCATTAAGCCCGGTAACGAGACGCAAACGTTATTAAGTGAGCTGCATTAAAGTATAACTGGAACCTGTTAATGTTGAACCAGAACGGCAGGAAGCCAGTGAAAACAAGCTGCTGCTTTCTTTTGTCCAGAGACAAAGAAAGATCAAATAAGACAAGATAAGATGAATTTTATTGATCGCAGCGTAGGAAAATTCACTTGTCAAGGCAGCTCACAAGAACAGAAAAGAGTGTTTCAAACAGTTTTCAAGTAAACACTATACAATATAAACTGACATTAAACTACATTCATTAAACCTTGTTTGTTTGTCTTGTTTATTTTCTTTAGCAAATAAAAATGGATCTTTATTTACCTTATGAAAAAAAGCCTTCAAAATATTATATCAAAAATAAGTTCAGAAAAATGAATCCAACTCTTTTCGTCTGTAATGAGTCTTAAAAAGGAGGGAGCTGCAGCAGGGCAGCATATTCACTCATTTGTCCAGATTTAAGAACGGCTTTTGAAATCAAAGAGCTGCAAGTTCCACATGCCTCAACTTAACATTTGGTGTCTGAAAACAGGCCTTTATGGAACAGCCTCGTTTTCCTGCTCTTTCGCCCCGAACTTAATGCATCTTATCTGGCTCTTAAACCTGGAGCGCCGCCCTTCGTAACAAAGCTTACGTTTCACAGACGCGTGTTAGAGACCTCCAGTCAAATAACTCCAGGAGCCTTTTTTCATTAGTGCAGCCGCAGTGCTGTGTGGCTCCTTTGTTCAGACCACAATGACACAACTAGAGGGGGAATAAGTGCTGGTTTCAAACAACACCAAGGAACTTTTTAACCCCTCAGCCCGTCCCAGTTTACTGCCGAATCCGACCTCCATTCTGTACTGGATTAAAGTGCCTGCTCTCCTCACCCACACACAGAGACTACTGCTATTACTGCTATTAGTATCTTAAATTTCCCTCAGGATCAATAAGGTATCCATCTATCTATCTATCTTTCTACTACTACTACTGTTACTACTGCTACTACTGTTACTACTGCTACAGGGCAAAGTGCATTTTAAATGAAAAAAACAAATGAAACATTTAAAATGCGTAATCAAGTTTTTAAGTCTGAGCCCTGCCCAGTCACCAGAATAAAATGTTGGCACTGAACATGTCAGTAAGCCACCAACATGTTACATTACATACAATACATCTCATACATACTGTAATAGTCCTGCTGTCTGAACATAATATCCAACCATATTATGTTCAGACAACACGAGTGTGAGCAGACCTCAGCAAGATGGCAGCCAAGCCAGAGAGAACCACCAGAACTGATAAAACCAGACGTGTTTCTGCTGACAAAAGCAGGTAGTTCAAGCCAAACCTTTTTCTAAGACAAAACAACGTTTCTGTGCCCAAACCTGACCAGACCTTAAGCACAACACTGAAACGTCAGGAAACCTCGAGTTTAAAACAAAAAGAAAAGAAATAGACAGTTTCCCAGCTGAGGCCTGGTTCTTTTATTTTCTTTTGTAATCTGCCTCTAGACCAGGCATGTCAAACTGGTCCACAGGAGGGCCGGTGTGGCTGCAGGTTTTCTTTCCAACCAAGTAGCAGCACACCAGACTTGACTCATTTAATCAACTGATCAACGTCTTCAGACAGTTGATTGGTCAAACGATGTGCTCTTGGTTAGTTGGCACAAAAACCTGCAGCCACACCGGCCCTCCTGTGGACCGGTTTGACACATGTGCTCTAGACTGTCCCCCAGCTTCACGGCAGTGCGATGCTAAATCACCACAGACCACTTTTAACTCTTAACTCCAACCACACTTCAAGTCCTCATAATGACTGACTGGAGCCCTTTGCATATTTTCCGTGCTGAGGTCTGCTCCACTTTCTGTTTGTTTTGCCTTTAGTTTGGTCTTCAGCAGGTGTTCAGATGACGAACCAGTCCCTTATTGTGTGTTTAGAATCACCGGCCTGTTTCTTCAGTTAAACGACTAGGCAGTAAAAACGGCTTTGCTCACCCACTCGCTTCCTGTGTGAAGCCATGTTTCAGGGGAGGTATGGACCAGAACTGCGGCCTCTCCAGGATCACACCCAGGATGTAGACACCCAGCAGGGAGCAGACAGTCCCCACAAAGAACCCCAGCCTCCTCCGGTGCGCCATCCCCGTCAAGGTGCGTGTGACAGGCAGGCCGAGAGCACTCGCCCCGCACTCTGCTCCACCTGCGGGGACATGAGGAGGCAGAGGGTGGAGGCAGGCGAGGGTGCTGTCCTCCACAGGACAGTCTTCTGGTCAACCAGCGGGGCAAGGCCGGGATCAGTGATGGTGGATGGGGGGTTAATTAGCCCACAACTGGATGAGCTGGGCTCCACTCCAGGCTTCTCTCAGCACAACTAGGGAGATAGAAAAGAGAGAGTTGGACAGAGAGCAAAGAGCGGAAGAGGAAGCTTTGTCTTTCTGTGTCCTACATGATCCCTTTTTAATGAAACCTTTGCTTTTTTCCCCTGAATAGAAAACGCTGTGTCACATCCTCATACACATCCTGTTTTCTTTCCTTTCTTCTCTCACTGTTCATGGAGATACAAAGGAGGGAACGCTGTAGCTACACCCAACAAAACACAACAGAACTACACAGCGAGAAGAGCTGAACGGGCAGGCGGTGAGGAGTCAGCTGCAGCTGACGGGCAACGACATAAGCAGGAAGATCATTCAACAGGAAACTTGCAACTCACCAGAAGACATTAGCATACACTCTGAGCACCACCCCTCTCCACTTCTCACCTCTTTGTAAGCTGTGTAATAAACACAGCCCGAGGCTCTCTGCAAACTTCTCTGAGGTTTTCAGCTGCTCTCTTTAAGTCCGAGCAAGCCTCAAGAGGAACCGCTTAATAACTGGGTGAATCAGGAAAATCGTGACAAGCACTAATGACAATGTGAGTGATACAGGCTCCCAGCCTTGTGTGGATACTCCCGGGTGAGGCTAAACAGGGAATGGAAAGAATGTGTTGCTGTGATCCAGCGATAAACTCAGCTGCCGTGTCTCTGATAACGGGACAACTTTGAGGGACCCAAATATATACATATATATATATATATATATATATATATATCAATACAAACACTTTTTAGTTTGTAGTTATAGCAGAGGCTTCTACTTTAAATGTCATTAAAGTGAGTAAATATTCTCCGACATGGCAGAATATAAAGAGAAGAAACAGAGCACACATGCATCAGACTGTGACAAAGCATGACTCACTCTGTCTTCTGTTCAGAGTCAGAGGACTCACACTGTTTCCCTCTGGCAGAAACAAAGCTGTTCAAACATGACACAGAAGGACCCAAAAATAAAGAAAAATGTTCCTTCTCTCACCCAGAGTGTGTTCTGTGGCTTCAGTCTTTCCGTCATGATGGCTGTAGCGCAGACACAGTCCTCTATTCCTCTGGGTTACTGCTCATCTGGTGTGGAGCGACTGCACTGCCAGCCCCAGCACTGTATGGGCGGGACCATTGTGAAATGAGCAACAGCTGCTGGCAATTGGTCAACCCCCTCAACTCCAGAGCATGAGAAGAAGAAGGAGGAGGAGGAGGAGGAGGAGGAGGAGGGAGTAAGAAGCCCACTTCAGGCTGCAGTAAAGTTGGACATGAGCAGGCAGCTCTGCTATGCTCACAATGTGTGGAGAGCCTGAATCACTGGAGACACACACACACAGTCCCATATGAACGCAAAGACACACACAAACTGTCATGTGACAAGCAGGAACACGCAGCCTGAACATCAAACAGGAAGACGTGAAGAGACAGTGGCTCCTTCCTCCCATCCATCCGTCTGTCCGTCCGTCCAGCCCCATCAGATGGGCCCTCCAAGCCAAGCGAGAGTCAGCGTTCAGCTCGCTCTGTGAAAAGAAAGGAAACCCGCTGAAAGGGGAGACAAGTTTCAGTACGCACCACCGGTTGGCAGGAAGTGAGTTAGCTGGAGGGTGAGGAGGGAGAGGAGGGGGGAGAAGTGGGTCAGCTCTGGACATTATTCCAGATGTATAGACTCAAACATCCCTGCAGTGGTTTTGTCTCCATCAAAGCAGCAAAGAAGAGGGAGGAGGTCACTGCGATTATTGTGTGAACTAAAATATCTGTTCAGAAAAAACGGGAATGCTTTCAAAAATATTTTATATACCGCAGGGTATTGATCGGAGGCGACTGGAGACACTTCTTGGTCTCCACACCCAGGAGTTATGGTCTGAGAGAGCGAGGGATGATGGGAGGGCGGGAGGGCGGGAGGTGGAGGCAGAAACAAGCAAACAATTGTCTGTTTCACCA
Organism: Scatophagus argus; assembly: GCF_020382885.2. Taxonomy (NCBI): domain Eukaryota; kingdom Metazoa; phylum Chordata; class Actinopteri; family Scatophagidae; genus Scatophagus; species Scatophagus argus. The sequence continues at coordinate 18,517,786 of NC_058513.1, read as the reverse complement.
CAGGGAACAAAAACGAGAAACACAGCGAGTCTTCTCAACAGTCTTTGCTTTTATTCTCTTTTTTTGCAAACATATCAGTCATCTTCACAGTTTTCGAACCATAAGCATAAAAACAATAAAAACAAGAGTAAAACGAGGAAAGAAAACAGCGTGTGGGAGGGCCACTGGCTGTCGAAAACACAACAACGAGCGGTGACAGCTGGAATGGCTTGTACACAAAGTTACAAATGGAAAGGAAAAACAAACTGGGGAGCCTTGTGTGTGTGTCACCACGAGGGTCATCTCAGGTCACACACACACACACACGCCAGGCTCATTGGCACTTGTCGGACGGGCATGCGTGAGGAATGCCAGCTCACATCGGCCCCCCTCCCGGCTGTGACGGGCCCGGCTGCTGAGCCAATGGCGTCGGAGCAGCGCGAGGCCGCGAACAGCTCTCCACGCCAAAGTCCTCCTGACTCACAGTTAGTGACCGTGAAGCCCACAGCGAGGTTTGACACACATCAGCTACTCCCTCACAGTCTCCAGTGTGAACTGTACTCACTTCCTGGAGGGGTGGGAACTGATTTCAGTCTGTGGTTTACTTGTGATCGCTCTCTAATACTTTAAAACTGCTTTTACTCTTCCAGCACAGCACACTTCACGTGAAGCCTTTACATCGGGGCTCGGACTACTTCCATGTCAGAAAAACCTGACGTACTGTATTTAAACCATGTCAAAATGGCGTAGTTCTAACGTTTCATCAGACCTGCCGACTAACTGATTTAGTGTTCTTACAAAAGGAACTAAAAACACAACTTGACTAGTTTCCACTATAAAGGTCGTGTGAGAGCACTAAATTAGTAAATAAATAAAGAGTATAAATATGTTTTGCTACGAGGTCGGATTCGGAGGCTGTGGTCCTTCACATCCTGTTGCACCTAAACACCAGGCTTTACTTCCAGGTTTAGGGTTTCTCTCCCCTTTCACTCACCCCCTCACCCCTCACTAACTCGTGCTATGGACCATTCTGACTGAAATCTTACCCACAAAGACTTTCTGTGTCTGTCAGGAAAATATCTCCAATTGTTAGACGGGGTTAAGAAATCAGCAAAGAAGCAGGAACCTTTGAGATAAAAAAAAAAACAAGGAAACAGAAATGTGCGCGTGCTTGAGAGGCGGCGGCTCCTGAGAGAAACACAGACACAGAAAGTTTACCGCCTCTTGCCGCTGAGCTTCATGTGTTTTGTCACAACGCAGCCCCTCAATCAGATCCTATACGGCTTTGAACATACCTCTGCCTGTCACATGCCGTGTGCCCCCTGCAGCCCCCCACCAGCCCGCTCCGTCCCAGCTCCACTTTCCTAATCCTATAAACATTTTCTATGCGCATTCCTTCTTCCTTCCACTCCCCCACATTCTCTTCTTTCTTCCTCACATTCAGACACGTTCAAAGCCAATCTACACTCATCTGACCTCAAACAGGCCATCAGATTACCATTTAGTTTCCAGCACATCCGGTCTCTTTCTAGTGACGTTCTACAAGCTCTCTAACTTAACCAGTGTTAGTACACGACCTTTTCTGGGGTAAGACACACGTAACAAACTGCTCACAGCTGGTCACAGGGCTGACGCCGGGGAGAGGTTACAGACCCCGTAATTAGCTCTCGCCTCGAGGGCGCACCGGGAAACACACAACTCAACAGATAAGATGGTGCAGCTCAAACTGGAGCTCTAGTGCTGACTGATCCGTGAGTCTGCTGTAAGTAAGCAAGTGGTCCTTCAGAAAAATCACCACCACCCCTCCCACTTTACACCAGTGCAGGCCTGGGCTGGTTTCAGGAACATCTGGAAGTGTTCTCTGTGGCTGCTCTGTGGGGAACATGGCGGCATTCCTGCTCCCACAGACTCCAGGAGTGAGGATGGAGGGCGGGGGTCACAAAAACTGCAGTAATCTTCCTCTGGAAGAAAAATGGAAGTCCATCCATAGTCATCTGGTGCCACCTGGTCTGTGGCATTTAAATCAGGGAACACATGACGCTCCTTTATGCCTTGGGGTGGGGGTGATTATACAGTGAGGCCCAGCACATTTCCCCATTTTGTATTTTTCAAATGAGGTAGGACAAGGTTCAGTCACTTCAACCCAAGTTGCACAGGTTCAGTCTTGCTGGCATGAACAACATCCAAAGTGGAAAAAGTAAAAAAAAAGAAAAAAAAAAGAGGTGACGGGTGGGGGGAGCTTTGAGCGACACCAAGCAGAGTGTGGGGGGGGGGTCAGGCAATGGAGGGTCGAGACAGATGAAACCAGGAAACAGTCACTTCTCCAGCAGCTGCTTCCTCTGCTGCTCCCACAGGGCCTCCAGGTGGTCGGCCCTCTTCAGGGCGGCCTATCAGAGGACAGAGATATTTACACATGCTGTCAATCGTCTCTCCTCAACAACTGGAAGACGCTGCAGCGCTTCATCAGGCCTCTCACCTCATACTGCTTCCGGAGACTATTTACAGTTTCTTCCTTCTTCAAGATGGCTGCCTTCACTCTGAAACAGAACCAGAGGACGTTAATAAGAGGCCACTTCCAAGACACCAACAACAAAAAATCACAGGAGCTGAAACATGTTTGCCAATGCATGATCAGTTAACGTATAAAAATATCAGATTTTTATTTCAGTAATTTGTAAGTCAGTCAGTTCACTTCGTGTTATCAGGCTCAGCCATATGGGCTGAAAACTCTGAAACAGACCTGAACTAATCGTCTAAAGCACAAACTATTCTGATCATCCGGACATCCACGGATTTGTTATCCCCTCCACCTTACCGTTGGTGAACTTCGGCCAGCTCCTCCTCCTTCTCCCTGGTGACCCTCTCCACCTCCAGCCGTAGCCTCGCTCGAACTTCGGACACCTCCACTTTCATCCTGCGGTTCTCCTCCTCTGTGGTCACCAGCCGGTCGGCAAACTCCTGCCTTATCACCTCCGCCAGGCTGCGGCGCTCCTCCACCAGCTTGTCCCTGCTCTGTTCAGGTGGAAATGCCTAAGTTTACAGAGCGTTCTACGGTATTCACTTTTTTGTGATGACGTGTTACTTGCTGGTATACAGAGGAGAGTAACAGAAGACCTTCAGAAGAAAGACGAAAGAACGCGAGACTCTGAGGTTTCATGAGCGATGGAGTGACAGCTGCTCACCTGAGCGACCTCTTCGTTCTCCTGCTCTTTCTGCCGGAGCACAGCCTGGAGTCTGATCAGCTCTCCCTCCACCTCCATCTGCTGTTTCCTCAGCTCCTGTTGTTTCTCCACGGCCTCCTTCTCAGAGCGCTCCAGCTCCCTCAGCTCCGCCTCGTATTTTTCCCTCACACGCTTCACCCTGACAACAGTGTGAATTTTTTAGTTGGTGCTGGAAAAAACTTTAAAAATCATTGGCCGTACTGGACAGAGGATGCAAATCAGAAGTCGTGCTACTCAAATTGTGACCACATGTGAAATCTGGTCACAATCTGCCCGTCTGTTCCTGAGCTCTGCTGAATAATGCTAAGAATTCTTCAGTTACGACTGAAAATGTGTTTTGTAGGGTCACAGTGACCTTTGACCTTCAAATGAATCCCTCAAGATGTTCCTGAAATACTGGATTCATGACAATTGGATGGACTGATGGAAGGACAACCCCAAAAACACAATGACACACACCTGTTGTCGGCTGCCCTCTCACACTCCTCTTTGTCCTTGCTGGTCTCCTCCTCCAGCGTCCAGATGGCGAGCTCGATCTCTTTGTCGCGTTCTCGCCGCAGATCTTCTTTGAGCTCGCGCTCGCGGCTCAGCAGCCACACTTCCTGTGGACATACAAAGCACATATGATGTCTGTCCTGGCTGCTTTTTGATTCCACGCACACATGATGTACACACTCGGGTTCAGGTACATTTGTCATTAGTTCCTTCGCGATGTTGGGATCTCTGGTCATGTGCCCTGGAGAACAATAGAGAGGCCTACATGTGACCCATAAAGCCTGACTTAGAGTGACTAACCGTTAGAAATCTATTTTATGGCGTACGCCTAGTCATAAATTCCTGAGTTCGAACCCGAACAAGCACAGACATTGGCTGTGTGCCAGCCATCCCTAAGGAATCTACGGTGACGTCACTCAGGTAATAAAAGGTCACTGCGATCATCAGCCTTCGCTTTTTCCCCGTGCGTGCTGTGACAGTGAGAGCTTCTCCAGGCTCTCCAAATGTCCAAACCGCCAAAAGGGAGCAACAATCAAACGTTTTGATTAACATCATTTTAGATCCCGGGTCACAGTTCTGCAACTCGCAGGCCGAGAAACAGACTGCTGTAATTTTCCTGTAACTTTTCCTTTTTCCCTTTTACCGACGTGGATCGCTGGGCAATCAGCTGATCGCACGTTAACGAGCCGCGCGCCGACTTTGTTAAGGACGAAACAAAGTTTGTTAACTTTTTCATCGGTGATTTTCTCCGCTGCCGCCGAGAGATCAACACTCCGCATCATCAGAATAACGGACCGCCAGCATCCCGCCGAGGACGACGCTGCGAACGTTTAAGCGGATCATTAATTCAACTCCGAAAGATCGGAGCAACGCAACGTAAGAGGCTTATGTCTGGGCAGAGATAGTGTAACGTAGGGTTGTTTACACATGATTTCTGTAACTTTTAAGTGCTGCATTCATTGATTTTGTTTTCCGGTCGGTCATTTCCGCCGTTTCAGCGAGACCGCGCGTCACCAGTTAAAGGACCAATAGCTGAGCAGATAAGCTCCGGTTTACTGACTCCGCTATTGTGTGGTGACACGCGAGTTTCTAAAGAATTAGAGTGGATTCTTTTATTGGGTTGTGTTTCTTGTATTTTCATTTCTATCTCTCCTCACACTCTTCTTTCTGAACGGTGAGGCGAAAGTCCAAGCACGCGATCACGAACCGTAACCAAGGGGTACGTGGCGCTCAAAGGCTTCCGCCCATCGTTCTCTTCTGTGACCACATAAGCAACATCACGTTGGTTATCACCATCTTGGCTCTGAATAATACGGCCGGCGTATTCTTCGGTAGTCATTTGGAGTTTTGCTGAGTCATCACATGCGTGTGACTAGTTTTGTTTGCTGAGTCATCCTTTATGTGGTTGTTCATCCTGGTGTGCTGACCCCTCCTCATGTAGTCCTCCACCATTTTGGTTGTAGTTTCCCACTCGCCATTCTGGTTGTAGCTCCTCCCCTCATGTGGCCATCCGCCATCTTAATTGTAGTCAGCCACTAGCTTGTTGCTAGCTGCTATCTTGTTAGCTGCTATCTTGCTAACCGCCATTTTGTTTGTTTTTAGCCTGTAGCTTGTTAGCCACCCTCTGGCTAGCTTGCTAACCGCCATTTTGTTTGTTTTTAGCCACTAGCTTGTTAGCCGCTACCTGGCTAGCTTGTTAGCCTCCATACTGTTGTCGTCATCTGTCTCTCTCACACACACCCACACACACACACACTCCTGTATATAGATATACTCTTGTTGCTGTACCTGTGTTATCTTAGTTAATAGTTAATGTGTGTTGATAAAACTTAGATTATAATAGTGTTTATTACAAAGTGATACTTATCTATGGATGGTTGTTGCTGTTTAATAAATCCTGTTATAGTTTAACCTGTCGTTGACTGTGGTTATTGTGTATGTACTTGTAATAACAGCTGAATTCATGACAGCCAGTGCTCGGATTCATCCTTCACAATTTTAAGAGACTGTTTTCCCATTAATTAATTTGGCTATTGGTCCCTGGTAACAGGGTGGTGCCCCGATATTTATGTGTATTAAGCATACACTGATTTTACTTTAATGATTATTTCCCATAATCATTGACTCTTTGCCAATAACCAAATTGCTCCTACTAAGTCGCACAACATCATTGGTGCCCCGTGTGAGGCTGTCTTATTCTAGCTGTGTTACAGTATAAACACAATAACAAAAAAGGCAAAACCAAACTTTTCCATGGGTCCACCAACATAATTGGGGTCCCAGGTGAGTTTGTCTAATTCCAGCTGTGTTACAGTGTCACCACAGTAACCTGCTGCTGACGGTTTAGAGAATTTCTTTTCTTTTGTGTTGTTTTATTATTCTCCTTATTCTCCTCTTTTCTCAGAATTAGAGTGAAGAAGCCGTCCCCTGCATTTTTAATTGTTAACTATTAATTACGGGTACTAAGAGTATTGGTTGTGTTGTGTTGTGATTGCACTAAGAGGTGCCATAGATTGGATAGTGGATTACATAGGTTAAGTAGCAGAACACAGACCGTGTTCTCTTGCTTCCCTGGATCTGTGAGTCCTGTTTTGATGTACACTAACTCCTTTAGCATAAGGGATAGTGCTCCTGTGTAACTTCAGTTACAACTACTTAGCAGCCATAGTTAGCCCAGCACATTGTTGATTTTTGTAGGTTTGTAAGCCACAGGTTGAAGCCCACCTGTGCAACTTAAACTTGCTCAGTGTAGCAGTTTTGTGATTTTGTTTTGTCTGTTCAGTGGCAAGACAAAATGAGCAGTAGGGATTCCCACACCCCAGGAGCTAGAGGCTCCCAAGAGGCAGATGACCTGGACATGCAGGCCACAGTCACTGGCCTCGTGAAATTGGCAGTTAATGGCATGAGTGACCTGAACAGCTACAACGCTAGCACCTGTGATAAGAAAATACAGGAAGTGGTCACTTGTCACTTGTCCCTCATTTCTCAGATGCTCAGTCAGGTAACAATGCTTTATCGCCGTAAAGCCCAGTTACAAGCTGCAGAGTATATGGAGCAGATTACAGTGTTGCAGACCAGATATCATGCTGAGCAACACAAAAACTTGATCCTACAGCAAGAGGTTAAGGACCTTAGGGATCAGCTGATTGAAGTTAAGGAGGAAAATGAGACCATCCAGCAGGATTGTCCCTATTTGAATTTGCAGCTCCAAACGACGGAGGATCAGATGAAGGCAGTCTTGATCCCTGATCCGTCTGATATTGGTTCTGACCCAGATGCAGCCCCTGTCCCAAAAGAGATGGTTAAAACGCGAACGGCGGACACCATGGAGGACAAGCTGCGGGCTGAACGACAGGCATCCCGAGCACGGATAGCCACCATATGTCAGGAGCTTGAGGGTGCTCGGCAGACAGTTCGAGCCACACCCGCTGATCTGAGGACAGTTAGTGGAGAGGTAGTAGCCCCTACTGAGATGCCCGACATGATCATTCTTGACCAGTACACTCCTCCACTGGTCCACCATAGGCATGGGAATGCCTCATGCACAAGAAGTGCAACTTCATCAGCTCTCCAGCGCTCCATACCTGACTTTGCCAAAGGAAGAACCTCCCTGGAGAAAAGTGGACATCAGCCATATTCCTTGAGAGACGACAGGGATTTTGGCCCCACACCGGCCGACATGCCATATCTAGGGCACCGCTCACGCCCTCACTTTGACCAAACCCCTTCTCCGCAACGAAGGAGTAGTCATGGTTTTTCCCCCCAGGACTTGAGGAATCCAGAATCCTCAGATGACTCTGACGATGCCAGCACCTACTATCAACAGGGTCTACGCATACGTCAGCTTGAATCTCTTGCAAGAGACATAGAGAGCTTTGACCCCAGGAACCAGGAGTCATCCATCGATGACTACTTGAGGGAGGTAGATCGCTGTCTCCTTGATCTTCCCCATGCGTCTGCCCGGGAGAAACTTCGCTTGATCTGGAAAACCACCTCCAGGAGCGTCCGTGTCTTCATGGAGACTCTCCCACCAAGAACCAGAGACCATTACTCAGCGCTCTGCCAAGCCCTGCGGGAAGAATACTCCCACTACACAGACCATGCTTCCGCCACTCTTGATGCTTTTGCTGTCACGCAGAAGAAACTTGAGCCTCCCTGGGAGTATTACAGGCGTCTCAGAGCAGCATATTTCCAAGGGCGCAATGCGCCTGGATTAGAGGAAGAGCATGCGTTCAAATCTCTCTTCCTCCATAACCTGCATGAGAGCGTACGCTACGACGTGACCATGCACTGCCGCACTAACAACCTCAACATGCAGGAGATGAGGCGGTACGCGCAGCTGGCATGGGAAACACGAGTACGCCCAAGTAGGACAGCTGACAGCAGTGCCAGGGTACTGGAGATCCAGTCGTCCGCCACTGCAGAGGTGGCACTGGAAGGCAGCAAGATGCCTCGTGCCCAGATGCAAACGGGACCAGGTCCCCCGGCATACCAATCACTCCGCCCACAGGGTGGACACCCCAGTCAGAGGACCAACAGTCCTAACTGGTCACGAAACCTGAGCCCACCGGCCAAAGACACTCCCCAGCCAGACAGAAAGGGCAGGTTTAAATCCAACTCCAAACAGGGTAGGAGGTATGGTGGCAAAGCCCCACTTCCATTTAAAGAGGAAGACTTCCAAGAGAAAAGTTTAAAAGAGCTTATAAGGAAGTGTGTGGCTGAGACGTTCAGGTCGACCACTCAGGCCACCTAGTCACCTAAACACACTCCTAACACCAGAAACCCTGTTCCTTTAACTGCTTTTCTTCTTATTATTTTCCCTTTTGATTTTCTTATAGCATCACCAAACTCTCCAGACACTTCAGCAGGTTGCATATTGGACATCCATGAACAACGACACCAGAGGTTAAATTCAAGGGTGCCTTACCTGCTGTCATTTTTAACCAACCATCCTCTGAATCGAGCACAAATTCAGGGAAAGGGGGGTCACCTTTCATGTTCTAATCTTCAAGTCAGTTAGATTGAACCAGTCCCTAAATATACTGAAGGTAATAAATCCCTCCTTATCATTATCATAGACCTCTAGAAATTAGAGCTAGGCTCTGTTGTAACCATAACTATCATAGACTGGCAGAATGAGCAACTGAAGTCTGTTTTGAATGTTGGTTTGGCAAGACAATACACATATGTCATTTATATTGGTGTATTATGAGGAGAGACTCCTCATTGTATTTTGAACCTTAACACATGTACCTGAACCAGGAATATCCACTGAGTCTGCCCCAGCAGCCATTGATTAGAGATGTGGATGATCTCTGTGGTTTGAGAGTTGACTCACCCTAGCAAAAATGCCAGGGTACCGTGTCTGCAAGAACAGAGGAAAGTGAGATCCTCGCAGAGTGAATTGGCCACCTATGGTTGGTGAACACAGTCACCACAAAGCCCCATTAGCCTATGACCGGCATGATACAGCCACTAAGCTGCTGGCTACATTAGAATACATAGCCAATTCACTGATACTCCTCCTCTTCTTTCTCCTCTCTTTCTTTCCTTGGGTACCTACATTGAGCTATGCTCTTTTGAAATTGTGTTAAATGTGTTGTTGAAATGCCAAATAATCATAGTAGAGTTAGTTAGCTCATTATTCACATCTGCCCAGACTGTGCCTCAACTCTGTCCAGACATTAAAGCCTCAATGAACTCTGAATTAAAGCCTCAATGAACTCTGAGCTAAAGCCTCAATGAACTCTGAACTTTGAACTGTTGATCACTGTGTCTGCTCATCAGCCAACAGGAAGGAAGCCAGAAGGATGACCACCTTCAGCGCACATGGACCATTCGACCTTAGAGAATGTTGCTCTAAAGACCGTGGCCCCTACCCCATTCTTCAGACCAAAGGGGGGATGTTGGGATCTCTGGTCATGTGCCCTGGAGAACAATAGAGAGGCCTACATGTGACCCATAAAGCCTGACTTAGAGTGACTAACCGTTAGAAATCTATTTTATGGCGTACGCCTAGTCATAAATTCCTGAGTTCGAACCCGAACAAGCACAGACATTGGCTGTGTGCCAGCCATCCCTAAGGAATCTACGGTGACGTCACTCAGGTAATAAAAGGTCACTGCGATCATCAGCCTTCGCTTTTTCCCCGTGCGTGCTGTGACAGTGAGAGCTTCTCCAGGCTCTCCAAATGTCCAAACCGCCAAAAGGGAGCAACAATCAAACGTTTTGATTAACATCATTTTAGATCCCGGGTCACAGTTCTGCAACTCGCAGGCCGAGAAACAGACTGCTGTAATTTTCCTGTAACTTTTCCTTTTTCCCTTTTACCGACGTGGATCGCTGGGCAATCAGCTGATCGCACGTTAACGAGCCGCGCGCCGACTTTGTTAAGGACGAAACAAAGTTTGTTAACTTTTTCATCGGTGATTTTCTCCGCTGCCGCCGAGAGATCAACACTCCGCATCATCAGAATAACGGACCGCCAGCATCCCGCCGAGGACGACGCTGCGAACGTTTAAGCGGATCATTAATTCAACTCCGAAAGATCGGAGCAACGCAACGTAAGAGGCTTATGTCTGGGCAGAGATAGTGTAACGTAGGGTTGTTTACACATGATTTCTGTAACTTTTAAGTGCTGCATTCATTGATTTTGTTTTCCGGTCGGTCATTTCCGCCGTTTCAGCGAGACCGCGCGTCACCAGTTAAAGGACCAATAGCTGAGCAGATAAGCTCCGGTTTACTGACTCCGCTATTGTGTGGTGACACGCGAGTTTCTAAAGAATTAGAGTGGATTCTTTTATTGGGTTGTGTTTCTTGTATTTTCATTTCTATCTCTCCTCACACTCTTCTTTCTGAACGGTGAGGCGAAAGTCCAAGCACGCGATCACGAACCGTAACCAAGGGGTACGTGGCGCTCAAAGGCTTCCGCCCATCGTTCTCTTCTGTGACCACATAAGCAACATCACGTTGGTTATCACCATCTTGGCTCTGAATAATACGGCCGGCGTATTCTTCGGTAGTCATTTGGAGTTTTGCTGAGTCATCACATGCGTGTGACTAGTTTTGTTTGCTGAGTCATCCTTTATGTGGTTGTTCATCCTGGTGTGCTGACCCCTCCTCATGTAGTCCTCCACCATTTTGGTTGTAGTTTCCCACTCGCCATTCTGGTTGTAGCTCCTCCCCTCATGTGGCCATCCGCCATCTTAATTGTAGTCAGCCACTAGCTTGTTGCTAGCTGCTATCTTGTTAGCTGCTATCTTGCTAACCGCCATTTTGTTTGTTTTTAGCCTGTAGCTTGTTAGCCACCCTCTGGCTAGCTTGCTAACCGCCATTTTGTTTGTTTTTAGCCACTAGCTTGTTAGCCGCTACCTGGCTAGCTTGTTAGCCTCCATACTGTTGTCGTCATCTGTCTCTCTCACACACACCCACACACACACACACTCCTGTATATAGATATACTCTTGTTGCTGTACCTGTGTTATCTTAGTTAATAGTTAATGTGTGTTGATAAAACTTAGATTATAATAGTGTTTATTACAAAGTGATACTTATCTATGGATGGTTGTTGCTGTTTAATAAATCCTGTTATAGTTTAACCTGTCGTTGACTGTGGTTATTGTGTATGTACTTGTAATAACAGCTGAATTCATGACAGCCAGTGCTCGGATTCATCCTTCACAATTTTAAGAGACTGTTTTCCCATTAATTAATTTGGCTATTGGTCCCTGGTAACAGGGTGGTGCCCCGATATTTATGTGTATTAAGCATACACTGATTTTACTTTAATGATTATTTCCCATAATCATTGACTCTTTGCCAATAACCAAATTGCTCCTACTAAGTCGCACAACAGCGATTAATTCTTTACTTAATAATAACACCCCCACACATTCACATTTCCATGACAACCCCCCACTTCTTAACTCTATTCCTTCTTTATGCACGTGATCTACACCCTCAGGCTTTCGCCCAAATTTGAGTTAAGTAGAGCACATGTTGTTCTCACTTGGCTGCACTCCAGAGAGCTGGAAACGAGACACCTGCAGACATCAGTACGTACGATGGAAAAAGACCATTTTTAGCAGTTCCTGCTGTCGAAGGTTAAGACTGCTGATTGAAGTTTTCACTTCTTGCACTTGAGCACAAGAAAGGAGCGGGTGGTCCAGAGGTCTACAGGGCCCTATGAGCGCAGTACTTCATATTTACTTTTCTGTGTGTTGTGTGTTTCGTTACACTTCACTGTGAACGCTTTAGAGCAGGTAAAGCAGAAGGACAAGAAGGACAGCACAGAGTAACAGCAGAGTGTCAACGAACCTCTTTTTTCTTGTAGTTTTCTTCCCAGGTCTGCTTTTCAATGTCCAAACGTTCTTGTAAAGCTTTCATCTCCACCTAATCACATAAACCAAACCCGGTTAGCACACGAGAGGGATGGTCAGGAGGGCGGAGATACCTGACACACTCAGAGCTGATGAGATCCTGCACTGTTTCTATTCATCACCTGGTGTCTCCTTTCCTGCTCCTCTCTGGACTTGTCCAGCTCCTCGCGGAGGGCTCGCCCGGCCAGTGAGCTGTTCTCCTCCAGCTGCCGCCGCAGATCCTCCAGCTCGGCACGCTGCCTGTGAGGCAAAAACAAACAGGAGCACTGAAACAGAGAACCACAATAATCCCCACATGCGCACATCAACTAGAAACACACAGCTGAACCAGTGGGATGTTTCAGGCAACACCAGATGGGGATCCCACAGAGCCCAACAAGACTGTCACAGGTAACGGGACACATTTAGTTTCCTCTGTCAGACTGCATCATCAATGTGTGTCACATGACAAAATACAAAAGTGCTGCCTGATGCTGTTTTTCTTACTTTAAACAGAACTCACTTCAGTCTGCTATCTTCTCAAGGTCACAGCGATCTTTAAGGACATGTCTCATACATCCTGCAGGACTGTGGGGGAAACTGAGCCACGAGCACAAACACTGAGCTGCAGCAGGGCGGTGGGGATTAAAGAAACAGTTCCTCTGCCCTGTAACAAAGATCTCTGACTAAACTCGACCAGAACCTAAAACCACAACCCTGGACTGAACACCCAGAGGGTTTGTCCTGATTCTCCACTGATTCAGCTTCCTATATCTGGAGACAGAAAGAGACAGACAGGTGACCTTTGACCTCACCTTGCAGTCAGCTGAGCCAGCCTCTCTTTCTCATCAGCCACCTCCTTGTACAGACGCCTCCTCTGCTGCTGCAGTGAGAGCTCCTCCTCCTGAAGCTGCTTCTCATATCTGAGACAACCAGAACCACACACACATGAATATGACTGTACACAGGCTGCTCAAGTTAACATTAATATTAACAAGTTAACACTGCAGAATTATTCCACACACGACTAATCAGTGAGATCTCTGATCATCTCCGCTGTGTTCCTGCAAGCAGAACAGGACCATTCCTCGTGTTTTCACGGGTGCAGGTTAAATTAAATCTGAGTAATGCAGAGGTGACATGCCCACCTCTGTTTGGCTAACTCCCTCTCTCTCTGGCACTGCTCCTCCTTCTCCCTGTCCAGCTGCTGGCGGAGCTCCTCACACTGGCGGACGTAGCGCTGGGCCGCCCGCTCGTCCGCCTGCAGCAGCTCCGCCTCGTGGAGCGTCCGCAGCTTCTTCAGTTCCTGTTTGTGCTTTGAAATTAGCTTCTGGATCTCCGGCTCCAGACCTGAGGGAGGAGGAGGAGAACTACAGGTCAGTCAACCAAGTCTGCTATGAAACAAAAATAATACGACTCGTGTCTTTTAAATGATAGCTTTAGTTATGCATGTGTCTGATTACTGTAAGGCAGGTCTATTTGAAGTCCAAATGTCGGTGAAAACAGAAGTGAATCAAAGCAGTCACTGAGAAAAGAAACACAAGCAGCTCTGAGCTCTCGAGCTCTGACTGCCCGAACGCGTCATCGACACTGGCTGACAAGTCGCTGCAACTTTTCATGGAATCAGCTCATCACAGGCAGGACAGAGTGGAGCAACATGGTAAGAAACAGAACTGCACCTCTTTGTTCAAGCTGCCCTTTACAGGCCAGGAAATGCTACAGCTGGATTAATGTTGGATTTAATGATGAATTTAGACTTTCCTAAGCCACTAACCCAGTGTCCATATAAACAACACTTTGACACACATGGTACACACAGAGCAGCATCTAAACTACCAGCTGGAGGAAGGTCAGGTCAGTAGTTAGGGATGCTCATTATAATGGAACATTTACATTATGATGAATTATTCTGATAATGAAATTATAACTGATAAGCAGAGCTGACAACACAAAGCCAAACTACTTTATGCTTCTGTCACTGAGATTTATCTGCAGACTGAGCAGGCACAGGCTTTCAGTTCTGTAAAATACTGTTTTTGCTTTGACACGGATTTTGTTGTAATACTGACGTCGGTTAGATTTGGTTACGGAATATTAAATCTTTCGTCTTTGCTTGCTATGCACCACTTGCATCCCAATCAGCAACCCGAGCCAACATCTCTTCGAATTCCACAACAACAGATTTGTTTCTTTTCCCCAACAACTTTTTTCACATATGCAGCAGTAAACTGCAAGCTGACAGCAGTCAGAGTTCCCTGAAAGCAGTCTTTGAATGTCAACACTTCAAACGTTTAACAAGACTATTTAATGAAGCCACACATGCAAAAATCATGATATGACCAGATACAGCCCAGATAAAGGAACAGTTTGTAATTTTTCAATACTGTTTAATTTTCATTTTTGGTGAACTATTCCTTTAACCCTTAGCTGCCCCACATAGGGGCATTCAGGGTTGAGACTCTTCAACACATTTCGTTTACATTGTGTGTGATCAAACAGTAAAGCAGTGGGGAGAAGCCACCAGTGGGTGACGCTATGCCGTGTCATTACTGCTAAACGATGTGTGACACCTGCACAGTGCAGGATTCTGATGCAAATAAAAACAGTGTACTTCACGAGAGCACACAGGAAAAGTTACCCCCAAGCAAGGTAGAATTACTCAAGATTACATTACACAGAATTGCTTGTTTATGCCCTGATCTTAACAGAGCTTTGCTAAAGGTGTTTTAATCTCAGATTTCCGCTCGGAGCTAAAGCTCTGTTTACACCACCTTTGACGGTGATCTCTTTAATCTTCTTGGTCTTCTCGTCAATCCATTTCTCCCGGCGCATCTTCTCCGTGGCACTCATCAGCTCTTTTAACTTCTTGATCTCCTGCGGAGGGAGGAGGCGGAGGAGGGCAGAGGGTAAATTATGGAGTTGGTGTAGTGTCACAGTGAAGTGGCACTGAGGGGATGAAGACCACTGATAGACTAGCAGCCGCAAAGGTGGCACTTTGTGGGCACCAGGTCCAGTTTTTACACAGCAAGAGTGACAAATTCATAAGGAATCAAGAAGAATTCTTGGCAAGACAACTGACACAATAACATGAAGCAACTTATATCTCAAGATGAATGAGAAAAGACTGAGGAGACTCACATGCAGACAGACTGTCCAACTGAAGTTGTGACGGACAGACAAATGAAAGGAAACAGGAATGGCAGAATGAGAGAGATGATAGTGCTGAGGATGTCTGGGGTTAGAGGAGAAAAAAGTTACCTCGCACAAGGGACCCAGAATTTGCCACACCTACAAGCCAGGAAAACAGATACACAGACAAAGACAGATACACAGAAAAAGAAGAAGAAGAAGAGAGGGAAAAACAAAGACAAGACAGTTTAACAAAAGCAGCACTGCAAGATGGCAAAAGGTGATCACACAAGATGCTAAGCAGAAATTTACTTGCAGTGAAAATCTGCAAGTGATGCATGTGCAAATTCTTAAATCTTCGTGGAAACACTGGGTTTTCTGCTGCTGGGAAGAGTTTGTCCATCTCACCATTTCATGTTGCTCCTGCATTTGTGCAATCTTCTTGGTGTACTTTTGGTCCACCTGCTTCAGCTCGCCCACCACTCCTTCGCAGCGCTCACTCAAGGCCTTTTTGTCACTGATCAGCTGAAGACAGACGGAACATAGTTCAGAGCACAGGGGAGGCAGAGCGTGTACTGCAGCTGGCATTAGAAGGTGTACCCACCTGATCAATGAATGTGAGGTGTCTCTGGATGGTGGCTTCATATTGTTCCTTCTGGAGCTGGAACGTCCTGTTCAGCTCCTTCTCCGTCTCCTTCACATGTCTCAATGTCAGCTCCCTCTGCTGGGCCTGGAGGACAGGGGAGGACATAAAGAACATATCTGATGTCTGTAGCAGCTAACAGGATCAAAACCTTCACTCCACATTAACCTGTACTCTAATGTGAGTGCATTTCCCCCACCAGTGCAGTCTGCAGCATGTTAACCGTGCGTTTCTTCTCCTCCAGCTCCAGCCTGATTCTCATCATGGATCCGCTGACGTCGGCGGCGGTGGCGGACGCCTGCTCGACACCAACCAGATCCTCCTCTGACAACACAGCCTGAGCTCACACAGGAAACGTTCAACAGTTAGTCCACATGACAACAGGATTAACATAATTTGATTAGACTGGGTTAGTTACCCCCAACTTAAATGTACAAACCGCCTGGTTTAGCTAAATGAGCCTCAGTATTTATGGGATCATAATCTTAAACACTTGTCAAGGCTATGTGAATCAAATATAAACATGTATGATTGCTGGACTCTACACTGGTCATTAACTTTGTGTTATTATTGCAACATTTGCAGCATGACAGCCTGCTAGTGCTCCAGATGCTGACCTCTCGGTGTGACCCTGAAGTAACTGAGCGAGGTCTCTCCTGCTCAGACTTCTCCATCTCATCCAGGAAGCTCATGATGCTCTGCAGCTTGGCTTCGGAGAGCAGGGCGCCCCCATCTGGCAGTGCAGGGTGGTGACTCAGCTGGCCATGACGCTCCAAGTTGTCGGTGGTAAGAGAGTTGGAGTCTCCGTCCTTTAATCAGAGACACAGCGGACATGCAGATAACAGCCACAACATAATTTCTTTCGTACGGTTTCTTTCTGGGCAGAGGAAACACAAAAGAAAATCACTCTGGACAAAAATGTCACACAACTAGAGGATTCCTGGCTGCAGCCTACAGAACGAGGATGGGCTTGAAAGTTTAATTCCACCTGCTGCGGTTTGAGGGTTTTAAATGTCGAATTTGGACAGAGTTTAACAACATAATTTGTTCATAAAAAGAAAAAGACACTCAGCAATCATCCCATCAAACTACAGTGGGCAGGACTGAACGTCTGATGTTGAACCCCACCCCACTGTGCTGTGCTCCTTCCACAACCAGGAAATTCATACTGTCGCGGGTAAACACGGCAATGAGGAAGTCTCACTTCATCTATCCAGGCGTATTTCTCTTTGCGGTAACACTTGGGCTCAGTCAGCCTCTCTGGCTCCTCCTCCAACAACTTGAGGGTATCGAGCAGCTCGTTCAGAGTGGTTTTGGACTGAGCCCTGCTGGACAAAGCTCCCTGTCGCTGGTCCTCTACACTCACAGATCTCTGCAGGATCTCCTGAGAAAACAAACATGCTCACAATGGGACCAAATAGCTGCTTAACTGCATCTTCCACTGGCAGATGGATTCATACTCGGTAACTTTGAAATGCAGCTGAGAGTTTTCAGTTACTTACCTGAGAACACTGGGAACCTCTGCAATTGGACAATGCAGGAGAAACAGCTCTGAAGCTGGAGAGCTCACCTAACTCAGCCACGATATTCAAGTTGGAGTCTGTGGAAACATTTAACCAGCACAGTTATTACAGAGTTCCCTCATACACTCTATGTTCTTAGTGCACTGCAGGAGGAAGCTACAGAAACACACAGACCTGTGTTTTTAGCTTTCATGTCTGTCGGTGACATTGGGCTGTTATTGCTTGGTGAGGCTGGACTTTTATTGATGGGAGAAAACTTGGGTGGTTTCTTGCGTCCAACCAGGCCAGTCTGTCTCACATTTTCCAGCTCCCCCTCAGCTACATGCTGTGCCTCTGCAACTCGTTGGGCTCTTTGCTGCTCCTGCATCACCAGAGGGACAATCAAGCCTTGTGACTCAGTGATGTGACTGGTTGCTCACTTTAAAAAATGCGCTTCAACCATCAATCACGGGTTTTATGACAAAACACGTACATCAGATGTGTTCACCTGGGCAGTAGCGTGACGGGCCAGACGAGCTTTGTCTTTTCTAATCAACTTCCTGTCGTTCTGTGGATGCTGCTGCTCCAGGCAAATGTCCACCTGTGTTCTGTCCTCCTGATCCTACGAGGGAAAAACAGAAAGGATTTGGTGAAATATTAGAAGAGGAGAATGACAAATAGAGAGTGAGGAAAGTGAAGAGCTAAGCTGTGAAGCAACAGAGTTATTCACCTGGGAACACTGAGAGCCTCTGTTATTGGACAAAGCTGGGGAAATGGCACGGAAGCTCAGCTCACCCAAGTCAGCCACAACATTCAAATTGGAATCTGTGGAAACACATAACTAATAAATACTATTATAACAACACAATTATATAACATTATCTGTGTTTGAAACAGCGGTCTGATATGACAGCTATTCCATACAACAAAAACATTACAGGAACTCTGGGCACAATGTATTTTCTACTGCACTGTTTCTTTCTATGTTTACCAGAAATAGTTTTGGATGATATCCAGACTTTTCAAAGAACATAATTAAAAAACATTTTCTATAATTTTGTTTATTTTCTCCAGCAGGAAAGCATCTTTTAACAAGGACGATCCCAAATGAAAGCTGATGTATCCGAAGTTAAAGGAACCCAGAGACATACAGACCTGTGTTCTTAGCCTTCATGTCTGTGGGAGACATCGGGCTGTTGTTGCTCGGTGAGGATGGACTTCTGTTGGTGGGAGAAATCTTGGGAGGCTTCTTGCGTCCAACCACACCGACCTGCCTCAGGCTTTCCAGCTCCACCTCAGCTGCATGCTGCACCTCTGCAATCCGCTGTGCTCTTTTCTGCTGCAGCTCCTGTAACACAACACCAGAGGGAGACTCAGCACAATGCTATCAGCCACCAGAATGCAGGGAAAGAAAAACAAAGCCTTTGCAATATGTTGAGGACATGGCATGAAGATATGGATGCTCACCTAACCTAGGATGTGTCTGATGCTTCTGAGCTAGAAGTCAGATTATCTCAGTCTCTGCTGCTTCAGTCTTAACCATCATTTTTAAAACATGCCTCTTGCAGGTCTCTCAGCTTTAAAGGAGTGAAATACTAAAGACACTGTATGAGCTGTGGGCACCTGGATGGCAGCGAGGCGGGCCAGACGTGCTTTCTCTTCGCGAATCCGCTTCCTGTCCTCGTCCTTTTTCTGCTGCAGATCCCGGCAGCTGTCCTCTTCTGTTCTCTCCTCCCACTCCTACGAGGAACAGACACAGACTCGTAATGCAGTAGCAACAGAAAGAGAACTAACCAGGTAAGAGCAGGAGTGAGGCAGCCCGGGGGCAGATGGATACCTTTCTTTTGCTGGCAAAAAGGCGTTTGAGCGCTGCCTGGTTAGTGTGTTGTTTCTTGGCATGGCGTCTGTACCAGCGCTGGATAGTGACCGCGGCTTGGTTCACCTGCTGAATAAACCTTCAGATACACACAAGACCTCCTATGAGTGAAAGAGGAACATAAGGACTCAAGGAGCTTTATTGTCATTTCACACATGTAGAAACATGAGGTGGAACGAAATTAGTTTCCCTGGTCCCAGTATAAGCCTAATAACCTAAATACTGACGCTATAAATATAAAAACAACACTATATAAATATAAAAACAACCAGAAGAAAAAATATAACCAGTGAACAGGGACCAGATGGCAACAATATTTACATCAGTATTGCAGAATTGTGCAAATGAGGAATAGTGCAAATGAGACAAGTGTGCATAGTTCTGTGCAAAGACACCAACAGAAGAGTACACACACACACACACACACACAGTACAATGTCTGTGAAAGCAGCCCAACAGCTCTGACCTCTCGGCCTCCTCCTCAGTGACCTCCCTCCTTCGAGGCAGGACAGGGCTGCTGTGCTGGGCTGACGCTGGAGACCTGTTGTTTGAGGAAACTGAAGAGAAATTCTTCTGGGATTTTGTCACTGAGCCGTTCTCGAGTGACACCTCGTCGTTTGCTGTGGCTTTCAGGATGTTGCTGAAAAACATAAGAAAATATAATGGGGAATTCAGAGAAACCGTAAACATTGCGTATGTATGAAAGCATATACACTTCACAAACCACACAATGGCGGTTATTTTGGATACTGATATCAGCCTTATTTGTTGGCTGAGGCTGATTAAAATCTCCACAGACACACCAGTGAAGCAGTTATTTTCAGGACATACTTGAATGACGGCTTCTGGTTGGAGCTCTTAGGTGTGAGTGGCTTTTCGGAGTAGTTGTTGTGTAAGATGGTGGTGACAGAATTCCCCACAGCTCCTTTGTTGCTCCTGGGAAAAACAAAAAGGCACAATGACACTCTACTGCAGCAAATGTCCTGGTATTTGTGTGAAATATTCAGAATGGCACTGCTGCCATTTTTTCCTTCACCCTCCCTTTGAGGCATTACAGTAACTGATACTGTACATCTCAAACTCTGCCCACATAGTTTCTCTGACAGCTTTGTTGGAAGAAAAATTGCAGCGTGTGGGCAGAATTCCTGAAGGCAGTATCAGCTGCTGTGATCAACAGGTATGAAACATGAGAAGCGGGTAGAAATCCAGAATGCTGCAGTGCAAGTAGTCACCAGGCCAGTGTTAGGCTTGTTCCTGCCCTGCATGGACCACTGTGTGTGTGTGTGTGTGTGTGTGAGTGTCTGTGTGTCATAGACGCTGCCCACCTGTTGTTGGCGGTGAAAGAGGCAGCCAGAGCGATGCCCGAGTCTCTTTTGTTCTGGCTGGTGGGAGAGTCCACGCTGCCAGTGCTGCGGGAGCTCGAGTGTAGTGGGAAAGCTCTGGGCTGATCGTCCTAAAAGAAAGGAAACACACACTTGTTAGAAGCTGAGCTACCGTGAAATGTGGCACCTTTAAAACCAGTTAAGATTTTTTACTGTTTGGAAAGGAAGCTTGGTCAACTTTAGTAAAACAAAACAAAAGAAATGTCTACATGTGACTGATGACAAATACCAGGATGTTCCACGTGGTTCTGTCCGGCGAGGCTTTGCTAAGACTGGCCAGTTTCTTGCGTCCATCTGAGCTGCTGTCAAACAGGGACAGGTAGTCCTCACTCTGGTCCTGACTGGGAAATACATACAAAGCAACCAAAGGCTCATGTTTTCAGCCAGAACAAACCTGTACTAGCAACATGTAAGATATGCCCAGAATTCAAGAATAACTCCAAAAATACAAAGGGCAGCATATCATCAGACCGCGAACTGCTGCCCACAGCTGCTGTACTTATAGCTACCATTAGATCAGCCAGGCACTGAGCTAATGACCAAGTCAGCTGACCAGAGTCAGGACTGTTGTTGTTTCTTCACATTTTGTTGATAATGTTTGTTTACTTTTATGAATGTTTTAAACCAAAATTATGGCAGTAAAACTGTACCTTTAACAAAGTGGTCACTGGTGGAAACCAAAAATCACAGACTGTTATCTCAAAACCTAGCAAAATAAATAAAAAAACTATTTGTGAAAAAAACACATTAACTGCATTTTGGGTGGAGTTACTCTTTGAAAGGCTGACATGAACATGGTAGCTGTGAGCCAAGAAAATTATTTCAAATTTATCCTCATGAGTGGGTTAAAAAGCACACTCTTTTCATGGAAGAAGAGCTTAGCAGTGCACGGCACACAATTCAACTACTCGATACAGAGCAGGCACACTGAGCAATGCTTTTAGCGGCGGCTTTTGTAATTAAATGTTGCAATGACAGCTGCAGAAACAGGACTCATCCTTCTCTTCTACAGCCCAACTAGTGGCATTCAGTGCACAGCAGCTGACCGTCTGTCAGGGGGAACCATGTAAATATGTGTGTGCACATGTTGATCCTGATGGCCTGTCATTCATCCTTCAAATAGCCCTACACACCAGCACCTCCATCAGAGGCGCAGATGTATGGTGACCTCCTGTCTGGCGTGGCCTCCACTGGTATCAGTGCTGCAGTCTGCCTGTGTTGTGCAGTGCGTTTCTGTCTGAGGAAGTATATAAATGAGCATGTGTATCTTCGGGGGGGTGAAGCCAGCTGGTCCAATGAAAAGCAATCTGACAACATTATTCAGGCAGCACATTCCTTTACTTTCTGCTTTGCAAGGGAGTGATGGAGGGGAGGAAGCAGTGGAGAGGGAGAGGGAGAGGGATGGCAAGTGACCCCCTGACTGCCTTGAAAGACTCAGAGGCGTGTAGGGGGTATTTAGAATGTCTTCAAATTTAAAGCCCCTCTACTCTGCACCCTCAGAGGCAGTGAGGGGGGGATGGCGGCAGCTGCCGGACAAAAGAACCAGAGTGTGCACACACACTCGTCCTTTCACAGGCTCCCAGTGGAGGGGGTAACCTGACCTCGAAGTCCTGGCCCTCCCCCTCTAACCTGGGACAAAGCAAGTCGCTGCACCCCGCGACCCCAACAACAGCCGCTCGACTCTTTATCATGCAGGAGCCGGCGCGCCACAATTCCCATTGTCCAAACTGCTGAAGCTTCAGGGCTGCCAGCTGTTGCTCACTGAAGAGAAGCACTCTGGTTTTAAGAGCAAAGACATGCAGCCAGCTAAACTACAGAGATGTTGGCTGGTTATACAAGACTGTCTGACACACATTATCTAAAAGACACACAGTCTTATTTCTTTTTCATTTCCAAAAACATAACAGCAGCATGTAGGTCGCTACTAAGGTCACTTGATGAACTAACTGAATCTTAAGAGCACGTTTGCCCTGAGGCTTTGTAGAGCACACGTAACAGCACATACTGTACTATGTGCAGTTTAGTGTGTCAATGTCAGTGATAAGGAATAAGGACTCAGAGACATCAGAGGGGAAGACTGATTCTCACGAAAACTTTTCCTGTCAACTTGTAAATGTGTACAAGCATAAATAGTTCAATTGTTATTACATCAGCAGGTGTGTGTGTGTGTGTACCTTAAACTGATGTTGGCCTGCTGATTAACCTGAGTGGTGCTGTTGGACCTTCTCAGGTTCTTGATGGAGCGGGAGCTTCCAACACTAGCATCGCTCTGAGGATTAAACAGGTTTGTTACTGAATTAAAAGATTTGTATGCAAACATGGCACACTAGTTATTGATGAGAATTCTGAGACAAGCAACCTCAGAGACAAACCACTGTGTTTGTCATCACTGCATCTTTAATGTATTATCTTATATGCCTGAGATAAAGCACACAAAAGGCAGTGCACAGTGAACAGTTACTCACCAGGGTGTTGCGTTTTCCTCTGCTGTCACTTGCCACTGAGACCGACACGGACCGAGAGAAATACTTCCCAGGTGAGGCACTGCTGGGTCTTTTGGACATAGAGAGCTGGGAGCCTGACAAGCTGAGGTCCAAGGCATCTCCTGAGACACCTGTCGGGATGGAGGAAGGGCTGCGTGCTGTATGCATCCTCTGCAAAGCTGGAAGACAGTGAAACAGGCTTATATAAGTGACACAATAGGTCACACATGCAATGCGCCTTGGGACTCAGCAGGCACAATCACAACAACAGAGGAAGTAACAGCCACTTTCCCCTCACTGTTTTGTCTCCCGGGGTAACCAACAACAAAACCTCTCACTATTTTTACTTCAGCTGGAGTAGCCTCAGAACAAGAAATCAAAGTGCAAACGAGTAGTACAGTACTATTTAGTACTTACAGTTGTTAAGCGTACCTGAACAAATGAATGTTAGCTACAAAACCAACTGGTTCACTGATTAAAATAAAGCCTTAATTAAAATACACTATGGCTCAGGCTACGAGGCTGTATTATCCTGGCAGCCAAACATAACGTTAACGCCTTTCAGAGCGGCTCTCCGGATACATTTGCTTGCTCCTCATAATATTTCAAAATTGCTGCTTTACTGTAGAGGCGTACGATAGCTCCGATAGCTAGCTAACAAAAATAACATTGCGTACCTGACAGGTATGATAGATGTTGTTATATTACGTATAAAACTGGAGCAAAAATACAGCTGTCCTTAGTAAATGTCGTTATGCTAACACATATTTTCTCCTTATCTAGCTACTGGTAACATCAACCTTTCAGTAAGCTAACACAGTCATTAAACCGTTAGAAACGTTAAGTGTGGACCCTGCTGACTAGGACAGATTATTCCCAAGTGATGCAAATCGGGATGTTTTCCAAAGTAACACAATTTACACTGATTTGTTAAATCATAGCCGTTTTCCAGCCGCAACACTAAGCTAACGTTAACCACAGTATTTCAAACGTTAATAAGTTATTGTTGAAGGAAAATAAAAACGGTTGGTTTTCAGGTGAAGTCTTGTCAAAAGCAAGCGTTTCTAGCTAACAGTTACTGTCTTTAACGATCTTCCCATCAACCCCATAAACGCTGGTCGCTGCACCAGCATTTTAGTGCAAACTACTCACTTTAGAAGCTGGATGGCACCATTGCTGACAAGCTACAGTTGGCTTTCGCTGTTGTGTTTTAATTCCCAACACAATCCTCTGACACCCAGCGAAAGTACTCCGTTGACTCAGTAGACAAATACGGGGAACCACATAACGCGTAACATCATCTCTGTGGTAACAAGATAATCTCGGGCTCTCGAAGTCTGTGATTGGTGGAGACAGAACATTGTCCCTTTATTTGCACAACTGATAGGCTGGATGGAGCTGTCCGTCAACTGTGTGGCTTCCATGGGGCGTGGCCCAAGCGACGGTTTGGTTGACTTTGCAAAGGAGGTGTGATGGCAAAATGACATCTTTAGCTCTGTGTTGGGAAACACTTTGACGGAAAACAAAGTAGTAGTAGTTCATTCATAGTTAATTTATTAATTGTTCCCTGGAACGTCATTAACAAATTGAACGTGATATAATGGAATATAAATGGCCCTGTTTCAATTTTAAGCAACTTTCTCTCTCATTTGAACCTTTCAGACATCTCAAAATTTCAACATTGACAATATTTACACCACAGAAAGGCATATTTAAATGAACATGTTCGAACATATGAAATGCATTAAGTACAGTCAGTCAGCAAGTCCCCTTAGCTGTCTGAAGACATAATTTATCTTCTCTTAAACTCTACAGCCGCCCTCCACACGTCAGCCGCTTGTCCGAGGGTGATATCTTCTGATAAAGACTCCAGCCCCAGCAGAGGTGGAAGGTCCTTCTGCTCCAAATGGCTCTCTATGGTGTACCTGATGCTGCAGACAGCAGGGAGGGAGGGCATGAAGAAAACAACTGTTAGCACTGCATCCATTGTTTTCTCCACAGGCATTCCTATTCACTTCCCTGCCCAGCAGCTGCTTCAACAGAAATGACCTGCAGCTGAGGAGATACTACTTAAGCTCCCTTCTCCTGACAGATGGCTGCCTGGAGGGGTCACGCTCTGGTCCTGGATGTCAATAGGCTCCAAATCCCAAGGGAGAGGCCCGGGTGAGACCTCCACACTTTACTCTGATTAAAGCTGTCTAGGATCAATGGATTCCTTCAGACTGGGGTGGTAATCTTTGAACTGACAATAGGCACACTTCTTACATTCACGAGCTTACCATGAATTCTTCTGTAAAGAAAACACTTCTTGGGTATACTGGGGAATAAATGTCAATAATGCAAACGTTTTGGGTTTTTTTGACCATTTGGTGCATTGCCTCTTAAAGACTCTAACCTTACAAATGGTAAGGAGGAGGGGGGTTACAAATGGCTTGTGCTTACTCCCACTGTGGCTGGTAAGCCTCGCCAGGCACTGCATCACTCGTCTTCAGCAGCAGAATTTCATGCAGCTCCAAAGAAAAAGCATCAACATCTGTGACAGCGAAGAAACCCTTCAGCCCTTTCCTCTTCTCGTCAGACAGCTTCTGCTGGAACTTTGAGGGAAGCCTCTGAAACGGATCCTGAAACAAGATCATCAGTTAAGTGTAATCAGAGTTTAAGGTGATGACAACAACACGCAGCTTTGAAGCAGAAACTGCAGTGCAGTTCTTCAAATTCAGTTTTTATTGGGGTCAAACTCTGGGCACGTGCAGTTTAACAAATTACAGCACAGAAAACTGATGGGGTTTGGGGTCAGCCACTATTATGTTTGTTATGACTATTATGTCAAATAACTGACAAGATAACTGCCTGGAAATTACTAAAATCAAAATCCATACTTCCTAGGAATCCTGATGACTAATTTCCACACAGTTTTGTTTTGTATCCTTGATTCCATATAATATATGAAGTAATGTTCAGCGTGAGAAAATGCAAATTCTAATGGACAGATGTAAAAGCCACCACAGAACTGGGAGAGAAACTAATTTTGTATTTTTTACTGAGACAAAAACAGAACCAATTACGGATGGGAACAAATAAGTGACGAGGTTAACTTGCCATTTGTGCAGCCAGTTTTGTGAAGCATTTTGTAAGATGTACAAAACCACTATGCATACACAGCCAGTATGTTTCTAATGTCAGCCAAATATACTGTCAAACTTAATCACACAATTACACAATATTATTAAGTACATAGTCAAGCAACTGAGTTGAATGACAGGAATGAGTGGACTTGTGGTTGACTCTGATATATACTGAGAACAAGAGAGTCATTCTTCTGTGCGTTTCATTAACACTAACTTGCTCTCTGCTCAGCATAAGCTCAGACTTCCAACACGTCAGGAGCTGCCAGGTGAATATGCTGTGCTCCAGTCTGATCTCTCCAAGACTCTAAAATGAAAAAGAAAAAAGAGAGATTTGATGATTCAAAAGGCCTCTTTAGCTCACATTTTAGTTGACTGTTTCTGAATGTGATCTGCACAGTTTTAAGTGTTTTCATGTATTTTTTCTTTTGCTGCAGCCAGTCATTTTTCAGTCATTTCTGTACAGAAAACCTGTGCGACTTGCTTGACTTGTGTAATCCATCACTGTGAACATCACGAGATCTGCACAGTCAGTGTCACACTACTGTTGCACAGAAATGCAGATGAAGTCTGGAATGAATTCAAACATCTGCACTGCAGTGCTTCACATCAATAACCCGTCCAATGTGACTGCTTAGATCAGGTTTCAGTAGTCTGCTAATAGATTCTCATGTATTACAGAAATGAATAAAGTTTTTAGCTGTTATGTAAGTTACAATGTAAACCGATTCATCGTTAATGGATTGAACATTAACTTTTTTATTTTACATATTTTCACACACAAAAGTGATCTTTTAATGGGAGGTTTATAGATTGGGTTGTTGTAACAGCTTACAAAAGGAGATCAGCATAATCACATTCTTTGCATAACAGTGTTGTAATGAAAATAGCTGTGGGCTTGGAGGTTTCTACCTTGGCTACAGAGCTGGAAATCTGTTGGTTCATCTGCAGTGAGTCAGTGAGGTAGGACAAAAGCTGACCCTGAGGATCCCCACCGGTCTTGCCAAGAAAGCGAAGGCCAATCTCCAGCACAAACACAGCATCACAGACATCAGTGTATGAACGCAGCACAGTTCTCATGGTGCTGCACACTGAACCTTTCAGCGGTGCCTGCAGTACAGACAGAGAAACTGTCAGCAGGCCAGCGAGACGAGTGTGAGGGAAGGAATTTGACCTCTAACAAAGTGGCCTCACAAAATCCAACAGGGGAAAGTACCATGAACATTCCTGGGCTGGCATTAGTCAGTTCCAGATACAGACGTTGGTACTATAAAACCCTAAAATTCTTACCTGGGGAATCTTGCCTCTGACCTCAGCCAGAATCACAGAGAAATCCTGCAGGTGTCGGATCAGGTACCGCGACGTGTCCTGATCAGAGAGGACAACAGTGCCGGTGAGCAGAATGTGTGCTATTACGTGACACATGCACATGATTAGTTTGGATTTTTTACCGCCTGGATGAGTGGTTTTCCAGCCAGGAAACGACGGGCCAGCTGGTTTTGGATGCCTGGCAGATCGTAGCTGCTGTCTGTCTCACCTCCTTTCTTCAAGGTATAGTGGCAGTGGACTAAAACCAGAGGCAGCAGCTCCCTTTCTGGGTGGCACAGGGTCAGCTGGGTTTCTGATATCCTCTCTAAAGGAACACTGTATTCACTGCAGAAATAAAACAGGAGCACATCTACCATCTGCTGTATTCATCACAGATTTGGAAACACATGAGGATACACTTGAGATGACAGGGATTTACAGGTGCGGGTGAGAAGAGGACATACTGCAGTATCTTCAAAGTCCACTTTCTATGATATACATGAGTCTGAAGGCTCATGAGATGAGTTCATGACATGATTTCTGACATAACTGATGAAATATTTTTATAACTTTACAGGACATAAGAAAGCAGTGAGAACAGTGCAGAGTCACGGCTGGTGGCAATAATGTTCCAGATGGAAGCAAGTTTTTCTTGATGAAACCTACAATCATGTTTTCATTCAGTGCTAACAGCCAAGAGCCTTTGCATTTGACTCTGGATGTGGAGTACTTGACTCTGGACACGGGGGACTGACCTGTCTTCACCGCTCACTCTCCTTGCCTCTCTCACCAGGCTGTTGTGAGTCTTCAACAGGAGGTCGACCAGAGTCCGAAGACATGATCCCGGACCATGTCGACTCAGTGTCAGAAACTCCCCAGAGCTCTCAGTCGTCACCTCCTTCTCACACAAGTTCACATCCACACCCAAGTCTGCTGCTAAATGTACAAACAGGCACGGGAGAAAGTACATGAAGTCCTGCAGTGAAGGAAGTAACTAATCACAGCTCTGGCTTCACACCAAATCCACTGAATGTGGTTCAGTCCAAGAATGATTATTATGATTATTATTCTTTCTCATTTCAGTCTGATTTGATTCAATACCAATCAATTAACACTGTGTTAATAAATAAGTGCGCACGATAATGTGAACTTGCTTACAGTTGTTTGCCACCTCTGCTCTGAGGCTGTTCCACACCTTGATGAATCTTTCCACTCTTTCAAGCAGCATCTTCTTCTGGTATCCTAACACGGACAATAAGAAAGGCCTGTCTGTGTCAGTGCGTGTGTTCACGCTTTCATTGTGGTTGACTTCAGAATGAAATGTTGATGCACCTGTGGGTATCTGCTGTAACAGCTGAGCAATGCTCTGCGGTGACGAGTGTGCTGTCAGAGGAAACACCCTCAGCAGGTCTGACTGCAGAGCAGCCAGCTCAGGCAGGTGATGCAGCTGCCGCACACAGTGAATCTGAGGCCAGCACACACAAACAGAGTCAGTACATGTCAAGCACTCTGAACTGGAGTTTGGCTGAACCCCACCTCTCGCCCGTAGTCAGCTGGGAGAGGCTCCAGCCCCCCCCCCCGACCCTGACGGATAAGCGATATAGAAAATGGATGGATGGATGGATGGATGGAATATGTCACCGATGTCAGGACCGCAACTAACATGTTACATGCATTAACACGAGACCTGAGTTTGGGAAGTCACGGAACAAGCGCACACCCGTCTGATTATCTCATGTCACTGATGAAGATTGGTACCTTCTGGAGGAACGTGATGAGCAGACGTAAGGAGCTGCGTCCCTGTGGTTCTCCCACCAGCTGAGAGAAGCGCTCCACTGTCATCGTCTCGGGTAGAGTCCAGAAAGAGGAGCGATGTGTTGGGCACTCAGAGGGGAGGGACAACATGTCTGCAGGATCCCCAAACAGGAGTTTCATCAGGGGGCTTCCGGCAAGTCCTTCGTCCTCACCGATTTTGTCCTGAGCTTCAGCCAAATTCTTCTGCAAATCCTAAAAACAAGCAGGAGGGACAAAGACTTATCATCCTGTAGCACAAAAGGTCTTTGTGTCTTCCTTATGAAAATGTATCTAGTATTGATTGCAGTTACATCAATGAATTCACTGCTTTTAAAAACACTGTATTCCCTACTTGAAGTACTGGGTTGATGGCAGAGTCACAGAAGAGCTTCTCCCACTCTTGCCGTCCTCGTCTGGAGGACAGATCCGGTCCTGCGCCGCGGGACCCTTTGATAACATTCAGCACAGATATGGCACATCTCAACATGCGGTTCCTGATAAATTACTGAGGAGAACCTCTCAGGTACCACTAGTGATTTTCATTTTGTACACATGCAGCTACATTCAGGATCATTTCTGTCTGAGCAGATGTTACGACTTCCCTGCTACCATTCACACAGGACAACGTGCAGGAAACGTTCCTGTACATTTCAGCGACAGACTGCATGTGTGAAAGGGCCAATAGAAACAGCTGAAAATTGTAGGAAAGGCTGTATCACCTGTAGTGAATCCTGTGCAGGT